>NC_091406.1:5443260-5745108 GCF_032191515.1 Phaenicophaeus curvirostris | reverse complement strand
CCGCACCTTCACCCACGTGCAGTCCTTGCAGGGGTTTCTAAGCCCATCACCTGCTGCAGCAGTGCTGGCTCTGGCACAGACACTGCTCTGCAGGACTGAGCTATTTGTAGCCATTGCATGGGAAAAGTAGACCCCGTATGAGGCTTTCCTGCAATGTTCTCAAGGATGGAGAGAGGCCAGGCACAAGGCTGGAGCCTGCAGGCTGCTCGGTCTCTGCAAGACATCCCCCACCAAGCAGGGAGAGCCCTGGGATGCAGGACCCAGCAGGCAGCCCCGCCATGCTGAGAGCAGCAGTGATTTCAGGGTGCAAAAAGAGGTGGAGAGGCCTGGAGAAAATGAAGGAGCTGCTGGCGATAAGGAGAAGGCTCTCAGTGCAGCCTGGCCCCTTTCAGAGCCGTGCACTGAGAGATCAAGGCTAGAAAAACTGCTGGGAAACGCACTTCTTTGAAAATAGACAAGGTGTGAGTGGCTGTGGGATCCTGCTTCCTCTCCTCACCTCCCATCAATCCCCTTCTGTTTATTTTAATATCCCGCTGCCAACTTGCTTGGAAACCATCTTGAAAAAACAAAGCTCGCCGGGGCTGCCACATACCTTTTTAATTACATTAATGCTCTCCCTGTGCAAGAGCACGATTCGGTGTGCACGAGAGAACGGGGTCTGCTTGGAGCGTCAAGGAGATAAAGCATCGCCAGGGTTGGAGGTGGGGAAGGAGGGTCTTGGAGGAGAGGAGACACTCCATGCTCTGGAGACATCTCCCTCGCGTCCTGGGATTTGACGGAGACAGAAACCATCTGTAGGTTGGGTAGGGAAGATTTAACGGCCAAACCCAACACCAAGTTCAATGCTGGGGAGAATGAGATACAGGAAAGTACCACAGCAAGGCACACGCTCCCTTGGAGAGGGAAAGGACAGGGCCAGCAACAGGGTAGGATCCATCTGGCGAGCACTGAGAGAGACAGAGAAATTTTGGGGTGGAAAGCTGATGGCCTTGAAGATGCTTTTGCAGGCTAGGAATGGCTCTGTGCATCCTTCTGCCTGTCCTAGATGCCACAGGCGGCTGTGGGCACCAGCACCCCAGGATGGTGGCCTGGGAAGGGGGTATCAGGATGAGCAGTGGGTCCCCAGCATGAGCCAGTGTCTGATGCGGGGAGTCCCCGAAACCCCAGTAGTCTGGGGCCGTCGAGGAGGCTGGACAACCCCAAGGGCTGGCCCAGTGCTGGCTGCCAGCGGCGGGAGCGTCCCCAGCCCTGCGCCGTGGCGCTTGCGGAGGGAGCAGTGGTTCCTTTTCCTGTTGTACTCGCAGAGGTCCATGGACAGGATGCATCTGCAGGAATCCCACAGCCTCAACCTGCACAGATCGTACTTTTTCTTTCTTCCCCTCCACCCCCCGGCGTTGTTTGCTAACAGGTCACCAAGTGGCACGTGAAGGGAGGCAGGGAGTTATTTCTGCGCCTGTCCTGCTCCCTCCAAACCCAGTGGTGGGGCAGACATGGTGCACAGCATCGGCTGAGAGGCTCCCACCAGCCTGGACCCTTTTTTTTTTTTTTTGTGGTTCAAGCAAAGGGCACAGCTCTGGGTTTGAGACCCACTTCGGTGCCTGGGGATCGCTGTGCCAGGGTTTTGGGGATCAGCTTGCTGCTTGCTGCCTGGAGCACCAGCAGAATGAGACAGATCCTGTGGAGAGCTGTATCTTTCCCGTTTTGGGCTGAGCACTGTGGGGGGCGATGGGCAACCCCGGCCGCTGGCCAGGGCGATGGACCAGCAGGCTGTGGCCAGCTGGAGAGCCGTGTTTTCACTGGGATAAGCGTGTCCGGCGTTAATAGGAAATGCAGCTTAACGGTCAGATTCCTCCCCTCTCCCCACTCCCCTCCTTTTTTTTTTTTTTTCAATAAGCCTCGTTACATTTTGAAGGGATTTTACCAAAAATGTGCTCCTTTATTTTCACAGCCCCGCGGCACATTTTTGTGTGTGACATCTGACGTGCCCTCCCTCAGGAAAGGGGAGCTTGGAGGCACGAGGCAGGGTGTCCTCCATGGGGGCCAAGCGCCGCCTGGTCCCGGGGGGGCCAAGACGACGCCAACCTGCCTCGTGTGTTGAGTGACAAACGATGGCTGTTGCTGTTGTTCCTGAGAGAGGGGTGTCTGTAGGACGGGTCACGGAGAGTGGGACCCCCACGCAGGCGGAGGGGGGCTGGGATGGCCACTGGGCTGCCGCCGCCTCACGTGGGCGAGGGAAGAGGAGATGGCAGGGGGAGACGGCCAGTGCCCCGCTGTTGCCATGGGGGCAGCCGCGGGGACGGCCACCTCAGAGCCATGCGCAGGCGGGAAGGAAGTGGAGAACAATCGGGGAGAACAAGGCTGGCGGCCCTGGCCTGGCCGTGCCGGCGGTGCCGCTCAGCACGTCCTTCTACCAACGCATCCCCCCTTGGCAGACCCTCCTGGTGGTGGTGGGCACCCCAGCTGCCTCACAGACCAGGCTCCTCATGCTGCCCTTTGGAGTCGTTGTGTCTGGTGGCCGTTTGATGTCTCCTGGGGCAGGTTTCCCCATAGAGAAACATCCCTCACGTGGCTCTACCACAGGGGTTCCAAGTCCTCAGGCCACAGTTTTGAAGGAGAGGCATCATATAGCGTTCCTGCCACCCATGGAAACACCACAACCTCGAGACCTCTCCCACCCTGCCAGGTCTCTCTGAGAAATGGGTTTGAATGTTAGGAGGGAAGGAGATGGACATGCACAGAACAAGTTGCAAAAACCTCACGTTTCCGTAGAAAAATCGAGCTAGCAACTTATTTTTGCATTCTTTTCATCCTTAGCATTTAGCATCCACCTGAGTCACAGCTTCACATTTCGCAACCTGGATTTTTTTTCTTCTATTTCTGGTTAGTTTGCTTGCTTTTTCAGTCACCGAGACTTTTCTTTTCAATTATCTCACGTCTCCAGAAGCTGGAGTTCTAAGATAAAGATCACAAAGTAATGACAGTCAGCAACACTGTGGTAATGAAAAACAACGGGTGCATGATGTTTTGTCCATGGGGAGCTCACTTAGGGTGCGTGTCTGGCATGCCGGAGATGCAAGAACTTGAGAAGTGGGACTCTCCCAGACAAAAGCTGGGAGAAGTGCATGATAATGTGTTTAACTGCCCATCCTTGAGCCTGGATAATTTCATTTCTGGAATGCGTGCCCAGCTGCTGTGTGGGGAAGGGGGCTGCTGTAACCCCCTAAGGTTTGGTCCTGTCTGAGTGGCAGCCTGTGTTGGAGAGTGCCTGGAAGAAGAAGGGCATTCAGCGAATGTCTGCTGGCTTCTGAGAGCACCTCTGTACAAATGGAAGAGTTTTGCATTAGTGGCATGAGGGCAGATGGATTTTTGTCCCCTGATTAGAGCAAACCACATGAATATAGAAAAATCTGCCATATTTCCTACAGTTTTCAGATAAGATCATTTCTGAGCAGTGGTCTAAGCAAGCTCAATCTCAGTCACCTGGTGAGGAATGGCCACACCTGGAATCCCTGATTTCTGGTCTTCCATTCTTTTTCTGTCCCTCATCTGTTCTAGTCTGTCTGTCTGATGTTTCCTTCAAGAGGCTTTTCCCCTCTCCAGGCTCGTGATGCCGAGCTAGCTGCTGCCCAAAGTGGTGGGTCCAGACTAGCAGTTGTCTGCATCATCCCCTCTCTCCTTTCTCTCCACAGATCTGGTGAGCAGCTATTCTATGACCCCCCCTACTCTTAGCATCACCGAGGAGGAACACGTCATCAACGCCAAGGATACGCTGACTATCACGTGCAGGTAAGCTGCATGGCTCTGCCTGGGTTGCTCATACGTGGTAAGTGTTGGAGGACCAGGCAAGGACAGCCCCCTGTGGAGTTGTTGACTGCAGCACACCTGCAAATCAGCACAGCTGGCTGGGAATCTACCACATTCACCATGTGTGAATTCATCTAATTAATTAATTGAAAAAGAAGCTGAAGACTTCTCAGAGGAGATAGACCTCTGCTGTAGTCCGCCAGGCAGAAGGAAGGTAAAGAAACATTTGCATGATCTGATAGCTTCCTTGGAAGCTCTTTAGGGGAAACTGGGTTCCTAACTCTCCTTGTCTTTCTCTGATGCTGCTTATTCTCATCTCCTCAGGGGGTGCTAGGGTTGTAGTTCTGGTTCCTAAATGTAGCAGGTCATTTTGAGGGAAGTGGCGAAATATCCTTGGGAGAAGGCAAAGCTGTGTTTAGTGGTGGCTGTGAGAGACTGCCAGCTTTCTAGGATGCTGGAAGTTAATGCTCTGCCTTGTACATGTGGGGGTGAAGAGAAGCCCTGGCCTGGCCAGGTGAATAATTCTGTGTGAGGAGCTGGAGAATCTCTAGTTGGTTTGGAAGCTGTGGCTCTGAGAAGGTGATATGCTGGAACTGATTTATCCTGCGCTTGGATGTTTGGCTGTACGTGTTCAGCACTACACTCTATCTTAGAAATAAAAAAAAAACAAGTGAGAGAATTGACCAAGGTCAGTTTTCCTGACAAAGCTGGAGTTTCCCTTCAGCAGCTGAAAGCAGATCCCTGCTTGGGATGAGAGTTCTAGGGCCCAATGAGGATATAAATTCAGCGTGGGCCTCAAATGGGTGTTTCTCAGTGTTATATATAACCACGGAGCAATTACTGCAAATACTTGGCTGGCATTGTGTTCATGTCTTGTCACAAACATATTTAACTTTTCCTGGAACAGATGGCATTGCTTTTACTTTGTGAATCAGCTTGTAGCCAGGGGAGAGGGACAGAGGAAAGGTTGTTGACAGCCGTACTGAACCGATTTCGCTTGGTCCGGGAACTTAATTAGTCATGAGCTCGTTCATAAGGTGACCTGAGGAGCCATGGTGTGTGCTAGGTTGTGGGAAATGTGCGAGCTGGAGGACCGTGGTGAGCTGTGTAGCTGCTGTGGGGGGCATGGGGGAAGAGGAGGGGATCTAGGGACTCCTGTGCTCTGCCACGGCAGTTCTCTCCACAGGGGGATGGAGGAGCTGACGCTCTCTTTTAAGACCTTGGAAAAGGGGACATTCAGTGAGGTTATTCTGAATGAGCTTGTAATCAGGCCAGAACCTTTCTCAACATTGGTCCAGAGAGGGGCACAGAAAGTGGTTTCAAGGCTGCATTGCTTGCAGATTGAGCCAAGGCTGAAGGACGTATGGAAGTTAGAGGTAAAGTGTCTTCTGCACTCAAGCATGAACTTAACGCCACGAAGAGGAAAGCCTTTCTTTTCAGGTAACCCTCCTGTGGACTAGGAAGGATGAAACTATGCTTTCCTTATGTGTTTGCTAGGTATTGATTAATATGAAGGAAAATCACATGAAGTGGAAAAAAACACAAAGTCTTATTTCCACTGCAGACTCTGCATGGCCTGCCCTTGCAGGGAACATCTTACAAGGTACAGTCTCTTTAAGAGGCAGCAAGCTCCCTGTTTCCTGTTGCAGTGCCAAGGCTCGTTAGGCAAAATCCATACAGCATGCTGGTATGGAGGCAGCTGAGATAAGGAACATCCTTAACCCCAGCTCCCAGGGTCAGGACTGAACTTGCTAGTGGAAGGACAGCAAACGGTACTAAAACCTGTCCATCCTCTGCCCACGTGCTCCGTGAGCATCCACTCTGCATCCTGCTACCCCAGATGTGCTCTTCTGGGATTGCACAGCGTCCTTCGCACCATCCGCAAGCAGATAAGACAGCATCTCCTGCGTGGCTCAGAGGTTCCCCTTCTCGCCCCAGGCTCTCAAGCCTGTGTGTGTGTAATGTCTTTAGGAGAGGATTTTGACTGTGGAACACTAATACTCAGTTTGAATGAGAAGTAACCCTTTCCTGATCCTTGGATCTCTAATTACACCCAGCTGCTTCTCCAACCTCTTCTCTGGATGGTGGCCTGCCCTGGGAAGACCTGGCTTGTGTTAATGGGAGCTGAAGGGGAAAACATGCAGACCACCAAGAGAACAGGCAAAGGAGAGGATGATGGGGCAGGGTAGGGCAGAAACAAATATGAAATAAAATCCAGGATCCAGGGATCCCCGCTGAGCATCGTGTTGGAGGTGGCTTCAGTTTGACCCTGGTCTTCCCCTGAGAACAATGTCCTCTGGCTGCTCTTCGAGCTGCCCTGGAGCCAGGAGTATGGGCCTGCAGAGCTGCAACAGAAAGCTGAGTTCAAAACCCACGATGTGAGAGTCCCTGGAGACATTTCAAGCTTCACCCACCGAGCGTGAGAGTCTCGCAGCTGACTGCACTCTCAGGCTCCCTTGCAGCAGCCTGGATCTCGCACACTCACCGCTCTGCACCCCCATCCTGCTCCGCAGCCCACCTAGACTAATCAGTGACCAGAGTCTGTGGCAGACCATGGGATAAGTGATGCCTCCGGAGCTGGGCATGCTTCGCAGAGACCCAAAGAAACACCAAACCCATAGGCCCCCAGATACTGGGGCTCTGCTTTACCAAATGGCATCACATATAATCATGTTCCCCCATCACCCAGTGCTAGACACCCTGGAGAAGTTCAGACAGAGCAAGGGACCTGTGTAGGAGCATCCACCAAAATACAGATCACACCAGGCTGGCTGAGAGCCCCAGTGAGGTTTCGATCGAAGCATGTGGCAGAGCAAGGCAAAGGGGCTGATGCTCACAGGGACAATGCATCTTTTATTACCTCCCATCATGAGAAAGAAGGAAAGAATATTGTGAATCTCTGCGCTCATGCTCTCAGCAGCCTGCGCTGGGGGAAAGCAGAGAGCTTGTGCTGTTCCAGCTCGTGAATATTGGAGCAGCGCCCACGGCAGCCAGCTGCACAACAGCAGGAACCTCCATCAGGATCAGCTTGGTCCTGGCTGTGCTGGCCCAGCCCCAGCCATTCCATCCTCTCCTATCCCATCCTGCAGATGCTGGGCATTCATATGGACGTGGAGAGTCACCCAGCCGTGGTATTTAGAAAAAGAAGGGCAAGGTTGTCCTTTGCTGCCCAGTGAGTTGTTAGTAGAGCTGACTCACAGGTGCTTGCAGATGCACAAGCCCTAATGTGGCAGAAAGAGGAAGTATTTGACCCCAGAGCCCTCTTGGCTCTTGTGGAGGAAATGAGCGTTGTGGCAGGGCTGAAGGACCCCAAGGACAAGGTAATGCCCTGCTATGGATGCTCCGGAGCAGTGTCTGGGGACATAAACCACCTGCTGCTCTTTCCTACACGTGTACGACTGCCGTGAGCATCCTCTGTGCTGCTGAAAGGGGATCTGACTTATCGAAGCTAAGCCACAAAGCCACAGCTAGCTTTGCCCGTCATACCACACTTGGGAGCTTCAAAGAGGATTGAAGAGAAATGGTGCCAATTGCAATGTCTCCCTTGAAGAGCATCTGTCCTGAAGAGATTTAGGAAAACAGCTATGGAGAAGCCTACAGTGCATCTGTTTCCAGCTGGCATCAGCAGGCTCCATCACCCTGAGGCACATTATCACAGAGCTGGAAGAAAACAACTTGGGAACAAATCTTTGAAGGTGACAGATAGGAGGGAGGGAGCCATCCAAAACTGCTGCCTGGACCTTTCCCAAATGAAGAGGGGAGATTCAGCCCTGCCTTCTTCTGGCCCTCTTAACACACCAGCAATGTTAACTTGGATTCACGCTAATGCCTGCACCTTCTGTGTCCTCACTGACTCTGGTCGAGCAGCACGTGATACAAGGAATGTAGTTTAGAACCGCCAGGAGGCTGGTTGGCAGGTCTGTTTGTACTGGCCCATCCGTGTTTATATAAATATGTGTCACTCAGCTACTGCTAGCCTTGGTGGTTAATAAAACAAGGGGATCTGATAATGCGTGAAAATCCCAGTGGATAAACAAACAGAAAGCGGAAACAGTGGAGACTTGTACAATTACCTTGCTCCACATGGAGCACCAAAAATGCCTGAGCAAACGCAAAGAGATCCTTTGTGCAGTTGGGGTGTGAAGCTCTTAGCTCCGAGTTGAGAGTGGGGCCAGCCTCATGGTCTGTGCCCAGGGCAATGGGTATGGCAGAGACCACTCAGTGTTACTGGTTTGGTGATCAGATTTACTATTATTTTTCCTTGTACATGCATAGGATGGGAAAAACACAAAATTCAAGAGTCTTATTTTTCTTGAAGTGTTTGTGAGACTGGTCCTTCGGAAAAGCCTGCTGTGATTCATGGATGCAAACCGCTGGAGGTGTCCTTCCAGTCCTGCCTCAGGCACCAATGGCATTTTTATTGAATGCAGAAGTTTGAGCTGGATCAGAGAGGCTGTGTGGATGTCCACAAGGGCACGTCCTTGCCTCCAGAGCCCTTGTGTTTGGTGACACAGGGAGAGTGTGGCACACTCTCCAAATATCCGCAGTGAGCTTGGATGCAGGAGCTGGATGAGGGTAAAGTCTGCAGGAAGACAAATCAGCTGCTGAAGACAAAAATAAAGAGGCAGGTCTTCCCCCCACAATGCTTGGACAGAAATCCTGTCCTCATTGCATCTGAGCCTTTGTGGCCTTGGATGGCACCTTATCTCACTTCCTCCTTGCTGTCCCTTGCTGGATCGAGTTATTGGAGATGGTCACAGTCTGGCTGCGCTTAAAAGCATCTGCTCACCAAGCTGCCCTGGTGGGGCCCTGACGGAGGAGCTGTGTGTGCCAACACGCCTGGTCCCAACTTGCATAATAGGGGAACCCAGTTTCCCCTAATAGAGCAAATGGTCCTGACAAAAGGCTGGGTTTTTTTCCCCACAGCTGTCTCTTGAAATATCTCCTTTTTTTTCCCATTCTTTTTTTTCCACGTTCTTGAGTGACTTTCAGCTACACTGGCAAACTTTCAAGTCGGGACGAGGCACTTCTCTGAAAGGGGCTCTGATTTCACGGAAGGAAACTTCCAGCGTGGAATAAAAGCTTGTTTTGTTTGTAGTAAACAAATGCAGTTATAGCAATGTGCGCATGTGCATACATGTGCATATCCAAGCCTCCTGCTCTGGAGATCCTTGACTAGATATCAATACACGCATACATGGGTTGCATGGGGTTTTCTTGCAGTTCCGGGACTTTTCCATTTGTCTTTGGGCTGCTGGTGAACAGGATTCACAGTCGTGCCCTCGGAGGGATGTCTGTAGCTCAGTGTCTGCAGAGGTGGCAAGGGGAGCGTGCTGGAGAGCTGAAGGGGTTGCAGGGTGCTGTGCAGAGCAAAGGAACCCCCTCCTGCAGCAGCAGGGAAGGAAGTAGAGCTGGCAGTTGGACAGAGGGTGATCAGTTCAGCCTCCCCTTGTTTCCTCCTTGCTGTCTTGTATTCCTGACTCCCTCCTGCTTTTCTCTTTCTCGTTTTCTTCCCAGTCTGCTCTCCCTCCCTCATGCTCCTTCCCACTCCATCACACCACGAGCCCCAGCCAGCCGCTGCACCGAGCCAGGGGAGCTCATCACATCCGTGTGTTTTATTAATGGCTCTGGATCCTTTTTATAATAAGAGGGAATAAAGAATAAATGGAGCCTTTCCCTGAGGGCGCTTTGTGATTCCCTGTCCCAGCATCAGTACCGACAGGACAAAGTCATGGCAGGGGGAGACCTGCTTGTGAGTGGGCTGATACCTTACAGCCTGGCATGGCCAGAGAGGTGGCCCAGGGAAAAGAACGAGCCTGTGCTTGGCCAGTGATTAGTGAAGCTGCTTGCCATCTCCTTGAGCTTGGTTTCTCCTTGGAGGATGGATGTTCCACCGCACCTCAGCCCAAGAGAAGACTGTCTGGGCCACGTGCAGGTGTGTGCAGAGTCACACAGGACATCTAAACCCTTCGTGGGGTGTTGGTTGACAGCCGACTGAACATGCGCCAGCAGTGGCCCAGGTGGCCAAGGCCAATGGCATCTTGGCTTGTATCAGAAACGGCGTGACCAGCAGGTCCAGGGAGGTTATTTTCCCTCTGTACTCGACACTGGTGAGACCGCTCCTCGAATCCTGTGTTCAGTTCTGGGCCCCTCACCACAAGAAGGATGTTGAGGCTCTGGAGTGAGTCCAGAGGAGAGCAACAAAGCTGGGGAAGGGGCTGGAGAACAAGAGGAGCATGTGAGGAACCTGGGGTTGTTTAGCCTGGAGAAGAGGAGGCTGAGGGGAGACCTCATTGCTCTCTGTAACTCCCTGAAAGGAGGTTGTGGAGAGGAGGGTGCTGGCCTCTTCTCCCAAGTGACAGGGGACAGGACGAGAGGGAATGGCCTCAAACTCCACCAAGGGATGTTCAGGCTGGACATTAGGAAAAAGTTTTTCACAGAAAGAGTCATTGGGCACTGGCAGAGGCTGCCCAGGGAGGTGGTTGAGTCACCTTCCCCGGAGGGGTTTACGGGACGGGTGGATGAGATGCTGAGGGACATGGTTTAGTGATTGATAGGAGTGGTTGGACTTGATGACCCGATGGGTCTTTTCCAACCTGGTGATTCTATGATTCTGTTTTCAAAGCTAATTCATCTCTTTGCTCATGTCTAGAGGCCAGCACCCCTTGGAGTGGTCGTGGCCTGGTGGCAAGGTGGACCCTACTGGGAAGGAGAAGGAAACTGAGTTGGTGGCCACAGCAGCCCCCAGCAGCGGCTGGGCGATCCGAGAAGAAGACTGTGAAGGGACGGGCACAAAGCCGTACTGCAAAGTGCTGGTGCTGACGGAGACGCAGGCGAACGACACAGGCTACTACCGCTGCTACTACAAGTACATCGATGCCAAAATCGAGGGCACCACAGCGGTCAGTGCCTACGTGTTTGTGAGAGGTAAGAGCCATTGGCGATGCCACCTTTGGGCTGGGCAACCTCAGGGGCAGCATATGCACCAGCAGAATATCAGCAAGATTAGAAAGCCCAATGTGCCCCCCTAGCCTTCCAGAGCAGAGCGTGGCTGCTGCAGGCTGGGGGAAGAGGCCAAGGGCTGGTTCCCAGCACTTCGAGGGAATCAATATCCGTCCACTTCTGGGGGATGGCAGCAGCGCCTGGGATTCAATTACATCCCAGCCTGGGGGCATTGCTCCAGCCAGGCTGGAATGCAGGAATTTAAGGAGTGAGAATCAGGCCTAAGAGACGCTCCACTGCTAAAAAAAGCACCAGACTTAGCTTCTGGGCAGCTGGAGGCTTTCTGGGATACTAGTGGCTAGGGATAATAATGTTCCATAAAACTGAGACTGAGAGAGGAGCGGTACAAACATTCCATGTGCAGCCGCTTCTCGTCCCCAGGGCTGGATGTCCCTAGAGCTGCTCCACCATGGCAGACCCAGATGTTCTTCTGTCCCTGCAGGCAGGGTTATGAGATGTGGTTTGGAGGAGTGCTATCCACCAGGCTTGGCGATGGAACCTCTGCTCAGCAAGTGGCCGCAGAGCCAATACTCGGCTTCCCCGTGTCCCGAGGGCTCTTCTGCTGTCTCCCCCACTGCTCACAGCATGCTTCAGCAAGATAAATGAGCGTGGTCCCCTGGAAACAGTTGGCTGAGCTATTTCTCTTTCCACCCCCATTTAGTAGTTGGTGCAGTTGTCATGAGCCAGGCAGGTCATGACATATAAAATGCATTTTTCAGAAGTCCCGGGGCAAAGCCAAATTTGCCTCTGAAACTACGCAGAGAAAAATGCAGGGGTAAATCAGAGAAGCTGGGCAGCTGCTGGAGGGGAACTGGGGTCTGTTTGGGCAATTGCCTCCTCTTTCTGTGGGCTCTGCTGTCTGTTCCAAAATAGGACAGAGCTTCTCTGGATCCCAGATGTGTTGTGAGGAGATGTCCGTGAGTCGGACAGGGGTGTTCAGACTCTCTAGCATGTAGTAGCGGGATGCAGACAGAGAGCTTCTTACACACACTGAAAATAAGTACAATCTAACAGGCTTATGTGCAGGGAGTGCTTTTGCACAAGCCTGATATTCCTTGTGATCCAGCAAGTGCCATCTCCTTTGACCACCTTCTCTCACCTCCAGACTCATCTGCAGCTCAGTAATGGCTCTCGTGTTTACCAGAAAGCAGCTAGTGTACATGTGTTGGGTAGCTTAGAGGCAATAAATCCCACACTGTCAGGGCCCATGGGACTCGTAGTGCTTGTGGACAGTGTGTATGCAGAGGATCCAGCCAACACCTCGCAGTGATGCTGTACACATTGCTACACAGCACATGTTCATGCTCATTCCAACCAGGCTGTACCCTGTTACGGCTATCAAACATACAGGAAACTTCAGAATTCCCCTTTCCAGACAGGACAGGCTTTCAGGCAGAAGGGACATGTCAGGAAAATCCAGGCGTACGGTAACTGTGGCCAGTGCAGAACATGCAGATAAAGCCCTGCTGTTCCTGCTGAACTGGTCTGCAGTGTGAAGCTATCCCTAGAGAGCTTGGAAGGGCTGATGTAAGTGTCAAGGATGTTTGCAGACAGCATGATCAGGCCACGGATTTATCCATCAACCTCATTTCTCTTGTTAAGAGCTTGGTGAAATTCCCGGGAACAAAATATCTGTACTTGGCTGGGAAAATAGGTTCTTCTGTATTTTACCTGCAGCTCAATTCTCAAATGAGCTCTCCACACATATGTCTCATTTCCCATGTGTCTGGTTAGGTGTGTATTTTATTGCAGCTACAGACAGTGTTGTAAACATAGAGAATGCCTCATCAGGGTGGAATAGAGTATGAACAGCCCCCATCTCATAAGGTTTAGCATATATTAATGAAGAAGATGCTAAATTATTCCCGCCCGACCCATTAAGACAGCTTTACAGAGAATATGTGATGTGGTCAGAGAAGGGAGTTGGTGTATGAATCACAAGCTCGTTGGCAGCAGGACCAGCCCAGTAAATCAGTTAGTTCTTGGCTGCCATCTGATCTCGGAGGGGACCTCATAGTCTCTCACCTCTGGCTGTTGTGCTTCTCCTCCCTCTCACATGCTCAGAGCTCCAGAGAAGAATGAGGAACACGTTCCCACTCAGAAACAGATCTGTGATTTGAGGAGAGAGCTATCCTGTGACAGCACAAAACCTCAGGAAATAAAGACAAGGGTTCCCTGGGCAACCCCGTATATCCATTAGAGCTGACCAACACATTTCCTCTGCATGGCTATAGAAAGCTGCATGCAGAGCAAGACTTTGCAGCACGGCTGTCACTGAAACAACAACTTTATAGACCAAAAATTAAAGGAATTCCCTTATGCACTTAACAATGTGAGCACTGGATTTGTCCCAGTGCGATTTGAACAGTAGGATGCCCAAATGGGGGTCATTACCCCTTTCCTCAATGACTTGTCATTTCAGATGGACAGCTTTAGGGGTTGGGTAGCAGAGGAAAAGAGTCTCAGGCTGCACAGACATCTTCATGCTACAGTCCCTTTAAATCAAAGGTTTAGCTGCAATCCAGGTGAATATAGAGTAGCCTTTAAGGCCACTGAGATAATTTATTCTGATTCCAGCATGCAAGAAGCTATAAGATCTACCCTTGTAGGTCTCTGGGGCAGCCCCACCACCTTCTTATGGAGACTCCTTCACCCATGAGAGTGTTTCCATGGACAAAGCCAATCACGACCACATGTTGGGTGGACATTTCCAGAGACATCTCTTATAGAGGAAAGACGCTGGCAATACCAGCCATCATTGACACTATGGGCCAGTCTGTATTCATAGCATCCTGTGAGGCATGTGTCCCTGTGGAAATGGGCAGGCAGGGGCCGATATTCCAGAAGAAATTATCTGTCGTCGAGGCACTGCCAGAGGGCACCAAGCAGCCTCGCAGTTCATACTCTTTTCCAATTTTGTCTTCATCCCATTTAGTCAACCTGGGTGCCCTGTTTGGGAGAATCCTAAGAGTATAAAAAACATTCAAAACAAAATATTAAAGAAAGGTGGTGTCCAGCAGATGGGTAAGAAGGTGCCCCAGTAGCAGCTGGGCAAGACAAATCTCATCCTTCCCACCTTCAGGCCAGCCATGGCTTGGGATAAAGTGTATTTTACAGCTTGGTCTCACCAGCTTTTTCCAGCATATCTGAGAAAGAACCAGAAATGGGGTCTGATCTTTGGGATCAGGCTGGACTTTGTGCTCTGTGTCTGGACGGTGCCTGGCAGGATGGGTCAGGACCATCAACTCCTTTTCACCACGGAGCCCCGCACAGCCTTGTCTCGTTTGACACAGGCAACACACTAAGCAGAACAGGGCAGCCCTTTTTGCAGACACGTTGCTTCTTGGTGCTGGCTCTGCTTGGAGCTTAGTGCAACGCCCCTGGCCTTACTAAGTCATTTCACTGATTAGTTTTGGGTGGTTTTGCTCTTCCTGTCAATATTTGTGCTTGCGGCGGTGAGGTGGCAGCCCTGGAAAGCTCAGCTCATCTGTTTATCCGCTGGCCGGGATGGCTGCAGGATGACATCTACATCCCATTCCGCTGCAGATCACTTCCTCGCCCTGGAAGGTCGCGCTGCCTGCTGCTGCACCAGGGCAGCACAGCCCCGCACCGTCCCTGCCAGGCACCAGCTGGGCAGGCGCTGAGCCCAGGGCAAACCACACCAGTTTCACAAGGGGTCAAACCCAAGGCAAAGACCTTGAGAGGGCCAGGAAAGGGGAGGTCATTTCCAGCACTGCCCTGATGTCACACAAGGGTTGCTCCACCGGTACCGTGTTTGATGCAGAGGAGCTGGCTGGCCCAGGCATCTGCCTCAGCTGCTCCCTTTGCATTCCCGAGCTCCAGGTGTCTCCTCTGGCTGCTGCTCATTGCGGATGGGGCTGTCCAGCTCAGCACCACTCCCTCTGGCAAGATCATGCTGTGTTAAAGAAAGCCAGAAAACCTCCTTTTCTTCTGGTTGGTCCCTCTTCCGCATTCTTTTCTTACCTCTGTTTAGTTGTTTTTCTCCTTATATCTCTTCTTCAGACTTTGAACAGCCATTTATCAACAAGCCGGAGACCCTTCTCATCACCAAGAAGGAGAACACTTGGGTACCATGCCTCGTTTCCATCCCAGATCTTAACGTCACACTGATCTTGGTGAGAGCCTGGCCAGTGGGAGACTGGCCCAAGGTTTATTGCATTTGTTCTGTGTTTGTAATTGCCTGACTGGAAGCAGGACAGGCCCTGCCAGGAATGGAAAATGCCTGGAATACATTTTTCCATGGAAAGTACAAGCCATTGGTTTCCTCATTTTATTTTCTGGTGGAAGCTGTGCTGTCCTATTCCCTTGGGCAGACCCCACGGGTTTCCTGCCAACCTTGCTTCTCTTCCCTGGAGCTCTATGAAACAAAACCAGACTTTGTTTCAATCCTGTTTCCCTACAGCATCCCTCGTTTTCTTTAATCTCTGTGATCTACAAACCCTCCAGGGGGTCAGCATCCCCACAAGGGAGGAGGCTGCAGCCTTGGGGCTGATGACTAAAAACAACTCTTGTTATCAGTTCGCTTGTGCCTTTTTTTTTTCCTTCTTTTTTTCTGTTTGTTTTTTTTTTTTACAATGAAAATACATCCTTCCAGGATGAGTGTTACAATTGTACAAAAGCCTCCAGGGACACGCTGGGGGCCAGGGGCCTTTCCCTTGCTGGGGAAGGACACTGCTCAAGGTCAGCACTCATCCCGGTGAGGCTGATGTTTGGGACATCAGCATCAATTTCCTTAGCTATCTCTATAAGTTTCCATTCCTGGAAGTCTCTGGCTCGCTCTGCAGATGGAGAGGCTTGTGGTGCAGGATACGGCTGCTCGACTGCTCAGGGTGTAGGGGAGGCCACAATTCCTAGATGACAAACCCTCCAGGGGCGAGGGCAGGAGGCCAGCACAGCATGATGCTGCACCATTTCTTCCCACAAAAGCGATATGTTAGCCAACGCAAAGCCTGGAAGGGGTGGGGTGGGAATGTTGTTACCTTCTTATTTCAGTTGGCTAAATGTTGATTTTTCCAGCAAAATTCCTTCATCCACCCTGATGGGAAAAGCATTTTCTGGGACAACAAGAAAGGGATGCAGGTACCCACACACTTGATCAGGGACTCCTTGTTCGTCCAGTGTGAGACTGTCATTGACAAGAAGGTCTTCAAATCCAATTTCTTCATCATCCATATAGCAGGTAAATATTGGATTGTGCAGGGGGCAGTTTGGATAGTTCTGAAATCAGTCAGTGTGGCTTGTGGGGTTGCTACAGTCTTCTCTAGCTGCAGGGGCTTTGCATGGTTCTTGTATTTCCTCTGTGTGCCAGGGAGAAACCAAGCAGGAGGAGGTTATACTCAAGCCTTTGGTAATCGCATAATCAAAGAATTAATACATCAGAAATTTCTTTTTGTCGCCTCTTCTGTATCAGGGAGTGAGCTGTATGACATCCAGCTATATCCCAAGAAAGCCATGGAGCTCCTAGTGGGAGAAAAACTTGTCTTGAACTGCACAGTGTGGGCTGAGTTCAACTCTGGCGTTCGTTTCCAGTGGACTTACCCTGACAAACAGGTACCAGCAAATAGAGCAGCTCCCCATACACTGAACCGCTTCCCTCTGAGTCATCCCTTCCTTACCCCTTCACTTCACGTCATTGGCAGGGCTCTGCTCCATGATCCTAACCATGCTATGCCCATCTCAGTGAGAGTTCTTTCCCATTTTTCTCTCCTGCAGCAGAAGGCAGACAGAGGGAAGATCCCTTTTACTGACAGAAAGCAGTCTCGCTGATGAGGTGTTGTTACTCTGAGGCTCTCCTGTCTTCAGTTCCACCAGTGCAAATTCAGAGCAAACATTGTTGGTTTAAAAGGAGCTATTTTAGTCATGCAGCCCTGGTTCCCAAGATCCTGCGGGCGGTGGGTCCCTTCCCCTGAGGCAGGCTCTGACTTTTGCGAATAGTGAGATAAAGAGTTCCCTGAGAGCATCACTCTGTTCAAGTAACTATAGGGCTCCCAGCCTGGTTGCTGGGCTGCAGATCTGAGCAGCTACAGATCATGTAGGGCTCATGTAGGGCTTGTTGCCTTTCCATCCCTGAGGATGGCGGTTGGTTGCAGAGACACCTGTCTGGGTAGAGGTGAGCACTGGACAGTGAGAAGCGTAGATGTGAGGAGCGCATCAGCACAGCGCCAATCCCATTGATGTCTTTCATCCTCTTCTCTCTGCCGTCTCGCACAGACTCAGCGGGCAGTGACGGAGCCCGAGCGCCGGTCCCTGCAGACACACACAGAGCTCTCCAGTATCCTGACCCTCCACAACGTCAGCCAGCAGGACCTGGGCAAATACACGTGCACGGCCACCAATGGCGCCCAGATGCTGGAGGAGAGCACCGATGTCATCGTGCACGGTACGGCGCCTTCTGCTCCCTCGCGGAGCCACAGCTAGAGCCGAGCAAGCCCCAGACTACTGAGGAAGTGCTTGGCCCAAAGCTCAGCAGAGGGGCTCCTGCACCTCCATCCCACTCTGCCTTAGTGAGAGCCAGCCTTCCTCCAGTCCCTCAGGTGATGATACCGAGAGATGCAAACACCAAAGTGGCTCAGATCCTAGCGAGATGGCAGGACACACAGGTCTCATGGCCCTGCAGCAGGTGCAGTGCTGCTGTGGCACGGCTGGCTTGGTATTTGCCTATCAGTACTGGGCAGCTGTCTTCTGGCAGCAGAAAGTTACAGGGCAGCACAGGCTCCCTGCGGCCCCAGCAGCTCCCAGCAGCAAGGCAGAGGCAGTTCTTCAGCTGCCAAAGTCTCAGTGCCGGCCTGCCCAGTCTTACCTGGCAGCCATTCCCTCCATCCCTCCCTCCCCTTCTGCTCCAGGGAGATGTCGGGTCCTCTGGCGAGCAGCTTGGCTTGGTGGCAGCCTGTCCCTTAGTGCTTTCCTCCACGATCACCTTTTTTTTGTGCAGAAAAGCCCTTCATCAACGTGGAATGGAGGAAAGGCCCGGTGATAGAAGCCACCACAGGAGATGAAGCCGTGAAGCTGCCAGTGAAAGTCGTGGCTTATCCCCCACCGGACTTCCAGTGGTAACGCACCTTTCTTAGCCCAAGCCACCCTCTCCTCTCTTCTCCTCTCCTCCTTCCCTCTGCCAAGTAGGGAAGCCTAGCCTAGCCTCCCTGCTAGGTCCCTCTGTGGCCAAGATTGTCCTAAATATCACTTTCTCCCCGCCATGGGGGTCATTTCTCCAATCTGCCCTGGCTGTCAGCTGCACAGCGTGGGACAGGAGGTGGTGAGGTCTGGGGGAGAAGCAGCAAAGGTCCTGGCCTGACTTGGCAGTTCTGCACTGTCTGGAGAGGACAAGTGGAGCTCCCACAGGAGCTGCCCCTCTTATCCCCCTGCAGTGGTGATCACAGCTGTCCAGAGGAGTGAGAGAAAGGGCCAGGTTGTTTGCAGCATCGTGCTGCACTTCCTCAAGAGCTCTGGGAGCATTGCACCCCCATGCTGCTCAGGGCAGAGCTATGCTGTCCCTGATCCCACGTGCATCTGTCAAGGACAACGTGTAGTCTCCTGTTCAGGGAAATCCCAGGGGTCTCTCCAGAGAGGTCTCCAGCACTAACAAGGCTCACCTTGACTGTGCTGTAGCGGGGACCAGCAAAGCCCTGCCCAGCTGCCAGTGGGACATTTCCTCCCGATGGCTGCATTTTGTCTCTGCCTCCCCGCAGGTACAAGGACGGGAAGCTAATTCCCAAGCAATCTCAATCTTCAATGCAGATCAAGGATGTGTCGGAGCAGCACGCTGGGACGTACACGCTGGTTCTGAGGAACAGGCTGGCAGGGCTGGAGAAGCGCATCAGCCTCCAGTTAATCGTCAACGGTAAGGGCTGGGGCCAGGGATAAAGTGCTGAGCCCATGGCCCCAGCCTTTGGGCTGCTCCAAGACCAAATCCCCATTGCTGTGCTAAAGAAGTTGGTATCTACATCATCTCCTTCTCCTGCACTGGTGTGGGATGATGTGGTTACAGCTGAGCTGGTTCCTTGTGGCCTGGGGGATACGGCACAGGAGTAGGACTTGCGACACTGAAGTTTTGTTGCTGGCTACATTGCTCTGGGCAGAATATGTTGGACCTGCTGCTGAGGGCCATCCCAACTCTAAAGATTCTAAAAAATTCTAAATTTTCTAAAAAAACTGATGCAGGTTCAAGGGCAGAGCAGCTGCAACACACATGGAGCCTTAAGTTGAAGCAGTTCCTCTGGGTGGGAAGCTCCCAGGGAGCCTTCCCCTGGCTGAAACTGATCCCTGTTGTGCAGGACCCACGTAGCAGCACAAGAAGTGCTGGAAGGGCACTGCCACTTGGAGATTTGTCTCCAGCAGGCGCTGTAGCCCTGTGCCAGGAGCTGCTAAAGAGTGCTTTGAGCTGTGCTGGACAGTCACGTTCTGCAGAGGAAGGAGAAATGACATCACTTTGAATCTGCCCAAGTATAACGTGCTCTGCCTTGCAGACCTGAGCTCCAGGAGCTGCCCTGAGAGCCCTAGTGCTTTAGTGCCCAGTCTCCCTATCGATGGGCCTGGGGATGCGGTGGCTGAGCCCACGGCCACTCACGGTGTTACTCTGATCCTTGCAGTTCCTCCGCGCATCCATGAGAAGGAAGCCTCTTCCCCAAGCATCTACTCCCGGAGGAGCCCCCAGGCCCTCACCTGCACGGTCTATGGCATCCCAGCCCCGGAGGTGATCCAGTGGCAGTGGAGGCCATGGATGCCCTGTCGGATGTTCTCCCGACGCAGCCTGTAAGTGCCATTTCTTCCAATATCCGTGTCTTACTAGGCCACCAGTGTGGCATTATAGGAATGGTTGGACTCGATGATCCATTGGGTCTTTTCCAACCTAGTGATTCTATGATCTACATCCAGCAGGGGATGTCCATGGCCCTGCCACACCTCACAGCACCTGATTTAACACCACTGACCACTGTTCTAATGGGGAAACTGAGGCAGACTGCAGGAGAAATTGTCACAGCCCCTTGTTGAGACCTTGCAAGAGCAGCTGAGCCTCACTCCCTTCCTGCCCTAAGGTCCCTGGGTTTTTTTGGTCCTTTGCCTTCTGCTGGCTAATGATGAAAGCAAAAGCGCTCACAGGCAGGAGAGCGGAGCTGCTGCATGTGAGGAAGAGTTGCTGAATCCACAGGAAGCGCCAGGTCCCTGCCAGTTGCCGGGATGTTTTGCCAGGGGAGTGTTAGCGCAGGCAGCACCAGTAGGTAGGCAGGAAGGGTGCGTGCCCGCTGCCTGTGCCCTGGGAAGCTGGGGCAGTGCCAGGCAGGACTGTAGTGGCATTTTTTAGCAGCAGCCTCACAGGAAGAAGGAAAAGGGATGCTGGGGAGTTGTAGCCAGAGCAGTCAGGGTGGAGGACATCAGGGTGCCTGGAGGAAGCCAGGTCCCGTGGCCCTGTGCCGGCTGTTGCCAAGCCAGGGACGCCAGAGAGCTCTCAATCACATGCGAGTGCACTACAGCCCTGTCAGGAAGCAGAGGGGCCCATGAATTATGGTCACTGTCTCCTCTGGCCATCATATTTCTCCCTAGCTTAGTTCCAGAAGATTCAGGAGGCCTTTTTTTCTAGCTTCCTGTTGTTTACACATCTCACCCATATGCTTGCTCTGCCCTGGGCTGCTAGCACACCCCTGCCACTGCTCCTGGGCACTCGGTTCTCCCCTGCTTCCCTGCCAGCATAAGACCTCTCCCTTTACACCTTACACCCTGGATTTTGGGCAGACTCTCCCATCCTTCTGTCCCGCCTGCATTTCAGAAGCAGCCTGCAGGCTCCAGCATCCTGGGTCCCTGACAGATTAGGACTCTTCACCTTCCTTGTCTGCCTTAGACCCAAAGAGGTGCCACCGTGCCCCTGTGAGATGCTGGCAGCCTCTCTGCTTGGGAAGTTTCCTTCCTGATCTTTGTTGAATCGGGGGCAACGGTTGCACCTTTGGGTAGTGCACCCTCTGCTCTCCAGGCCACCAGTATCCATTCCCTGCCTTGGTTTTCACATCCATAGTTAACAGCTGCCTTAGTAGTGATTGCAGAGCACCCTTATAACACACAGTAGTACTGTGTACCCAAGAGACCTAGGAAATTTTGCAGTCAGAGGACAGGGGTGTCGGTTCTTGGACACAAAGCTGGTTTTGCTGCCTTCATTCCAGCTGACCCTCTCTCTGTCTCTCTCCTTTTTCACCTGCTCCTCCTTGGCTGCTGGATTAGCAATAGCAGGCACCGGACTGCAAGGCGGCATCAGCGGGACCGGATGCCCGAGTGCAAGGACTGGAAAGATGTGTCTCAGCAGGATGCGGTGAACCCCATCGAGAGCATTGACACCTGGGTGGAGTTCGTCGAGGGAAGGAACAAGGTGAGGCTGTAGCCCCAGACCCATCCTGGAGCTTGAGAGGGGCACCTCGGAGGGGTCTGTTACAACCAGCCAGCAAAATCGGCCTGGAAAGGAGCCTGGCAGAGACAGATCTGGGGAGGGCTTCACACCTCTGCTTCTAAAGTAAATCATCAGCAGCCCTTCCCAGCTCTGGGGCTCCACAGTACCAGGCAGCCCCAGAGCAAGGCAGAGCTGTCATCTTTGAGTGATCACCCTGCATCCAGAGAGGGTCCTGATGGACCCTCAGTGCAGAAGGGTTTACATCAATCGTGGCTGAACACAGGGCACCCGGCTAGCGAGGGTATGGGGGACGTGTGCTCTAGGCCATTTCTGAGCACTCTTGCAGGAGTCATTCTAGGAGACCCAAACCTCACAGAGCAGCCTGGGCAAGAGTCACAGACTGACTGGGAAATCTCTGGCCCCAGGAACGTGCCTGTGCATAGCAGGGCAGTTTGTCCAGCTGTCTCCATCCCGGTGGGGCAAGGGTGGGATGGAGATGCTGCCATCCATCCGCTGCAGGTTTGTGAGTGAGAACATGCGTGCCCCACAAAGCCCACTTCTCTATCACAGCATTTCCTCTCTGGAAGGAACATCTCTCCGTCACTGCAGCGTGTGACCTGCAAAGAGCCAGACACTGCTCGCTGCCTGTTTCTCTCTGGTAGCCACCAGTGTCAGATCTGAGCCATGACGGGGTTCCTGTTCCCGCTGATGTCGGGCACCAGCCGCTCGCAGAGGGATGCAGAACAAACAAACGGGCCCCCATTTCCGAAAGTCACTTCCTGTTTTCCTACACACCTCCAAAGGCACTTCCCGTCCTCTGGCCTGGCTGGGAGCTCGTCACTCTGCAAAAAGGGTGGCAGGGGCAGATGCTGCTCCTCCCAGGGCAGCCAGAGGAAGAGGCAGGGATTGGTGTTTGCCAGAGAGGTGAGCAGAGGTGGTGGGATCTCCTGGGTGAGAAGCCCTTGTGTTCCTCTCCGGTTGTGACTCTTGCCTTGGTCACTTTTGATCTTTCTCCCTTTTTTTCCTCATTCTCTTCCTCCTGTTCCTTGGCTGTGTCCCATTTATTTGGTTGTAACTGTCCTGGTGGTCCAACTTAGGCTGTGTAGCCCAGGGACGTGCATGAGCTCTGGGAGAAGAGAGCTCTTCCACTTGTAGTGGGATGCTATGTCCTCAAATCTGTTTTCTCTTCCTCTCCTTTCTGCCTGTCTTCTCTTATCATAGAATCAATCATACAATCATAGAATCAATCATACAATCATAGAATCATCAGGTTGGAAAAGACCCACTGGATCATCTAGTCCAACCATTCCTATCAAATACTAAGCCATGTCCCTCAGCACCTCGTCCACTCATCCCTTAAACCCCTCCAGGGAAGGTGACTCAACCCCTTCCCTGGGCAGCCTGTTCCAGTGCCCAGTGACCCTTTCCATGAAAAATTTATCCCTAATGTTCAGCCTAAACCTTCCCTGGCAGAGCTTGAGACCATTATCATCCTCTTCTGGTTTTTATTCTGTCTGGAAAGGCCAGGATGAGCCACAGGGTGGCCACAGGCAAATCCATAGCCCCCAACTCAAACATAACAGTGCAGATTTGAAGAAAAATCCCCAAGAAAGAGGAAAGATGGCACACAAAAGTGCCAGCAACAGGATCACTTTAACTGTATTGAATAACCCCCAGAAATGGAAAAGGCAATGCACAAAAGTACTAGTAATAAGGTCACTTCAGCTGTATTGAATACGCACTGAATGAACGCCTGTTTATTCTGGTTAACACAAGCTAATACATCACCACTTAGAACGGAAATGCTTCCCAAAGTCTGTGGGATGAATAGTAAAGGCAAGGTAGTTTCCCTGTAGGAACACAATTTTTGTGCAATTTAAACAGTCTCATTAGAGGGATTTCTGTGTGTGATTAACTTGTCATTTAAACTGGGAGGGAGGAGAAACTTGTGCTTCAAACTGCAGCTCTCCTCTAAGGGGAGTGCTTGTAACACAGTTGGCAGCTCACACGTGTGGAGTGTGAGCCAGGGGAGGAGAGCAGCCTAAATCCCCAGCTGCCTTTCTTGGTTTGTTTGGAGGCAGCATCTCCCGAGCCCATGGTCCCAGGACGGCAGCCTGGCTCTTTGCCCAGTCTTAGTCATGTCTTGCTGGAAGGAGGGAGGAGGAAGCTTTTAGTGCTCTATCTATGGACGCTTAGAATTTAAAGGGAGAAGATGACAGCTCTTCCTGAAGTGGTGAGAGCTGGGATGCTTTCACAGGTTTGATTTCCCCTTGTAGGTCTGTAAGTACCTGTAAACTCCACTGGGCTCTGTGGGATGCTAAGGAATCACTTAACTGCAGAGGGCTCAGGGAATCAAAGCCTTGGTGTCCTTTCCCTTTCTCCCTGCTGTTCTAAAGCTCAGCAGGAGTTTAGCCATCCCCTCCACCCTCATTGTGCTCTCGTCCCCTTTGCGGGCACAGGCCTGTCCCCATGGTGACCCGAGGGGCTTAGCAAGAAGTGCTCTCCCATGGAGAGGCATCTACCCTAGCTGAGCTCCATAAAAAGCAAAAGAAATCAGGAATAAAATCATGTTGCTGTTGCTAGAGCCAACTGATGAGGCTTGAAATGCACAAAGGGCTATTGAATAAGGGGCTATCTTTGCATAACCTTTTCCCAGGTACAGCTGCTGCCTGGGGACAGGCTTGCTGGGTGCTGTGCTGTTTTGCCAGAGAGCAGCACCAATCTCTTCACTTTTGCTCTTCCTAACTCCTGCTTATGCTCCTTTCCCCCACCAGACAGTCAGCAAACTGGCCATCCAGGAGGCCAACGTCTCAGTCATGTACAAGTGTATTGCCTCTAATAAAGTGGGTCGAGACGAGCGGCTGATCTACTTCTACGTGACCAGTGAGTACTGCAGACCTCCCCTCCACCTGGACCAGCCCAGCTCTCTGCTTGAAATAGGCAGCTCCCTAGACCTGCTGGATCCCATCATTCACCGTTAGCATCTTAAAAAGTGTCATTCACTGTTAGCATCTCAAAAAGTGTCCGGGAAGCCAGCAGGAAAGCAGGGCTACCCCAAAGCTCTGCTTAGTGGCACATCCGTGGGGCCCTGGCAGCAGGCAGTGCAGGCAGAGTTTGGCAGGCAGACCTGGAGGTGAGTGGTGCCCAGGTTGGGGATATCCCCTGGCTCAGGCCCAGGCAGCTCCCTGGGCTGGGGATGTGCCTGGTCCAAGAGCATCCTCTAGTGGCACTGCCCGAGCCGCTTCCAGGCAGGGTCCCCGCAGGATTCTGGTGGTGGGAGGATGCTGAGAGCCCAGCAGCACTACCTGTGCTCTTATAGCCACCAGGTTTTATGGAGGGGGATGAACACCTCCAGTAATGTTCTGTGTGCAGTGGTCCAGCCTGGCCTTATGACCACCCGCACGTGTAAAAGTGGCACGTGTAAAATCCAGAATGCTGCAGCTGAGCTAAGAGCAGCAACAGCCTGATTCAGACCTCCCAGGCTTGTCTCACTTGCGACCCCGTATTATTTTAACTCCAGGCCATATCCCTTACCACTCGCTGGGCTGAAGCCGTTGGTTGCTAGCCGCCTGCACGTCGCAGCTCTGCTCTAGATTGGTTTTCTTCAGCCTGGCTGAGGGCAGTGGGGTCTCAGAGAGCTGAGGCCAAGGAGGCAATTTTATTACATCTGGCAGCTCAGCCATGAAAGCTCATTCACATGTTCATTTCATTCCTGAAAGCCATTCCAGACGGATTCGAGATTGAGTCCCAGCCGTCGGAAGAGCCCATAGAGGGACAGGACCTACAGCTGAGCTGCAATGCAGACAATTACACTTATGAGAACCTGCAGTGGTATCGTCTGAACCTCTCCAAGCTCCACGATGAGGAGGGTAACCCCCTTGTGCTGGACTGCAAGAACGTCCACCACTATGCCACCAAGATGCAGGGGGAGCTGCGCTTCCAGCCCGACTCCAACGATGCGTCCTTGCTGCTCACCATCCCCAACATCTCCCTGGGTGACGAGGGAGACTACGTGTGCGAGGTGCAGAACAGGAAGACCCGGGAGAAGCACTGCCACAAGAAATACATCTCTGTGCAGGGTGAGGGTCCACAGGGCAGGCGGGAGTGATGGAGGAGAGCTGGTGCTCTTGCTCCTTCAGCTTCCCAGTCCATCTCCAGGGGAAGCCATGCAAGCAAGCTAAACTCAAGGTGGCAAAGGCAGGGCACCTGGGTTCTCAAGACACCCTTCAGCAGGGGTCAGAGACCCAAAGTCCCCCAAGAACACAGATATTGTTTTGATCAATCAGTTTCCCGTTTTCCCCTCCTTCTCTTTGTGCTGCTCCTTCAGCCCTGGAGATCCCCCGCCTCAAGCAGAACCTGACAGACATTTGGGTGAATGTCAGCGACTCCATAGAGATGCGCTGTAAGGTGGATGGCAACCACATTCCTGAAATCAGCTGGTACAAAGACGAGAAACTGGTGGAAGAAGTGTCAGGTACAGTGGGCTGGGGGTGAATCAAAGGCTGGTGAACCATGTCTGGTGGTCAGAGAGCTGAATACTGCTGAGTTCTAGGAGTTGCTGTGCCCAAGACACAGGCACCCATTCTCTGAACTGTCTGAACTCTGGTTTTAATTATATTCTGTGCCAATTTGATGCAGTCTCATTCGCCAATTCTGTATCCTAGGGCCTGGCTCAACATTGTCTGTTAATGTGCACATTCAGCTGGAAAGCAGAGATAAATCATTCATCTTCTTACTCCCAGCCCAGTGTCTGGCATTCCTGTTTACACAGGGATCAACCCAGATCCCACGGAAGGAACATGGGAAGGGTCCAGGCAGATTGCAAAGGAAAGGAAAAAGGTCCTGGAGCCAAAGCGGCTTGACACACTAACTTGGCTGCTTGGGCATCATCCCCATCCAACATCTTCTGCAGGCATTTCATCCCCTCTAGGCCTCTCCAGGGTATTTCTGGGGCCATCAGGCCACAGGAGAGAGCCCCTGCCAGCTGGTGCAATTTTATTCTTCCATCTAAAATGAACCAGCCAAAAATAGGAGCCTTATTTTGAGCCTGAATGAGTCCAATATACTGATCCCCTCCCTGTGAGTGACCACCGCAACCCTCTGTGCCTTACAGGGATCGACCTGGCAGACTTCAACCAGAGGCTGAGCATTCAGAGGGTGAGAGAGGAGGATGCTGGGCTCTACCTGTGCAGCGTCTGCAATGCTAAGGGCTGTGTGAACTCCTCGGCCAGTGTCTCTGTGGAAGGTACCAGCAGCTACAACACCTCTGGGGATGAAGGGGTGGGGTAGGAGTGGACAAGGTCCCATGCCTCTTCCCTGGGACACCAGGCAGCGGGAAGCTGTGAAAGCCTCTGGCCTTGCTGGTGGCATGGTGCTCCCCCAGGATCTGTAGACCAGAGCGATTCAGCTCAGGCAAACACACCTCCCCAGTCTCCCTGCAAAGGGTGGCTGAGCTGTGGCACGGAACGAATCTCTGAAGCTATAATTTCCCTCCTATCCCACAGGCTCTGATGACAGGACAAACGTGGAGATTGTCATCCTGATTGGGACTGGAGTTATTGCTGTTTTCTTCTGGATCCTCCTTATCCTCATCTTCTGTAACATCAAAAGGGTACGTGACTCTGTCCCAGGGCAGGGGAGGTGACTCTGTGGGGATTGGGACAACGCCATTGCTGTGATGTGTGGTTGTGTAACAGCATCTGCTAAAAGGAGGTCCTTGAGTGATGCTTCAAGCACTCTCACAGGCTGCCTAAGGGCTGTGGTAAAGAAAGGGACAACGAGTAGCCTTTGCCAGGGGGAAACAGATCAAGGAACCAAATCCTCTCCGCGAGTTAGTACAAGGAGGACATTTCTTCACCCTTTGTGTTGGCCAATTCCCACAGCCTGCCCATGCAGACATCAAGACAGGCTACCTCTCCATCATCATGGACCCTGGCGAGGTGCCCTTGGAGGAGCAGTGCGAGTACCTGCCCTATGATTCCAGCAAGTGGGAATTCCCACGAGACCGCCTGCGCCTAGGTGAGCCGGACCCGTTCCCTGCCACTGTGCACGGCAGCTGGGGCTTCCTACCAGCCCTTCAAACACCCTCCAGGTTTCTTGCATGCCTCTGTGTATTTAATGCCTTCTCTTTGCCTCAGGTTTCCCATCTTCTTCCCCAGACAGTCCCTAAAGCCCAGCTTTGCCTGGGAAGTCTCTTTGGGTCTGACTACGGATGGATCTTAGCCAACTGTAAGCCCAGACTCTCCCAGGTTACCCTCACAGGCATCTTTGAGACCAGAAGACCTTGGGGCATGCTTTAAAATGCATCCCCATATTCTCCAGCTGGCAACTGAGACAGAACAGCTCAATGCACAGCAGACACACAGAGTTCAGGACCAGAACTACATCCATTATCCTTCTCATGAGGAGACACCTGCTTGCAGGCTTTGCCCCCTGTCTGGGAGTGCCAAAAGAGCCGCAGACCAACTTTGAAGCACAGAGCAGTGACGTTAGCCCTTGCTGCTCTACTGCAAGGTGTCACATGTACCTTTCCCACACGCTTTGCTCGAGGGCAACAAACAGCCTCACACATCTACAGGACTGTTTCCTTCCTCTGCTTTGTCCATGCCAGCTCTGTCTCAGTTCCTCCCTTCATCCTTTCTCTTATTCTCACCAACTGAGCAAGCCGCCACCTGGGAAGGGCACGAGTTCCACTCTTCCTTTTCCTTTATGAACTTTTTTCTTTCTTTTTCCTATGGTTTCCTGTTGGCTTTTTTTGTTGTTTCATTCCATTCTGCATGTGCTGTGCCTGCCTTCCCTCACACTGCCTGTTTTCTTGCCCATAGGTAAGGTGCTGGGTCACGGTGCCTTTGGGAAGGTGGTGGAAGCATCAGCATTTGGGATCAATAAAAGTAACAGCTGTGAGACCGTAGCAGTCAAAATGCTGAAAGGTACGTGGACAGCGAAGCAGAATATGCAGTCTGTGTGGACGGTAAAGGATGAGGCATCTGCCAAGGAATGTCCACCCTGTAAATGCCTGTATTTTGTGTAAGGCATTTATTAAGGTCCTGGAAAATATTTTTTATGATCTCCGATGAGCACTCCCGGGTGCTTCTGCCTGAGCCAGCTCTGAGCTAGGGAAGAGGAGCTGGAGCCAGCCTTTTAATTTATAGCTTCTTGGCCTCAGCACAGTTGATCCTCTTGTCCCTGCCTTGAACGTGCTCTAGCCCCATTCAGCTGCACTGGCAGGCAACGGGCTGAGCAGGCACCAGGGACTTGGGGAACTTGGCTTTCAAGGTAGTTTAGCCGTGTGCAAAGGCAATGAATGAGATCTGCCTCAAAGGACAAACAAGAATGCAGAGCTCCTCTTTGGCAAGTCACTGAAGGAGGTGTTTCTCCCAGCTGCCTTCTCCCAAAAGTGCCTGTATTTCATGTTCATGGGCCAGGTTCAGAGGTGGGTAAGGAAGCAGGTTGCAGACTGCAACTCTTACCCAGCTCACAGGGCTGAATCAGGTTTGCATTCTGGTAAGCCAGGTTTTAAGATTTTATGGCCCTGCTTTCAAACAGGCATCCAGAACATTGTTCTGTAATTTGGTACCCAACAAAACACCCATCAGCTGCAGCCCAAGAGGATGCTTCAGTCGTTCAGATTAAGTTTACAAACTAGGTAAGGTGAAATGCATATGGGGAAGCAAAGAAGTATGAAAAGGGCACACAAAAAGAGAGAACAAGCTCTGAGGGTAAAACAGAGGATCAAGAGTTGATGTGAATTAGGCACTCGGAGAGAAAATGTAGTACAGAGAGCTGGAAGAGGCACAACACTGCTGTTGGAGAGAAACCATAAAAAGATATTCTGGGTTTAAGCTGAAATAGTTCCAACTTTCACACGTGATCAAAAGACTCAGATGCCATTTGTTTCTAGCTTTTCTTTGAATTGTTTTCTGGCTCATTATTTCTTTTTGGGGGCTGAAAGGGCAGAGATTGAAACATGTGCATGTGTATATAAGCCTCATGTGATCTTATTCCTTTCACTGCTATCATAAGAAAAAACCTGTCGGGCACAGGTTGTGTTGTCCTTTGCTCTGGGTTTCTGCTTCTGCAGTGAGTACCCTACACGGCACAGCAGGGATTCTGGGATCTCCAGACAAGGCTCTGACATTTCATATGGAAACATGCAATAATAAAATCTACCAAGGCTTTTGGAGTCACTGCATCCTCAGCAAGACTCACACTAACACTCTGCTAAGAGAAGGGTGGCACAGGGGAGTGAAGAGTTGTGAAGAGGTGTCATGTCATGGTTTGTGTGTTTCCAGAGGGAGCTACTGCAAGCGAGCACAAGGCACTGATGTCAGAGTTGAAGATCCTTATTCACATCGGGAATCACCTCAACGTGGTGAATTTGCTGGGTGCCTGTACCAAACCCAATGGTAAATATGCCAGGGCAAGAGGCTGTTCCTGCTCCCAGATATCAGTGTTTGTCCCTCTGTGCCCTTTCCGCTGGCTACATGTGTAGCTGCAGGGTGATATGGGGATGTTATCAATGTCTCTGTGTGCACTTAAAACGGGTGCCACAGCTCAGCAAGGCTGGACACAACATGAGTCGGGGCAAATTCCGACCATCCCAAGCCCATATCTGTTCCCCTGACCTTTGGCGTCTTCTCACCAGGTCCACTCATGGTTATTGTTGAGTTCTGCAAGTATGGAAACCTCTCCAATTACCTGCGGACCAAGCGGGAAGGATTCAGTCCTTATAGGGTAAGTAGCTTCCTTTGCCCCTGGGGCCCTGTGCCGTGTCTAGTTGAAGGAAGAGTGTAGCCTGAAATGGGATCTCACAACAGCATAAAGACACCCTCTGTCTAGCAGCAGATCAGCTTTACCCACTGATCTTGGTTCATGTACACACCAGGGAAGTAATTTCTTTCTACAATGGGGGACAGGTGCTTCCAGGCCAGAATTACAGGCCAGGAACAGCTTGTGGGTGCAGGGGGTACAATGTGTGTTGCCTTCTGAGGCTTTTGTTTTGGTTTCCTTGCCAGGAGAAGTCTCCCAGGCTGCGGATTCAGGTCCAGTCCATTGTGGAGGCAGTGAGGGCAGACAGGAGGAGTCGTTCTGGGACTAGTGACAGTGCTATCTTCAGCCGCTTTCTGATGCACAAGAGCCAGCCAGCACAGCCGATCCAGGAAGGTAATAGTCCAGCCTTAGCCGAGGCTCCTCACCTGGCTCACCAAAGAAATGCTAGACTTGGCTAACCCAGGGAATGGGTAGGGCATGACAGTGGGGAGCTGGGACCCAGCCCTGGAGCTGATCGCTCCACTGTTGCACGGCGATTCCCTGAACAGGGGTATTACCATCATCTGTTGTCTCCTGTAATCGACTCAAAACCAAGAAGGGAGGATTAAATCCCTTTGGATCTTTTTTAGTCTAAAGAAAGGAGAATTGAAGGGGATCTCAGTAGGTCTTCCCTAGGACAGGAATGATGAGCTGACCTTCATAGTCCCTTCCAGCGCTGTACCCACAATTCTGACTGTGTGTGCTGGAGCCTGGACTCCTTCTCTCCACACCTGAACAGGTTCCTGCCATGTGCTTTCTGACGCATGAGCAGAAAATCCTGGAGGGGAGCTGGTTACTCCAGTTATCATAGAATCATAGAATAACCAGGTTGGAAGAGACCCACCGGATCATCGAGTCCAACCATTCCTAGCACCAAGGACTAGCTGTATCTCACCAAGGAGCTGGTTGTATCCTGCAGTCCTGGAGAGAGGCAAAGTCGACAAGAAACCACTCACTGTCTAACCATTTTCTTATACTCTTGGACAGTGGATGACTTGTGGCAAAGTCCCTTGACAATGGAAGATCTGATCTGCTACAGCTTCCAGGTAGCCCGTGGCATGGAGTTCCTGGCATCCCGAAAGGTGAGTTCACCTTTTCCATCTCTTCCCTCTTCTTTTGTGCATGCCTGGCAAGCCCTGCCTACAGCTGCTTTACAGGTGATGTGCAGAGAGGTTTCATGATCTGCCTCACACTTTGTAGGCAGTCAGAGGTAGCCCTGTGAACACAAAAATGGGAAATTAATCCTCTTGCAGTTCATCCTCTCCTTAACCACCTCTTTTTGAAATTTTTATCTTTAGCTCCTTCCCACTTCCACCATTCCCCCATTACAGCTCAGGTTCTCGAGGGGAGGGGATGCTCTGCACTTTCTGATGGTGGTTCCTGTCCCTCTGATTTTCCGTCTCCCTCTTTGTTTGCCCTCAGTGCATCCACAGAGACCTGGCAGCTCGCAATATCCTGCTGTCAGAGAACAACGTGGTAAAGATCTGTGACTTTGGCCTGGCCCGGGACATCTACAAGGACCCTGACTATGTCAGGAAGGGCAGTGTGAGTGCCATCTCTTCAAACTCTGTACAGATTAGGCCCCCTTGAGGTGTTCAAAAACTACTCTGGGGCTGGAATAAACTGAGGAAAAGATGAAGAAAGAGGAGTGGAATAACTTGCTTGGTGGGAACCAGGAACCATTGGCCCAGTGATGTATGCACCGTACTCCTCCTCCATTACCAGACGTCTACCTTCTTCCTTCTGCCCCTCAGCCTGTCATTAGCTTACTCTGCTTTCTTTATACCCTTTCCTCCCCCTTTCAGTGTCCCCATCCCTTCCTCTGGCCTAACCAAACCTCCATTCCTCCATGGAGAGAGGAGCAGGTCTATTGGCTCTGGTTTCCTTTTGTCCCTTTCATTCCGTTGCTGCAAGAAGAACTGTCCTGGAACGTGTCCCTTACTGAACGCTTGTGCCTTGCCTCTCCCTCCTGCAGGCCCGTCTCCCACTGAAGTGGATGGCTCCAGAGAGCATCTTTGACAAGGTCTACACTACCCAGAGTGACGTCTGGTCCTTTGGGGTCCTCCTCTGGGAAATTTTCTCTCTCGGTGAGTGCTAATGAGGGTCACACGCTGCTGAGGGAGGCAGGATCTCTCTTTCAACATAGGAGCTTGGTGGGTGAGTCTGTGCAGGAGGCCCTGACGCTCTGAAACACATCCAAGGAGTGATGGAAAGAGACGTGGCTGTGGGCAAAATAAATACGAAAGCCATATCCATCCATGAACAGGGTGATGGGAGACAGACATGCAAAGGTGGCCTCCTGCTCATTGAGGCAAAGGAGCCTGTCTGGAGCAGCACCAAGGACTTGGGCTGTATATAAGAAGTGACTGCATCTCCCAGCATTTTGGGAGGAGTCTCGGGAAAAGGACCAATTTCTGATGCACATTTCATGTTCCCACCCCTCTTTGAACCTCCTTTAGGAGCATCTCCGTACCCTGGAGTCCAGATCAACGAGGAGTTCTGCCAGAGGCTCAAAGACGGTACCAGGATGAGAGCCCCAGAGTACGCCACAGCAGAAATGTGAGTCAGAAACCTCACAGATCGCAGCACAGGTCAGGACAGGCTCCTCTGTGGGATGTAAGGACCTTTCAGCTAGGGTAGGGGATTAGCCAACATTTCCTTCACTCCAGGCAGCTGTGTAGAGGGCAAACCAGGTGAGTATGAATGCAGGTCAGAGCTATCTAGGAACATCAGATTCCTTGCACACCCACAGGGTCTCTAAGTGGACGATGTGCTCTCCCACTCTAGAAGGTATCAGAGGTGTCCAAGTTAGCTCCTTGTGCACCGTTACATTCTGTGCCTAGTGAAACAACCCTCTTCCAGTAGGTCTACGTGGTCAATGTGGTTTGGGTGCTGAGCTTTCTTCACTGTGCAGGCACATGCTATCCCAGTAGGCACCGTGTGGGTGGGAGCTGCAGGGCAGGGTAGGAGGGAGTTTCAGTGGCATAAAACCAGTACCTCTTCTTGGCAGTTACCGCATAATGCTGAGCTGCTGGCACAGCGATCCCAAGGAAAGACCAACTTTCTCCGACCTGGTGGAGATACTGGGGAACCTTCTTCAGGAAAACGTCCAGCAGGTGAAAACCTCTCTGTGTCATTGCTCAGCTCCGGGCAGCTCTTTCTTCTCCCACTGCCAGATCCCTTGCTGTCCCCTCCTCTGATTCCCTCACCAGTCCAGTACCCTTGCGTAAGCCAAAAGATAACACAGGGTTGCTTGGATCAGAGAAGTCTGCTTCCCAGAAGCACCAGAGGGGTCATTTCTTTGGTAGCCCTCTCACTGCATCCTAATTTAGCTCCACTCCTTGCAGGCTGGGTACCCTCTCAGTCGTCATTCCAGTATTTCCGCCCTAATCCCCAGATGATTATTTGAAGTTTTTCAGCTGAGTCAAAGCCCTGGCAATCCTGCCTCCCACAAGCCCGCGTAATGAAAACCAGGAATTCACCAGGGTTTCTGAAATTCTGTCCTCAGATCTAAATGTCAAGGCCATGTGAACCAAACAACTGTTCCATTACAGCAGTCACATACACAAATTTCTCTGAATCTATTACTAATTGCTGCCGTGCAGTAACCCAGCAAGACTTTTAACTGCAATGAGCGTGCAGCTCTGAATTTAACTTTTGCTTGATGTTCCATTTTGGAAGATGATAGATAAATGCCTAAACATGAGTACTGTCTCATCCTGACGTCCTTGATTTTAACCTTTTGGCTCTGGATCCCAGCACAGGGACTAAGCCACAGTGAATTGCCCCCAGAACACAGTGCTCCGCGTAGGCTAGAGAACTATAGATGCTGTGGGACTGGGTTGGTTTTCTGCTTACACACACCTACAGCTACTTGACGCAGAGAGCACAGAAGTCTCCAGCCAGATATTTTGTCCCAGAGAAACAAAACGCAAACCAGAAATTTTCCTCCCAAGCTCTGACAGCTTAAACAAAAGCTACAAGCAAGTAGAGCCCTTTCTTGTGGGAAAGCCTTCCCCTTCTTGTAAGGCCACTCACTGTTCTTCCTACCAGGAAGGGAAGGATTACATCCCACTGAACGACTCTCACAGCTCAGAAGATGATGGTTTCTCCCAGGTGCCTTCCTCTGCCCAGCAAAACTCAGATGAAGAGGACTTTGACATGAGGATACGCTGCCACAGCCTAGCAGCAAGGTGAATCCCCTCTGAAAAGGGCAGAGAGCGGCCAGCAGGCAGCCAGCAGCCTGAGCTGTAAGGGAGCCTGAGGGATATGGGGAGAACCCAGGAGCAAGATGTTGGAAAATGCACCACAGGTGGTCAGGTGTGATCCAAGCACTTAGACCACAGCATCTTGCTTATAAAAGCAAAGTCGCTTTCCTTTGCTGATGACAAAGAGCCCTTGATGTGTAAGCCTGTGACATTCCTCCTCCTTTTTCCAGCTACATTGCCAGAGCATCGTGTCCTCCTAAAGGCATTTTGGCCCATCAGGCATATGAGGAAAGAAGGTGTCACCTGGGTTTATGACCTTCTGCTAATGAAGGAGCTTCACCTTACCTGTTCCTGACTAACCCAAACAATGAGGCCTAGGCTTCTTGTCTCTGGGGAGCTGTGCTAGTGTGATGCCAGGGACCTATATGACATTATTCTGCTTATCCAAAGTGGAGAGGTAGCGAGGGCCTGATTCGATCAGGAAGTCTGGGTGTTTCCCGCTGTATGGGGTTAAGAGGCTTAAGATGACCCCGTTCCCCGCCCCAAATCCACCATTTGGGTCATCCGCCTCCCTACATACTTTGGTTGCACAGAGAGGAGGTTGGGTTCAGATCCTGTTTATTCAGGGCATTGACTCTGTTGGTTTTACTGAACAGAGTATGCTTCTTTCAGCAGATATTACAACTGTGTCTCATTCCCTGGCTGTTTGACGGGAGGAAATCAGATCAGGTGTCCATCCAGGATAAAGACATTTGAAGAGTTTCCCATGACACATACAATGTACAAGGCACACCCGGTGAGTAGCATCTGAGCAGGGTCGGGCTAGGGGCAAAGAAATGTTCAGCTGTATCCTGACACCTTTGCTCTTAAGATCATGGAAGAGAGATCGCTCCTATCTGATGTCAGTCTGTCTGTGTCGTTCCTGTTCAGTCCGTCCAGTGCTACACACATTCATTTCTCCACCTGGCACATAGGGGTTTCTCTGCAGCACAGCTTGTACAGCCCACGTATGAAATAGGGAGCTTAGATCTACCAGCAAGGACTGTAAAGGACCTCAGAAAAGAGCCGTCTCTTCACCCTTCTGAAATCTGAGAATATGGCCTGGTTATCTATACCAAAATCCAGAGAGTTTGTCTGGAGCTCCCCAGCCCTGACCCCCACAGCAGTGTGCAGCAGGGGTGCTCCTGGCCTCTCTGAACAGATCTGGTACTTACATCTTCCACAGTGGCAAAACTTAAGTTTTTCCCTTAGTCTCAGAGGAAAATCTCACCTTTCACAGATTTGATGGCAATACATCTTCTAGGCAGGGAGCACTCTTTTTTTCCTCGAAAGTGGCACTGAACTGCACACACAAATCCTGCCTTTGTACATACTGCTTTTAAGAAGGCACCTAAGGATATTGGTTCCAGCAAGACCATGGAGCATGCTGGTAAAGTGCCCCTACTCCTTTTTTCCCATCACAGATACACATGATCTCATCTCCTGAATGATTCCTCCTCCCTTCCCACTCCAATCAGTCGACAGGGATGTTACTGATAACTCCTGTTGCTTCCTTCCAGGACAATCAGACAGACAGTGGGATGGTTCTGGCATCTGAGGAATTTGAGAGGATAGAAAACCGACACAGAAAAGAAGGTGGATTCAGGTACTCCTTAAGTCTAGCCACTCAGATCCCCCTGCTGCCCAAGGCAGACCAGGAGGCAGCTCTTGCTGTCTCCCCGTACCTCTTGGGCTCTCAGCAGCAGCAGGGCTATCGACCCTGAGCCGGAGAAGTCCATGCACATGTTAAATGAGAGGCAAAATGCACACAGAACAGCCCTGCCTGCTGCTTCCTAGGTTTTGAAAATATAAACTCTGTCCATTCAATGAGAACATGTCTGTTAAGGTAACGAGGCACAATGGAGTGACCGTGTTAATAGGACCCTTAACGCTTATTGACATTCCCTAATGAAAAGTGTCAGGGCTTGTTCAAGCAGTGGTGGGTGGGATGGATGGAAGCTGTGCGGCTGCCACCTCCCTCGCCCAGCCCTGATCCATGTGCTGTAGGGTCCTGGTGCGGCACTGCAGGGATGGAACAGAGCTTAGGACTTTCTACATGGTGAGACTAAGCTTGGCAGGTTGAGCTGGCACTCTCATGGCTGAGGACATTATGGATGGTTATGTCCTTGCCCCAGGCTTGGAAACGGGGTGAGAACCTATCCAGCTCATCTCTGCTTGGCACCAGAGCAGGCTGGGACCTTGTCTCTGTAGACACAGCTGGTCCCAAGCCTCTCCCTCACCTCCTCTCCCTCCAAACATTAGATCAGATTGGTCATTGCTCCTCCTCTAGCCATAGCCCTGTGGCCTCTCTGCTGTTGTATCAGACTGTCGTCATCTTCTTGTCTTTGTCCTCTTTTCCCTAAGGCACATTCCTGTTGTCTCCTACACCATGGGCTACCTGGCATCCCATCTCCTGGAAAACACTGCCCTTAAACCTCTCTTTAAATGTGTCTCTCCCCTTGCTCTTGTGGCTTCTTGCTGGTCACCTGCTATCAGCTGGTGCTGAGATGGGGTTGCTGATTTCCTCACACATCTTCATCATCTTCCTTCGTTTCCTTTCTCCCCGTCCTGGCTGTTGGTTTTTACCAGTTTCTATTGCTCCTATCAGGTCTAGGAGCACTTGAGGCAAGGTCTCTTGTCTCTCCTTGCTCACTGGGTTCCTAACCCTGCCCTGGGCTTCCCAAAGATATCTAGAAGAGCTGAAATAAGCCTGTTGCCAAGTTATGTGCAGATTTCTCATGAATCGTAAAGGCTGTGCTTAGGTTTAGAGCAAGGGCTGGTCTTGTGCTTTGAAGTGGAGGTGTAAGTCTGTTCCTGACCGTGCCTCTGCCCAGTGCATTAGCAGATGATGTTTCCCAAAGTTGGAACCTCTCTAAGCGGGACAGAGGCTTTCCAGGAGTGCTCAGACTGATCTGTGTCTTTCTCCCTCGCAGCAGTAAAGGGCCCAGCCGGAATGCAGAGCTGCCAGGGGAACAGTCAGACCTGCGGGGCAGATGTCGGCCGTCGTACGGGTCCCAAGTCGGAGGCCAGACTTTTTACAACAGTGAATACGGGGAGCTGTCAGAACACTCTGAGGACGGCAGCTGCACCCCGCCTGGAGAGGGGGCCAGTCCCCCCACTCTCCATGCTTCCTTCTTCTCCGAGCAGTACTAACGGCATCAGCCCTGGAGGCGACTGCCGAGGCATTCCCTCTCACCCTCCAGGCGTGTCATCAGGGTCACTCAGAGCTTCTTCAACCTGTGCCCAACGCCAGCAGGGAACCTACCCCGAACAAATGGGGAATGCCACTGTGCTTGGAACCACAGCACGATGGCCCACACAGCACCTCCAGCTGCAGCTTCCCCGTGTCAGGACTGGAGAGAGCGCATCGCTGATTCCTCACGTTTCTTTTCTTCCGGTGGCTCAGACAGAAGCATCCTGCCAGCGAGTGGGTGCCTGGGTTTGGCACTACAGCACCTTCTGCCTAGCATCCAGCCTCCACGCAGATCAGCTTCCCATTCAGAAAGCCCATTTCAGGTCAGATATAAATAGATCTGTCTTAGTCTCAAGTTTCTTTCTGGTGTGCAGCCTGAATGTTTTTCCTTGGATTGCTTCCTCCTCCTCTCCTCATCATGTCAGCTGCCGAGCTGTGGAGCAGAATCAAAGGGATGAAATCCCTAGTGGTGTTAGCAGCAAGAGCAGGACGATTTAAAGAGGTGTATGGAGAGATCCTGAGGGATCTTTGTAAATGTTCATGCACTGTTCATTCTGGGTAGGTGCCAGCCTCTCCATCGCCTCTGCGAGCAACACCCACACCCCACTCATCTCTGCTGGGGGGAAACCTGTCAAGCTGTCTTATCGCCAGGATAACTTCAGCCATCTCAACACAGAGAGTGCTGATAGTCGTGAGCTGATAGCCGGAGCCCTCCCAGTGTGATAAATAACAACCTTTTTTTGTGGGCCCTGTGCAAAACAGGGGTTTGTATGATCTGTGCTGGGAGCAGGTTGCTCACAGGTCTACTGCTCTTGCCTTCCCCTTCTCCCCGAGCAGTGCTGAGATCATTTGTTGCTCAACTGAGCAATTAAAGCAAAGCTGTGTTAATTTCAGCTGGCTTCTAAACATAGAGCAAAAATGGGCTGTTTGCTCTGAGGAAAAGGATCAAAGTGGTAGGGAGTGAGGTGTTTATTTCCAAGTTGCTGCAAGGGTTTCAGAAACAATGGAAGGAAGAGAGCTCCAGCAATGAGGTGCCCTTGTGCATTGGCATCATTGAGCACATGGAGGGCAGCACCTGGCCAGTACTCAAGCCCAGTTCTCCTCACTGGAGAGTTCTGCACCATGACCTCTCCTGCAGCCCTAGATCCCTGCCTGTAAGGAGGCACTCTTTGCCCAACATACCCCTCTCCAGCTTCTGTTGCAGAGCTGCCAGCACAGCATACCTGTCTCTGGAGGACTGAGAAACATTTGTTTGCTGAGGAAACATCTCATCACTTCAGCCTTTTGTGTTTCTGAAAGATACCACATGAATTCAGAGCTCTGGGGAACTTCTGCAGCCCCTTTCTACAGATTTCTGTGCTGCTGCCTCACCACTTCCCACCTACTTCTTTCCATCCTGCTCACAACCCGAGAGCTCAGCCACAGAGCACAGTTACGTCACCTCCAGGAGTCTGGGTGAAGAGCCTTGTCGGAACAGCTTGTCATCTTCTCTTCTCCCACACGCCTGTGGCTGGCAGAGCTCCTTACACCAGGGCATCTCGGGGAGTTTCTGCTTGCGGGCCACACCTCTGTGCAGAGAGCCAAGGGTTTGGGTTGGACTTTTAAAACTGTGTTTCCTGTCAGACGTGCTGCTTTCCCAAACTCTATTTCTTTTCCAGAAGAGGGTTTTACGCGTTTCCTGACATGAGCCTGTGAGTCCTTATTGGATGACTTTCCCAAGTCTTAATTATAGTTCTCCACACAAGTTTAATGGGGAGATTTATTTAGCACATGGGAAAAGCACGCCTGCCATTCAGATCGTCCAAGCCTGTGCAGAGTGCTCGGTGTTCCCCTCCCTTTTCATGTCAGCAGGATGACACGGCTGCTATTTCCATGGCAAAAAGAGGCACAAAACAGGACCAGCTTGAGCCAAACTGGCTCAGGATGTGGAATTGGAAACTGCATGTGACAGTGAATTCCCTTACTTCTACTGGCGTCCCCTGACGTTGCCAGGAATTTCAGCATCTTTAAGTAATTGTTACGAATCCTCTGGCAGGAGATGTTGGAGAGCCAGGCCAAGGAAATAGGACAGCCTGCAGGGTGTGGGCCAGACCAAATTCTCCTGCCCTCATCTTGCCCTGCTTTTTGAACTGGTGGTTCCCTTGACAGGAGGAAGGCTGTAGGTGCCCCGTGCTGCTGGAGGTCTCCACCAGCATTCACGTGGGTGGAAGGTGACAGACAGCTGAGCTAAATTCAGGCTGCTCGCTGGGTGATGTTCATCCACAGGACCCAGGCTCTCTTGTTTCCAGTGCTTCACACAGTTCTCTTCATGGAAACACAGCTCCATCTGAGAAAGAGACCAAGAAAGAGGCCTATAAGTAAAATAATAGTTGAAAAACAGAATACCAAAGTAGCTGCAAGTCCTTGTCCATATGTGAGGGATAGAAATGTGCTAGCAAAGTGTGATACTTGCAGGGCACCAGCAGGATTCTTCAGCAGAAAGAGGACAGAGGCATCTGAGCACCTGGCTGGCTGTCAGCACTCGCAGCCAGCCGGGGCAGGTGCACTTTGTCTCTCGATTCAGCTGTAAATTGCTCACAAGCATCCTTGTGGAGAAGGGTTACTTCATTAGAGCCACTGCTAACAATCCCCTGCTTCACTCTGGGGAGGGCACTGGTGTGACTTCTGATAGTTGAGCATTCAAATCATCTGACTTCACAGAAGTTTGTTTTCTCTCTTTTGCACCATCTTGATTGGGGGCTGGGGGCAAACAGAACCTTTTATACCTGCACCAGCACCGTTGCATGAACAATACAGCCATGATCTGGTGGGTCTCTTCCAACCTGGTTATTCTATGGTTCTATGATACGAGCAAACGCCAGTGCCTCTTCAGACGCTCCTGCTGACAAAGAAAATTGTAGGGTGGGGCAGTGAAGAGCTGTTGAGACAATTGTACTTTCACTCTCTTAAAAGTATACTAAAATTAGAGCGTACAAACCTGATGCCCTTCCCTGCACTCTTGCATTATTCCTGGCAATGTTTTTACAGTCTCCAGATAAGCACGAGCATGAAATGAAGCTGTCCTGGTTTGGTGTTAAGATGTGAGGCAACAGTGTCGTCTGTCTTTGCACAGTGACAATGGAATAGTTCAACTTTTAAACCCCAAGGTTCGAGGATTGTTCCTGCTGTGTTCACAATGCACTCTCTGTTTTGGTTTGTTTGGGCTCTTTACTGGAACTCAACACTAAGCTAAGCTATTTATCATCCTTCTCCTTTAAAATGACTGTTCCCGGTCTATGCGCAATCTCATTTTTCCTTCTGTTGGCGTTGAGAGGACATTCCTCCTTCATGAAAACAAAGCGTTGAGTCCCCTACTTGCAAATACACGTGCATCTCTGAAGAAAAACCTGTGTATCAAGTAACACTTCATTTATATTGCAATATTTTAACCTGGTACCTGTTGTTGCTAGAGCAGCATTCAATGTTTCAGCGGGCTGCCTTCGAAGCAAGTAGGTTACAACATGGGTTATGTGCGAGTACAAGAACGTGGTCTGTGTGTGCGAGTGAGTGTTCGGTGGGTGAGCGTTTGGGTGTTTGCATGTGCGATGTTTTACTGCTAGCGAGCGTCTGTGAGTGTGGATAACTCACGCCGAGTCTTGTCTCTGGAGGGTCACGGTTATGTATCAAACCAGTTAGAACACTGCTTTCTCTCCTCCTATAGTACTTGTTATTCTTTGTCACTAAAGAGTTTTGTTGTAATATCTAAATGTGAAAACAAATAAAGTCATAACTGGCCGCTGCTCTGGTTCCTGAGGGCACCGCTGCCCGCGGGGCCGCAGCGCCCACTCCCGGCTCCCCACCAGCCCTGTCCAGCCGCCGCGTTTCGCGGTTGTATTTTTGCTTCCGTGTCCCTTTGCCTTTCCCCGCATCCTCTAGGAAACAGCTGCCCTTTGTGCCACTTCCATCCAGGATGAAAGTCAGTCTTTTCTCATGGCGAAGCCGGACGTGTTTTGGTGAAGCTCGGTGACGGGAGCACCCAGCTCTTTGCCCCGCTGCCATCTCCCCCAGCCCCGGCACCCTGCCTCGCCCTGGGACCCCCCCACGGTCCTTCTTGCCCCTCTTCACCGGGAGGCACCAAGGGTAGCAGAGCCCCCCAAACACCCCCTTCTGCTCAGCGGGCTGGATCGGAACGTTCCATGCTCAAGGGGCGCTGGAGCTGGAATATAAATGGATTTATGAACCCTTCCCCCCAGAAAACTCTTAGAAGCTGGGGTGAAACCTGAGGCAGAGCTCCCTCCTCACCTCTGCAAATACCTTAGTTGCATTTGTCTGTCTAATTAAGATCCCCTGAGATGTGGCCACCCTGTGCAGGGTGGGGAGACCTGGGGACATCCCCTCACCTCCTGCCTCTTCACCACCATTCCTTCATTCAGCTCCACCACCGATAAAAGCAGCAAAAAGGACCTTTCGACTCTCTCCTCCCAATCCAGCGATCTGCTCAGCTGGGGAATGAGGAGATGGAAGCTGCTGTGCTCATGAAATGCTCCACTTTTGCGCACCCTGGAGCAGCGCTCAGCTCCTCCACTCTTGGGACCATAAGCCTTTGGCTGCTCCTCTCCTGGGGCCACAGCTCTCAGCTGCACTTCTCCCGGGGCCACGAGCACAGGTTGGGAGGCAGGCGAGAAGCAGCTGAGTGCTCGTGGCCCTCCACATAGCACAGAGCAACTTCCCAGCTCCCACAGTGTGAGGAGGGATGGGGCTGGGACCAAGCGGGCAGCCCTGGCACACGGAGTTGAGCACGGCAGACTGCCTGTCTCCAGCTGAAATGCAGCCCGCAAAAAGCCAGGCAGGGCAAAGTGGAAAGCATCCCTCTCTTGTGGTTAGAAAAGGGAACCTGGAAGCTGCTGGCTAGGACCTTCAGCTTGTTTTGCTTCTAACAGGGTGTCACGGTTTAGCCCCACTCAGCTTGCTCAGCAGCCAAACGCGTGCAGTTGTGATTCCAATTTCCCTCTCCAGGGAAAGGGGAATTAAATGAGAGAGAGAGAGTTGCGAGTTGGAAACTCTGCCTTTAGCACAGCCCATAGGTCCACTCTGCTCCAAGATGCAGGCTTGCCAGCCTGCTGCTTTCCTTGGGAATGGCAGAGGGCTCTCCAAGGGCATGAGAAGACCCACCGCTTGCCTCTGAACGAAACAGGCTGTGCTGTGAGGGTTTTATCTCCCACGCAATTGCAACCAGATGCACCACAAAGGGATGAACTACAAAACTTCTGAAAAGAGACCAGTCCAGTAAGGTGCTCAGAACACCAGGCTTATCCGAGCGCCATCCGGAGCAGCTGGGCAAGTTTGTACCTTGAAAGAGCAGCAGCACAGCTCTTTGTTCAGAAGTTTAGGGAACATCCTAACTCAGTCACGCAGTTTGCCTTTTCTCTGCTATAAACAACTTTCAGTGAGTTTCCCTTTAAAAATCCATGACATTACTTCGCTGCTTCAACCTCAGAAGGAGACAGAGCTGTTGGAACGGGTCCAGATGAGGCTACAAAGATGATTTGAGGCCTGGAGCACCTCCCACACGAGGACAGGCTGTGAGAGCTGGGGTTGTTCAGCCTCGAGAAGAGAAGGCTCGGAGACCTTAGAGTGACCTACCAGTACCTGGAGAGGCTACAAGAAAGATAGAGAGGGATTTTTTTTTACAAAGGCTTGTGGTGATAAGACAAGGGGGATGGGTATAAACTGGAGAGAGGCAGATTTAGACTAGACATAAGAATTTGTTCACTGCAAGGGTGGTGAGGCACTGGCTCAGGTTGCCTAGGGAAGCTCTGGCTGCCCCATCCCTGGAGCAGCCTGGTCCTAGATGATGGAAGAGAAACCAAAGACTCCGAGGAGCCACAGGAGCCCCCACACGACCCTAGAACGGCCTCAGGGCGCAGCCTTCCACCACCGTGACGTCACCCGATAGGCCACGCCCCCTCTTAGCCCCGCCCCGAATGCGCTGCCAGCTCTCTGGGTGACGTCACCGCATAGGCCACGCCCCTCCTCTAGCCCCGCCTCAAAGGGGGCGTGGCCTCGCGGCACAGCTGTGGGGAGACACCCCAATTGCAGTGACGTCACACATGAGGCCACGCCCCTCCCTGGCACCGCCCCTCGGTGGGCGTGGTCTGTGTGGGCGGGATCGTCACCATGACGTCATCCATCACCGGCTTGTACCAGACACGGCGTGAGCAGCAGGGCCAGGGAGGTTCTTCTGGCCCTGTACTCGGCACTGGTGAGGCCGCTCCTCGAATCCTGTGTTCAGGTCTGGGCCCCTCACCACAAGAAGGATGTTGAGGCTCTGGAGCGAGTCCAGAGAAGAGCAACGAGGCTGGGGAAGGGGCTGGAGAACAGGCCTTATGAGGAGCGGCTGAGAGAGCTGGGGGTGTTTAGCCTGGAGGAGGCTGAGGGGAGACCTCATTGCCCTCTCCAACTACCTGAAAGGAGGTTGTAGAGAGGAGGGAGCTGGGCTCTTCTCCCAAGTGACAGGGGACAGGACGAGAGGGAATGGTTTTAAGCTCCGCCAGGGGAAGTTCAGGCTGGACTTTAGAAAGTTTTTCACAGAAAGGGCCATTGGTCCCTGGAACAGGCTGCCCAGGGAGGGGGTTGAGTCACCTTCCCTGGAGGGGTTTGAGGCACGGGTGGACGAGGTGCTGAGGGACATGGTTTAGTGTTTGACAGGAATGGTTGGACTCGACGATCCAACAGGTCTTTTCCAACCCGCTGGTTCTCATCCCTTGACCCACTAGGCCCCGCCTTGAGCGGCTCTAGGGGCGCGCCCGACACCATGACGTCATCCATCAGGCCACGCCCCTTCCCTTGCCCCCGCCCCCCTCGGCCTCCCTTAGCCCCGCCCCCTCCCGCCTCGTGGCGCGCCTGCGCAGTGCGGGCGGCGCGGGGCGCGGAGCCCGGCGGGCAGCGGCGCGGAGCCGGGCATGGAGCGGCGCCCCCGGGCCGCGCTCCGTTCTCAGGCGGGGGGGAGCCCGCGGCTCGCCCTGCCTCCCGCGGCGTGAGCCCCCCGCTCTTCTACTCCTCCCTCCGCTGCGCCGCCGTTCTTCTCCGCGCTGCCGGCTCTCCCCGATGGGATAAACCCCCACCCCCCCTCACCCCCCAGCGTCCCTCCCTCCCCGGAGGCGAAGATGAGCTGTCGGTGCGCTCGGCGGCGGCGAAGCGGCGGGTCCTCCTCGGTGCTGCTGCTGCTGGGGCTGCTGCTGGGGCTGTGCCGGCTCGGTCCCGCCGGCGCCGACAACGCCAGCCAAGCTTATTACACCGCCCTGATCAACGTGACGGTGCTGAGCCCCGAGCGCGGCGGCCCCACGCTGCTCAGGATCGACCGCGGCCGCTACGGGCAGGACTCGCCCAAGGTGGAGGTCAAGGGGCTGCTGGTGGCCCCCGTGCCCATCAACGGAGGTAACCGCGGCGGGGATGGGGCTCCCGAGGTCGGCGGGGGGGGGGGGGGAGGGGAGAAGAGGGGGAAGAACTCATCCCGGAGGGGGAAAATCATAGAATCACAGAGTAACCAGGTTGGAAGAGACCCACCGGATCATCGAGTCCAACCATTCCTATCAAACACTAAACCATGTCCCTTAGCACCTCGTCCACCCGTGCCTTAAACATCTCCAGGGAAGGTGACTCAACCCCCTCCCTGGGCAGCCTCTGCCAGTGCCCAGTGACCCTTTCTCTGAAGAATTTTTTCCTAATGTCCAGCCTAAATCTCCCCTGGCGGAGCTTGAGGCCATTCCCTCTCGTCCTGTCCCCTGTCACTTGGGAGAAGAGCCCAGCTCCCTCCTCTCCACAACCTCCTTTCAGGTAGTTGTAGAGAGCAATGAGGTCTCCCCTCAGCCTCCTCTTCTCCAGGCTGAACACCCCCAGCTCTCTCAGCCGCTCCTCGTGTATCCGGTTCCGAGCTGTGGATAGAGAGGTGTTGGGGTGGGGGGGGAGGAGGGGGAATGCTGGAGCATTTCTGCTCTGAGGGTGGGCTGGGAGTTGGGGCTGTTCATAGAATCAAACACCTTCGAAGATCATCGAGCCCAACCGTGCCTGTCCGCTACTACATCGTATCATGGACTCGTGGAGTGGTTTGAGTTGGAAGAGACCATAAGGGTTGTCTAATTCCACCCCAACCCCAGCCTTATCACTCTTCCTGGAGAAGGGAAGGGTCTGGGAGACCTTAGAGCAGCTTCCAGTACTGAAAAAGGCTCCAGGAAAGCCGGGCAGGGACTTCTTACAAGGGCAAGGAGCGATAGGGTGAGGTTGAATGGCTTTAAATTGGAGGGGGTAGATTTACATTTTCATAAGGAAGAAATTCTTCACCACAAGGGTGCTGAGGCACTGGCACAGGTTGCCCAGGGCAGAGGTGGCTGCCCCATCCCTGGAGATGTTCAAGGCCAGGTTGGAGTAGGCTGTGAGCATCCTGATACCACTGGGAGGTGTCCCTGGCCATCGCAGGAGCTTGGAACTGGATGGAGTTTACGGTCCCTTCCAACCCAAACCATTCTCTGATTGCATAAAAATCCATGATCTGAGGGTGCTGGCTTGAATAGCAGCTGTGCAGAGCATCCAGCTGTCTTCCAGCATGGACCCGAATAGGCTGAGCATGTTGAGCGGTGACGGTGGGATTCCTAAACTAGTGACAGGCACTCAGCAGCAATAGTTAGCAGCGTTCAGTCACAGCATCATCATGAATCCCAGAACAGCTGCATGGCTCTGCCTGTGACAGGCAGGCTTCCTGATGGCTTTTGCAGCTGCAGGGAGTCATCATCCAGTGCACATTTCTTACAAGTCTTGGAAAGACGAGCCACCAAGCTGTTACTCTCACGACCAGTCCAAAATGCTCGTTTTTGCAGTACTGGATGCTGCATAGTGCTTCCAAATAAGTTTTATTTTTCACTAAGTGAAGCTGTTTTCCGTCAGTTGTCTTCTGACAGATGTTGGCTTTTATAGAGAACACCGATGTCACGATTTAACCACTCAAACCAGAACAACCAAGTCAAACAAGAGAATTATCTTGATTTTTGCCTGAAATGAAACCAATCGCTTCAGTCATAACAATGTGGGTTTAGTAGCATCTTATTTTGAAAACCTTTCTTGGCATTATCTAAACTGCCAGCTTGAAGAAATGGATCCACTTGGTGTTCCCAGCCTGTCTCCTAGACAGTAAACCTCTCAGTGTTGCGTTAAGTGAAACCATGTAGTTGGTTAAAGCAGGACTCCGAGTGATTAATATTAAGAGTTTTTTAAAAGAACTGATAATGTGGAACTGCTGTATTATTAAAAGCTTTTGAGAATTTGCCAGGTCTTAAGATCAGGAGAATACTTTGATGCTTCTTCAGGACAAAATGCATTTTGCTGGGCTGCCTGCTGTAAGCTTCTAGCGTGCATGAAGCAGACTGTGCATCAGCAGATGCTTGCCAGGTTCATTGAAGCTCAGTTTCACTCGCTTTACAAAGTGTTAGCTAGAGTATATTAATATTTTGGGGTGGAAGGGTTAGGAAGCAGAAATTGTTGAGCGAGTCTGCTGTAAAATTATTTTCACTTGTACTTCAAGTCCTGCCTTCACCACACTCTCTGAGTCAGCTCTCATCTTCTCCCTGGTATTCCTCTCTTAAACGCACACACACCAAATGCCACATAAAATCTGGAGGCTGCCCTGAGAAGTGTGAGGCATGTAAACACTGTTATTGCAAGTAGTATTTTTAGGGGGTTTAAAACTGCTGCCTTTTAATATATGCAGGAGATCAAAATATTTTATTTTTAGTAGTTGCGTTATCTGTCAAGGAAATATTTTGATATTAATTACTTTTTATCTTGCTTCTGTAACTTTTTCTGCTGTCTTCACATGCAGCCTTCACTCCAGTGTGATTAAGGCACCGAGAGAGGCTGGTGGTATTTTCACTGGAGGCTAATAATGAGAGAAGGGGTAAACTAAATTCTGAGCAGTCTGTAAACAGCGGTTTTGTACCTTGCTGCCAAGTGTTGTGTGATGAATAACTTCAGTGAGAAAGCACAGCAGCAATTGTGAAATTGCAGACCTCGGTTTCTGCAGTTTTGACATGCTGCAGTCACTAAAACCTTGCCACCAGTTGGGGAGATTGTGTTGTCCTTCTGTTTGTCAACAGAAGACTGTTAAAGCAGACACTGCAACCTCTGCCTGCCTTTAAAGTTCTCCTGAATTGTAGGTTTTTTACAGTGTACATTTCATTTGAATTTTGCCGAGGTTCACTTCACATGGCTTAACTGTGGTGTGCAGTCAGAAAGACTGGACTGTTTTATGCTTTTAATTAAGATGTTCTTGAATTCTTAAGGGTCTTATGTTTATGTTCTTCTGCTTTTTTGTATTTAGATTTTATAAAAGGCAATAATGCTGTCTTGCTGAAAGTAATTGTTCTAATGCCTTTTTATCAGCCCGTTAATGTTGCTGTCAAACTTGTTTGCAAAATGTTTTTTTCTAAAAGCTCTTAGCACCAGCAGCAGACACCATCCCCTGCTGATAGAGCAGGAGGTGCTCTACCCCAGTTCTCACATCCTGAGAAGGAAAGGACTTTACAGCTTTTAGCAGCTATGTTTAAAGACACCTTGACTTTGAATCTGCTTTGATGTCAAGCATTCACCCATTTGTGTGCTGTCCCTTGGAATTCCAATGAACGCGGGTGGTCTGTTTACACCTTACTGGTGTAGACTGGGGCACCCATGTTTTAGAGCTGAAATGTCCTTAATGTCACGTTTTTGCATGCTGCGTTAAGATCCCTTATTCATTGCCTGTGGGGAAATAAATTATTTTGTCAATTCAAGGTTTAGGGCCCATGTTCTGCAGCTGAACTCACACCATTTGTAACAGCACAGCCTGTGGTTTTAAGTAATGCTTTTGTTAATATTTAAATATTACTTTTCGAAGTTTCCAGTCCCTGTGTTTACCCATCCTTTAAATTTCAGTTCAGAATGATATATTCAATCACTTCTCCCGTTCCTTCAGCAGAAGTTCTTTAATCAACCTTGTCACGTTAATACCAGTATTAAAACTCTTTCCTTGGTCTTTTTATAGACTCATGTATGAAATTGATACTGGCTTTCAAAAGCAATGTTCCCCCGGAATTGATATGGCAGTAATTCTCTTGACCGCTGGTGAATGTGGCTGGTGGAAGCGTAGCTAGAGCGTTCAGTCACATTTGGCTGCTGGGTGTAAATCCAGCACCTGGCGATGCGTGTTGTTCCAAGTGCATTCAATGCACAATAGCAGCAGGGTTTCTCTGTTAATCCCTCTTTCGTTTTTCCCCTTCTAGTTCCTTTTCTTACTTCCTCTAACTTGTTAATCTTTTGTCAGGACTTAAATAATTTCTTGTTAGAAGAGCATTTTCAACAGCTTCTGGATATATATGCTTACAGGTCATCTAAGTGCTCCTCTTGTTCTGCCTGTAAGGGTAGCAGTGGAATCCATCTTCACTGCCTGACAGAGCTTTTGTGACAGTTCAGTCTGGAGTTATATCATTTCTCTGGTGAGGTTACTGGGCTTTTCTCATTCGATCCCTTACTCTGCTATTTGTGGCTTCGTGGGACCAGCCGTTTCAGCCCAGGCTTCCCAGTGGCTGCCGAGACCCTCGTGGCAGTGTCCACACTTGCACCGTGCGCATGTTCAGCCCCATCCCTCTCCAGTGGGATGTAAAAAAAAAAGAAATTTAACCCTGCACACCACAGTCATCCCTATTGCAGCCCCTAGATCCCCTCAAACCTATCTGTGGAGCCAGCAAACCTTTGTGTGAGAGCCCGACGCATCATTTCTTGCCGCTCCTGGCCTGTCCTAAACTATACTTATTTTTCTGAAATTGTGGTCCTTGAGGGTGTTTCAGAACAGAAGTATTTGATAGGAATGGTTGGACTCGATGATCCGGTGGGTCTCTTCCAACCTGGTGATTCTATGATTCTATGAGTGACCTCTGCTTTTCAGCATCTTTGGTGTTAGGTGCCTGACACCAGTTGTGGTGCCGACTTACAGGTTTATTCCTCCCACTATGACAAAACCAAGCTGGAAGCAATTGAAAACTAACAGTTCTTGGTAGGACCTGCAGTGCTGTGTGGCTTAGTTCCCTCAGAAATGTTCATTTTGTTTTTTCTGTAGCTATTGAGTCTGGGTTAGTCTTGGAACAGGCTGCCCAGGAACGTGGTGGAGTCAACATCCCTGGAGAAGTTGAAAAAACGTGTACATGTGGCACTTCAAGACATAGTTTAGTAAGCACAGTGGTGTTGGGCTGACTTGGTGATCTTGGAGGTCTTTTCCAACCTTAATGATTCTATGATTGTGTGTTGCTCTGTGTTTGGATGTGCAGCTGAGGGCTGGAAAAATCAGTCCTCCCAAAGCCCCATCGTGGATGGCTGGACCTCGCTAGAGGTTTGTGCATCTTGGCCAGTGCCAGCGATGGGGAAGCAGGCAAGGTGGTTAGATCGGAGGTGGGACTGGTAGGAAGTGAAACAGCAGCAGACTCAAAGCTGAAGTTGAGAACATGAAGACTCGCTGAGCCAACAGGTCAGGAAGGAGGAGGCCAGAGGGGTGGAAAGGGGCTGGAGTCTAAAGGGCTTGTGGGGAGGTGATGGCTGCATGAAAGCTGCTTTGGAGAAAGAACTGGAAATGGGAGGTCTCTGCTGGAGGAGTAGTAGGGTGGTGGCTGGGCAAGGAGGCTGAGGAAAAACATGTTAGGAAAAGGTGGAAGCAGGGAAGAAACAACATTGGCACAGTGATAGGAATGGAGGCAGATCTTGTGCGTGGTACTGTAACTAGCATTTTGTAGCATCTGACATTTCACAAGCAGGTTGTGTGAACAAGTTTTAGCTGCAGACAGCTTAAAATGACAGTTTCCTGGTAACTGCAGAGCTTTCAGTAACACTCAGGCAGCAGTTTGGGTTCCTTTGTGGCCCAGAATCTAAAATAATAAGCTTTAGGATAATGCAACAAGCGAGTGTGTCAATAAATACAGAGCAGTGGAAGAAAAATCTCATGCATGCATCCATTGGTCTCACTATCCAGCTTAATTAGTAGTTGTTAATTGATGACAAAAGTGGAGGCTGTGTATTGGAGTTTATAGCCATAGTTGCAGTATAGTTAGCTAACAAGATTAAATCTGAACTATTACAGGACTCGTCTAAGCTTCAGTGACTTTCTTTTGTTTAACTTCTTCCCTGAAACAAGATTACGTCTTGTTGAAAGAGTTTCCTTCAGTGTTAAACCCAGCTTTAGTCAAAGCAATTACCTGAAATAGCTCTTGAAAAATAAAATATGGCTATACATAATTCATTGACACAACTTCTTAAAAGTAGGAATTAAAACTGGCTTGAATAAGGACTCTTGATAATAAGACAAACAGTGACGCATTGAAAGAAAAGATAAGTGTTATACTTATTAAACCCTAATGGAATGGCAAATAACTGATGCCCTTCCTTGAAATAAGAAAGAATCAGTGCTGCTTTGTTGCTTCTGTAAATTTCCCAGCTGAATTCCTTTTCTGGAAGTGTTATCACAGGATCAAGGTCAGGGTCAAGGTGTCTCACCTTTTGGGTTTGGATTTTTTTTAGAAAAAGAAAGAAATGGGGGAGAAAATGAATAAATGGAATAAAATAGTTAAAGACCAGAGTGTGGGATCACACAAAGTCCGATCGTAGTGCAGCAACCTTGGCTGGAACGGGAGATCACGGCTATGTCCTGAGCAATGCAAGAGCAACATAAATGCACAGTGTGTGAGAGAAAGCAAAGCGGTTCAGAAGCAGGAGGCACTCTGCCTTCAGGCAGGTGTGTGCTTACTTCTAACAAAGCTTCTGACATCTTAATTTCATTTTTGCCCCTGCAGAATGAGTATGACTCTTACGGGGTAAGGTTAAAGTAGCTGGTCAAGCAGCTGGAAAGGATGAGGAGGAAAGTACTGTCATGGTGCTAATGTAACCTTGCTGGCGCTGCTTCAGTATTTGAGGAAGCCTGGCTGCATCTGTCTTATTATTAACTGTGTTTTTCATATGAATCCCTAAAATGCTGTCACAGACATTAGTCCTTCAACAGGAAGGGCTCTTGAATTTAAAGAAATGCTTAAGGAGAAACAGTTACTTGCAAGTTGAGCAGTCCTGTGTGTTCTGCAAGAGGAAATTGAAGCTCTCTTGAAGTTGAAAACAAAGCTGCAGCCTATCAGTCGATACTTCAGTTGTTGCTGATCCTTCTGTAAAGAGGCTCTTCTGTGATGTTGGGGCTTAGGTAGGAAGGGAGATGTCTACAACATATTCTACAGAGCTCTTCAGACTGGCAGGCTGCCACTTCTGACATAAAACTGGTTTTTTGCCAACACGTGCACGGTACGTAGGCAGGCGTGGAGAAAGGAAAGGTAGAGGAAATAACTTAAATTTCAAGCCAGAAAGCACAGCTGCAGGGAGCTGTACTTAGATGGCTTTCTGTATGCTTATGCCTTCTGAAATTATGAAATTAGAGGAGTGACTTCTGATCATATATCTTTCTATGTGCAAGTGACTTGTTTTAGAATAATTTAATGTGAAGTTGCTTTTCATTCCGGCATGGACAGCATCCAGGTAATACTTGCAGGCCCTGGTCTTTTAGATCCTAATCGGATGTTGGAGAACAGGGCATCGATAGCTCGGTAATGAAGAGCCATCGATGATGATTCTTGCTGACACTGTTTGTTTATCTGTGTTCCTTGACGTGCCTGGCACGTTATGTGTATGGCAGATGTTTTATTTTAGCCAGCTCACTATGCTAGAAGGGTGACCATGATTATAAGACTTTCACTCTTTTCAGAGTGTATGAAGCCTGTTGAAAAGACGAGCACAAAAACTCACTTTCCCCTATTGTTCTTCAATATTATTTAGGTTAAAGTCAAGAGATTAATTGTTTGTGTTACAGGCTGGTAACGTAAAGTGGGCTGTGTCTTACTATTAAACCTTAAATGACTTGTAGTTACTCAGTTCAGGTTTATCTAAACCAACCAGATTTTCCTTCATGGTTTTTTTTATTACTTAAAGAGCACTAAAATAATATTGTCAGCTGTTAAATTTTCATCAGGACATGCTGAATCCACCTTGTCAGGAATTACATGCTGCATGCATTTGAGTGGGTTTTGTTGGTCTGTATCTGGAAAGCTTTTATCTCTTAATATCTTGTTTCCTAATCCTGTTGCTCTATCCAGTTTCATAGCTCTGTCCACAGCTGAGAGAGGCTTTGATCTCCACTGTGGTAGAAAATTTTGTGCTACTTTTCCCATAGATGCAGTTTCTGTTATCTATCACTACTTTCTTTGTCCATTTTTAAGCTAAACATTGCAGGCCGTACAAATTTAAAGGTTCCTCTGTATTTTTTTTTGTAGAACTGAACTATATAATGGACTTTTGAGAATGCTTCCTCCCTTTTCAAGGTGTCTTTTGCCTTTAATCGCTTTTATGAATTTTCATTCTTACAGCCCATTACCTTTTGTGGCCGTTTTTTGTTTTCACTTGATATTTTAGTTTAGCAAACTGCAGGTAAACCATAAGATTAGTGCTCTTCATCCATCCCATATAAATGTACTTCAAATATGTTTGCTGTAGTGTCCGCTTTCAGAGTTATTTTTGGTAATTTGAGGAGATTCTGTGGAATTGTAGCCATTTATTGAATGGTGGCTTACAAAGGATGTATCGCACCTGACATTCTTGAATATGATTTCTCTGGAGAAGGATGGGATTTTTAGCTTTCAGACCTTGAGAAACTTCCTTATCAGAGTCTGTTGGTGTTTCCCACATCCTGAGTTTTTCAGTGGAAGCGTTCTGAGCAAGGGGGAAGCGTGCATTAAACACTAAACTGCTTTTATCTTGAGAGGACATCAAGGTTGGTTACCTGCGTGCCTTGTTATGGTTCTATCATGTTTTCCAAAAGGACTATAATTCCTCTAAAAAATTGTACTCTTCTCTTAAATTTCAGAGTACAAGGACAAGCTACAAAAGTACAGTCGATATGAAAGGCCGCTCCTACACTCGTTGCTGTTCGTGATGTCCATCATCGCTGCTCCAAATCAACGTGCTTAGATCAGTGCTAGCTAACAATTTCCAAAGGGATTCGAGTAATGATGTGTGGGCAATGGAAGAAAATACTCCATATAAAGTTTGGCTTCAGGCATCTGTATTTCAGATTTTCCCTGATCCCTGCATAAAAAGAAAAGCCCAAATACAAACATACAGCAAATAGCCCTCCGTGTCTGAAATGTCTAATACAGCCTTGCAAAACAATGGTGAAAAGGATGTGCTTGTATCTGGCTCCCCACCCTCCTTCCAGGGGAACAGGGAGAGGCATTTCTTGTCCAAATTAAGAGATGCAGCGACTTCCTGTGCGACTGCCACAGAACAGGCTCATCTGCACCAGGTTTCTTTAGGAAAGAAAAGGATTTTCTTCCTTCATTCAGATAAGATCCCTTAGCTATTTGACTCTCCTTTCTTGTCGGTTCCGTTAAGCTGAGAATGCTTAAAATATCTTCTGTTTCTAGCTAATACGGTAAACTGGAATTTTTTTGTGGTAGATCTTCTACTGAAATCTCTTAATCTCTGATGAAGAACTCGCTTCCTTAAAGTGAAAAATCAGGGGATGCTTCATTTGAATTGCTCTCATGAACTGTAATGTTTTCAGAGCTATTATGCAAATGAATTGTTTATGTCTTGAACAATCACTGTTTACCCCAACCAATTTTAGTAGCCAAAGATTCTTACACTCTTGGCATTTGAAAGGGTAAATATATTTGTGTTCTAAGCTGCTGTTGGCTCTAGATTTCTAAAATCCTTTAATGATGTGACTAGTGTATGGGACTAAATGGCGTGGTTCCAGTTGTGCAAACAGAAGCGTCTGTCGTCTGGTTCAGCTGCTGTACAGTGAAGTTATCCTCTGTGCTGCTTTCTGTGCCTTTTGTGCGCAGCTCTGTGTGGATTTGGGTTGTTCCAGGAAATGTTACAGCATCGGAAAGGACAAAAGAGCTTTACATGCTGTTGAATTCAGACATCTGGTGTTTGCCATTTCTGTTACTCTTCCTTTACACCATCAATACCTGTTTAGCTGATGACTTGAGTGCATCGTTTTTGCAAAACCGTTTGTCTGCCTATGAATTTGAATACGCTTCCTTGTAGACCAAATGTGCATATGTAAAGAGCTGGTGTTGGCTGCTGGGATTTCACAAGATCAGCTTTTTATGTTGTCCTTTTTACAGTAGTCTGCACATGGCAGATAACTCTGAAATCTGGTTTTCACAACCCTCCTTTGTTTAGTTATACTTCCCACTGCAGGGTTACTTATGGCTGCATTGGAAAGAAAAAAGAAGTTATACTCCCCAGAATGAGTGATAAACAGCTGTTTCATAAATGCCTGTGGCATACGAACCATATTCTAATGTTTTTCAGCCTCTAGGCAGGTATTGATTCAAATGTGAATTCATTGTTCTAGCTGCACTGAAGTTAAAAATAGATTGTGTTAGTGAGACTTATACTTGGGCATAGAGTCACAGCTTTCGGTGTGTGAGACCTGATTCTTTTAAAGACGCTTTTTCTTAAGAATGCAGTTGTCTTTAGGCTTTATTAGCTAGAAATTTGTGGCTTCCTACTGTATAACAGTTAAGTAATTCAGCAAAACTTGGAGTTCATTTTTCTCTTTTTTTGCCTGTTTGAACAGATTGCCGTCTGTATAAATGTATTTCCCATTTCAGTTGCAGATCGCCTGGGCTGTGACCCTCGAACACGTTTCCAGGTCCCACCAAACACCAAGCAGTGGATCGCTTTACTACAGCGAGGAAACTGTACATTTAGAGAGAAAATACTGCGAGCAGCTTCACATAATGCCACAGCCGTGGTCATTTACAATAATATGTCCAGCGATGAGCCTGTCACGATGACTCATCAAGGTAAATAAGGCATAATTTCCCTTAATGCAATTCTTTTTTGCTATATAAACCGTTGGTGAAGAGCTCTTGGCAGTGCACTGATGCTGTTTGAAAAAGCCTGTTATCTAATGATCTTTACATATATGCAATATACCGAAATAAGCCAATAATTCTGAAAAGTTCTTTTCCTTTAGCATAAATTTTATCCAATGAGGAACGTTTTCTTCTGCAGTGGAGGTATGGGTGTTTTATGGTGAGGGAATATCTGTAAGATCTTAGGAGCAATCTGTTTCAAACCATTCTGAGGAAGAAACGCTAGCACATGGTGGAAGGTCTAGAATTTATAAAGCATTTGTACCTGAAGTATTTTTAGTAGTAGTACATCTTCAACTAGTTGTTATGGTGGGGACTTTAAAATCTTAGCAGTTATATCAGGATCTGGTCTTGCATGGGTTTTTTTATATGTCAATTTGCACAGGGTTTGCTTTCAACGATGTGTCTTTGAATGCCGTAGTGGCATCAACAAAACTTTGTGATTCTTAAAGATCAGTTGCTTCTGAGTTGCCTCTAGAATTGCACTATTGCTGGTAGAGAGTAATGGTGAAATTCTGGGTTTCTATTTTTTATTTTCTACTGTGTGTAAAATTTTGCTGTTACTAGTAAGTCACTTAGGCTGATGGGAGCCTCATATGTAAAAATTTTCCTTAGTCAAAAATACTTTCCACAATTCTGATAATTACATTTTTATTTCTTTCAGAAGAATTTCTCAACTTGGAATTATTTAGCTTAATAGGAAAATGCATATCTCTGTATTTGACGGTTGTATTGCTGCCTGATTTTTTTTTTCCTAGAATATTTTCAGTCGTTTTCCTTTAAGCATAGGGTGTTGCTTGGAAACTGGAATTTTTCCTAATTATTGCTCTGCGTAGTGTCACACAGTTAAAAATGAATTCTTTTACTAAAGTGCTATGGTTGCTTCTTTCTCCCTTTTATAGAGGGGAAATATCTTGTGGCTTCTTCTGGTTTAGTGGGCTTGACTTTACCAATTCTATATACCACAGGAATTTTCCAGGGAGATTTCGGCCTCTGTGTAGAAATTCAAAGCCTGTTGTCAGTCCATTTTTATCTTAGGTACCTTGCTTAGACATTTTTGGAAGCAATCTGCAGGTAGGAAATCCCATATTCTGGTGAAATGCTTTCTACCATATGTCTTTTGTGGGGTTTTGCCACTTCTCTCTCTGCTGATGTAGTAACCTAAACCTTCAGCCCTGGTCTGTCTTTGAAATACCTGTAAGATTGTAAGGTCTGTAGTCTGTTCAGCAATGATTTGTGACTTCTGTGGCCTGGAATACCATATAGTCACAGGAAAAAGACTGCCAGCAGCACAGCTATAGCATTTTTTGCTCTAATACACGTTAAATCTATGATAGGTTTGATTATCATTTTGGTACCTTCTTTCTCACAGTGCTGTTAGGTTTGGCAGGTGCTTTCATAGCAGTGGGCTGGTGCCTGTTTTTTGGTAGGAAATCCTAGTTCATTCAGTCTTTTCAGCTCTGTGGTCTTTGAAGCTGTGTCGATAGGTGCTGGTGGACTGAAATAATGTCTGCGGTGATAAAATGTGAGAGCTGCTGTGGGTAAAGTGGTGTCTTGTAAGCCAGCCAGGCAACTGTTGGGGTACTTGGTGTCTGGGACAATGATAATACTGTCTTCAACATGCTGACTTGCAAATAATTACTCTTAGTCATGACAAGCTTTAAAAAAAGTGTAATTACTGGAGAAGACACATTTTGTCGGAGTATTTGAGGTGCTGTTTTCTATCGGTACATCCTCAGTCTCTCATATACTGGAGTCTCTGTCACTGGTTTGGGCTGTAGGTACTATCTCAAAATTAGTGTTGGACTCGAAGCATGCAAACTGTGACAGCCTAAAAGTCATTATCCTGAATCGAAGTGGCTCCATGGCACCACACTGCTGCGAAGAGCCCCTCCACAGCTTTTGTTTTGATTGCGTTATGGTCATGTAAGGGATTTCCGCAGCAATCCACGCTTTGTGGCACTTCCTATAAATAACTTACGTTTGCTGGTGTAAGAACTGCAAAGGTGCATAAGTGAGGTGGAGATGAGTCCTTTGGTCTTAGCCTAAGCACAGAGAGGGTTTGGGAGCCAGCATTCCCTACAAGGAGAATCGTTCCAAGTGGGATATAGGCTCATAAACCCACGCTTACGTGATGAGCCTGTTCGAACAGATGTTGCGTGCAGAGCAGTTGCACACATCCAGGGCGTTCTCTGCCCTTCCTTTTCCTGTCGTTTCAACCATATCACTGCTTGTATGCTTTTTAGGTTGTGAACGACCACATCATCTGTTAATTAGATATTCCGATATGCTACGTTTCTTAAGTATTTTCTGTCCCTAAATGTCAGGAGGAGTTGCCTTTGTGTATTTGACAGTCGTTCTGATGTTGGTTCAGTTAAATGTGTGTTAAATAGATTTGATATAGAGTGAAAATGAAGGTGAGCCACCACGTTGTTCTTACTTCTGTATGATGTCTACTGCTGTGCAGTATTCCTCTTTTCTTTTAAAAATGCATTCTTCATGAGACAGATTTTCAGCTGTTTTTCAACTGTTTTATGATGACCAGGCTCATGGCTCTACGTTTTCTTTCCACAGACAGGTGAAAATAGACCTTGTATTATTTTATATTGTCATGTCATATTTTTTATACTGCTGCGTACGAAGCTTTAGGAATATTCTGTCTTCCTAGCGAAGCAGAAGGGAAAGCAGCAACTCCTGTTAATGCACATTCTGCGACCTGCATGCGTTCCAACTTTGGTATTTGCAACATCTGTGCTAAAAATAAGTAAAATATTACATAGATTTTTGTATGTTGTCCACCTGCAGAGAGGTGATTCCCTATGAAAATAGCTCAGTAAGCACTTCTCACCTATGGGATTAATATCTCATCCAAGTTATTTTATGCTTGAACACACATTTGAAAATTCTAATTTTATGGAAATCTGTTCATACTCAACTCGTTACTCAGCAGAATATAAATTCCTCTGGTGGCTAGATAACAACTGTCACTCTAGAATCAGTCTGTCATCCCCATGTCAAATGAACAATTTCTGTTGCTGCTATCAGAATTTCCTTTTTCTTGGGAGATAGTGCACCAGGTCGCTGCCCCTTCGACTTCGAGTTGAGTTTTAAAATAGATATTGGCCTTAAAGGGTTTCTGTTAATGTTATTTGCATCATTATTTTCTCTTCTTCGTGTATATCCTCATATGTAGTACTGTGTGCATGCAAAATCAATTTACTTTAAATGTTGTTGCAGATGTCCTCTATCAAGCTACACGAAGGACATCTTTCCCAGCATAGTTTATGTTAGACTCTGATATCACTGGCAGGAAGGCAGTTTTAAGAGTGGTTTTGCTTTGCTACTTCTGTTAAAGCAGAACAAATACTGTCTGATGTAAAAAAACTGCTTGTGATAGAGAAAATATGTAGTAGCTGTCTCGTTTGTAATCAGTTATGGGGATAGGAAGGAAATGCAGGTAAAATAGCATTTTAATTCTTTTTTGATTGTGTGTAGTGGAGAGTCCTGTCGAGTACAAAATAGTTAACTTTTATATTGAACTTCTCTGTTAAAGTGTAGATTTTTATTTGGACTTACAGAAAAGAATATGAGCCAAAGAAGCCTCTAATGTTAAAATTTCATACTCAGAATTTATGGAACAAATATAGACCCCAAAAAAAGATAAATATAGAAGAGCGTGTCAAAATGAAGTCGCTGGATTCAAATAACTGCTGAAGAAATGTGCAGAAGCATTCAAACTACTTCTAATACAATACCTCTTTCATAGGATTTACTTGCTTAAATATCACACGAGAGCAGGAAGCGAGGTCTGTACTTGCTTTGAACTGTGATAAAACTGAATGTATTTTACGTGGATAATTTTAGGTCAGTGGGTCAGAGGCAGGAGGGACAGGACATAATTTTGAGTTGTTGCCATCTAATGGTTACTCCATGTTCTTGCCCTGATTCTGAGTGGGTGGTGCAGAGATCCAGGAGCCAAAAAGCCACTCTCCTCTGCGGTGGCACTCGCTGCATGCAGCACATCTCTTCCTCTGCTGCTTGCCTTTCTCTCACAACATCTCTTTACGTAACAGCAAGCTGAACCGATGCGTGAAAGCTATGGCAGGGTGCACTGCACGTTATTTTGCACAAATGTGTGCTCCCTAACAACCCCCCTGTGAAACTTCCCCTGGATTGTTGAGACCTACTTTTAATCCAGAGCTCAAAACTAATTTTACTGTATATTACGATGCTGTTGTTCTAATTTATTATTATTAGTTTACCCTGCAATGTTAGTGAAAAGGAAGGCGAGATGAGTCATTAAAGTTGAAGCTGTATAAAAGGCAAAACCATCAGTAGTCTAATCATAGTTTGCATATCTTTGGTCATTTTATATTGTTTATATTTGATAAATGAAAATGTGGGGAACAAGTGTCCATGGCATTGTAGTTAATCCTGTTTCCCGCTGCATTTCCTGGAGGTGTATCCATCAGGAAAATGTGTTGTAGAGTAGATGGAGGTGTCTGACGCAACGAGATGTGGAGAGGGGCGAATTTGAAGCACACATTCTGGACCATCGCTTCAAAATAAGCCAGGAAAACCCCTGTACAAATTTAACACCCTCAGTGCCTTGCAGAACTTCTTACCAGTGTTTTTTCATGGTATATGCCTCTTCTGGAACTGGAATAACAGCACTTGGGCTCATTTTTCCTTAGCTGGCTGAAAGGGTAATTAGTTCTGTGACTGTGAAAAAGCCTGGGGGACTGTTAGTCGCTGTAAGTAATTACATTCTTTTTTCTTATCCAAAGACTGAGCTCCAGCAGCAGAGTAATTCCCAAAATCTATGGATTTGGTCGAATCAAATTTATGATATTAATCTATGAATAAGCAATTTGTGAAGCTCTAAAGGTATTTTATAGTGTCCTTGGGTAAGGCTAACTGCCATTTCTCTTTCTGGCTTTGGTGGATTTGTTTGGAATGACTGTCCAGATGAATCTTTATGCAAGTTGTCTGTAGACAGAAGGAAATAGGTGAGCATAAGAGGCTATCCTTGTTAGAAATCCCTGGGGTTTTTAGCTCTAGCTCCATCAGTGGGAATAAGAATTGCTACCCAGAAATAGCAGAATGGGAACCACCTACTTGCACTTGGTCATGTTACAAAATGCAAGATTACAGGGACTTTCAGTTATCAAAATCCAAGTGTCTTAAATTGATGTAAGGCAGACCTTGCTGGTCCATTCATTAATATTATTGTTTGGTCAAGAATATAACACTAATCAGTGACTGGGTGTTAAATCTAGATCTAAGGTAACAGGTTTTGGGCATCATTCAGAAGTGTTGTTTTCAAATAAGCAGAAATATCCTTTGAAGATAGAAGGACTTACTTATTTTGGAATTATATGAAACTGCAACACAAGGAACCTTTTTTCAGTAGTGTCATGTATTAGGATTACACCATTTCCCAAGTCAAAACTTAATGTGACCCTTCTGCTTTTTATTCATTTGCATTGTTCAAGGTTTGAATATAAAATTTGGTTGCTTTGTTAGCATACTCATACCTTAACAGTGAAAGTGTTCATTAAATAGGGCTGCAAATACAGCTACTTGCCATAATACACAGTTAAATGCCTTGGAATGAGTGTGAATGAAAGAAATCTGTGCACAGGTATGGGAAAGCAATGATAAAATGACAGTTTCCTTTGTACCAAGTTTTTTTTTATTCTTCCAGCATTAAAGTAGAATGTCTGTTTCCTTCTCAAAAAAATTTTAGTGTGAGTAGATGCAAAGAAGCATAGCTGGAAGAGGAAAAAGTTGTGTGAAATGTCTGTAAAATCATTGCAGCATCTTTCTGCTTTTCCTGTGTCTGGGCTTGATTTGCCCTGTTGTAAAGACTCCAAAAGGTCTCATATGTTAAAATACATAAAAATATCATTCCGAGGAGATAGAAGTCCTTCTACAGAAAGGGAATATGTGATGCAGGTAGAATGGTCAAGGCAATCAAAAGTGAAGGAGGGGGAACCTAAATCCCCAACATCCTCACCATTGTACATGAACCCTCCTGCATCTGTGGACGAAGGGATGTGTAAAATTCCCCCTTCTGGTGCTTCCCCCTTCTCAGCCCAGCAAATCCATCCTTCTGGTGCCCACCAGGAGCGTTGGAGTAGAGTATTTTTGCTTTCCAAAGTCAGGAAGTGGCAGGGATTCAGGAACTTGTGGGACACTTGGAGAAGAGGTGGGTGCGTCTTGTAACTTAATAGGAGGATCTTAATTTCTCTAACAATGTATGATGTCATATGACTTAGGAAAGAAGATGAAAAGAAGCTCTGTGGGTGAAGTGGCACAGAGGAAATGATCTGCAGTGAAGCCAAGAGACAACGCCTCTCTACACACTAATGTTGTGTTGTATCTTTGTGTTGGTTTTCTTGAGTGGGGTACACTGGGTGTCACAGAGGCAACTGGACCTTGTGAGGAAATCCAGAGGCGAAGCTCCACCAGCACGACTGGACTTGGGAATGAAGCAGGAGGATTTAGCTCTGACTACCTGATCTTACGCAGATTTCTCTTTTAAGAAGCATCTCTCTGAGTGTCGGAGTGGAGCAACTGAGTTATGAAACGTGTTGGTAGTTGTAATCTCAATGCAGCCCAGCAGTTTCTTCAACTGGTTTTGCTACTTAGCTCTCTTTTTAGGAACTCTTGGTCTACTCTTGGGTAAATAATAAAGCTGATTGAAAATATGGCAAGAACATTATCCTGAGGTATTGTTTCTTGTTTAGTGAAGGGGGCGGGCGCTGGAAAGGTAATTTCTGCTTATAAGATTATTATTTATCATCTGTGGACTCAGTTAATGTGCTGCCGACTAGCACAACAAGAATCTGATTGGGTTTTAATATTTATTTTGAACTTAATTGTGTCACACCCACTTTTGGAAAGCTACTCTTGCTGTTTCTGGTTTTCTAATCATATGCCTCAATCATATGCCTGTTTTTCTTAAAGGAGCAAGACTCTTGAGCACCCATCACATGTCTGCTTGCAGTAGTAGTGGTAGATTGCAAAACGCTGAAGTGTGTGTAGTCATATTTAGAGGACATCACACAGTGCCCTTTCTCAGCCTAGCAGGGTAAAATCTGTCTAATCTCTTTTTGCTGCAATCGGAGAAGAGCTTTGAGTGTTCTTCAGACATAACCTGACTGTATTTCAGTTGCAATTCATAGAAGTCTGGTCCTCACTGATCCTGAATATCTACTTCCTTGCCCTCTTTAGCAGGCAGGCAGAATTCAACTTTTAGCCTCCTAAGTGATCTATTTTTTTTTTGTTGTTGTTCTCCAGGTTGTTTTGCATAGGTTTGTGTAGCAGAGACACTTGTGACTTCTGGAAATATCTGCTCAGTACTTTGGAATAGCTTGGTATTCCCCTGGTTGTGTTTAATGGATGCACACTGTGAAAGCTTAACTTCATTTAGTGCTGTCCTTTAAAGTTTTCTCACGGTGGTGTTAAAACACCTGATAGGCTCCCTCAACTACACATTTACATACAGACAAGAATTCAACATTTTCAATGTTATGAATGCAACAGGAAGCAAAATGTTTTTAAAATGCTATCTAGTCTCGTTCTAAAATTGATTTATATTCTCAGCACTAAATTCTTACCTTGCTTAGAACTAAATAAGTGACAAATATTACAGGGTATTTTTGTTTTCAGAAGTATTTGATTTGGGACATCTCAAACAACATATTTTACCCTTGAGATTGCACTGTTGACAGCTTGGATGTGCTCTTGTTTACTTTCTGATTAGATCAAAATAAAAATTTGTGCAGCTAGACTTGTTCTAGTCACTCTGAAGATATGCCAAGGCTCTTCCTCTTGGTATCTGCTTGTCGAAAAGCCTGTTTTAGAATGTTAGACTTGTCACTCTCTGTTTTGTGTCAGACTAAAATTTTAAGGTATCTGAATAATTAATGCATTTTTCCCCAGTGTTGTTAATTACTATGGAATTTCTATGTAAAAGCTGTGCTCCCTAAGCCCACCTTTTCTAGCAGTGCAGCTTTGCACACTGCTCAGCATGCCTTTTCCCTTTTTCTCACCTCACCTCACCCTGTGGGTCCCATGGATTATATCCCTTCATGGCTAAATCCCTTTGACTTATAGGGGTAATTCATGCTTCCACTTCTTCTACCTTGCAGGTCAGACGTCTCCTGGCGTTTTCACAGCATTCACCACGAGGCTCTCAAATATTCATATATATAACCATAGCACATCATTTGTGCTTTCCTGTTTTCTTTGTTGACGTTTCATGGGCTCCCAAATTCCGTTGGAGTGGTTTCAGTGCTAATGTTATTCAAAAAAAACTGTCACTCTCAGTAATGGGACCGATCCCTTTTCCGGGTACTGAATAATGTGTGTTGCTTTATTTCTACTTTATAGAATCATAGAATGGTTTGGGTTGAAAGGGACCTTAAAGCCCACCCAGTCCCAACCCTGGGACGCCTCCCACTGGACCAGGATGCTCCAAGTCCCCTCCAACCTGGCCTTGAACGCAGTTATATTTCTGTTGAGAAATGCTTAGCATACAGTTAAGGTATTTTAACAGAAGAGTAGGCAACTCAGGTTGGTGAAGATGGGTCATTTTATTTCAAATTCCATCATCATGATGATGTTCTGATTGTTGCCATCAAATAGGCAGTGACATTTCAGTGCCTGAATCCATCCTACAAGTAGCGGTCTGCACCGTTCTTTGCCTTGATTAGGAAGGGGGGGCATTTTGTTTGCTGTTTTTAAGGAAGTGCTCTGACATTTCCACCAGCAGAATTATTCTGATAAAATGTGTGTTAAGTTTAGGTTTTTCAGAATCAAATCATGAAAGGATTCAGTTACAATTAAATATTGGCTGGTGTTTAAAGAGAGAACAGCGTTCTTTCGCTAGCATGAGGTGAGTGTAGCCGCCTCACGCTGTGTCTGCAGCATCAGCAGGCGCTATCAAAGACCTGGGGAATTACAAGGACTTCAGCTGAAAATATCAGCCATTAGGAGAGTGCTGATCTTTATCTGACTCAATTCTCAGTCCTCTGCAAACCTTGTAACGTCAAATCAAAATAGCTCAGTGCCTCTTCCAGGTGGTTTGAGCTTGAGGTGCGTGGTTGAGCTGGGATCTCAGGTTTTGCCCTCCCCACACTTAGGAAGGTGGTTGAAGCATTGCAGCAGTAGCTGCAGTTTGTTGCCAGGTTGCTCAGATGCCCAGGAGGAATTGTCCCACCTGTCCTTCTCTCTGAGTATTGACCAAGTCCAGGAGAAATAAAACCAGCTGTTTGGCAGTGATATTACACCAGGCTGACGATCCCTGCGTTCTCCAAGGGCTGGTAGGTGGGTGGGAGGTGTTTGAAGTCTGCCCTTTGAACCTTGCCTCTCTTTAGTTTGCTGTCCTGACCATAGTTGTCCATATTTTGAGCTTCAGGCAAACATTTGATTGTCAAGAGTGAACAAAACAAACACAAAAGGAAATAATTACTTGTTTGTGATGTGATTGGAATTTTTTTTTTTAGGATGACTTTCTATTGACTTTCTAGATGTGCTCTTTTATAATTGCTAGGAGGTATGGATAGATTGGTGAGAGAGAAAAGCAGTTTCCTTAGAAGCTCTACAGGAGACTTGGATGTTCCAGGTTTTCCCATCTTGTAATGTTTAGTCTCTTGTCAGCGTTTACGTCCTTCTCTCTTCTCCTCTCCCAGCATAATATAACACAGATTTAATGGTTAATTGCAGCTTCATCCCTTTTAATACATAGAGTTGTATAGCTGTCCTAATTAAACATGCACATGGTGTGAAACTGCAAGCTAGGAAGAGTTGTCTGGGCTTGGATGATAGCAATTAAATGATTTATATTTACAGGCATCAATATTTGTCTCGTGCCTCCCATCTGTCCTAGCTTGTCGTCTGTGGCTGAATATGTAGTTCATTTGCTTTGGTTAGTTTAGCTTTCCAGCTTTTCTCTGGGCACACTGTTCTTGGCTGAGGACAGCGTTGCTTTTCCTAAGATTACGTAGTAAGTCCACATTCTAACTTTTACACACGCTGCTGGTCTTTCTGTGTTCGCCTGAGGAATTATCTTCTGCTTAAGTTTCAGCAATGCAAGGTTTCAAGGTGCTTAAAATAAATGAGTCAGTGTCTCCTCCTGCCCCCAATTGTTCTGAAACAGGGAGCTCTTGCTAAAATTATTTCGGGTGATGCCCCTGACAAAAATACGTACAATCCAAGTCCCAGTTTCCACTGAATTTTGCTGTATTAGACAGGAGCAATTTATTTTTCTTTCCCGCAGTTCTCCTTGGCTCTTGAAGGGTCAGAAGCAGCAGTAGCACTTTGACTGTTCCCAGTTGAGTCATTTGGAATGCAAATCACTTTGCAGTGATGCCAGAGGTTCCCTTTGTGCTGGGCTTTATATAAAACACATGACAGATTGTCAGCTTTGCCATGTTCCCTGGGCTGCAGGGAATAGGTGGAGGCTTCAACTTTTGGTTCAGACAGAACTGGACTAGCATTGGAAGATCTTACTCAGCTTGGCTTTGCAGATAACTGTAAATCATGTTGGAATGCTGCGTTGAGGGCATCTGAATAAGATTTTGATACTAACGTGGTGCCTCAGTGCAGATAAATACCTGCTGGGGAAGCTTAGCAGAACTTGTGCTGTCTGAGCTGCAGGGCTTTGGGGCTGCAGAACGTTGCAGGAAAGGTGGTTCTTGTCCTGTGATGAAGTGCTGCAGGTCTGGGCAGGGACTCTTCCCAGCTAGACAAATAGGAATCCCAGCAGATTTTCTTTGAAAATAAAGCAAGTGATGGATATTTACTCTGTTTCTGAGCTTTGCTGCCTGTTAAATATCTTTGTTAGTTTGCATGAAACCAAACTCGGTACATCTCAAGCTGAAGTATCAAGAGCTAGACTAAAACAGACCTTGTGTGGATGTGTGGAATACTAGTGATTAAATAAATTGTAGCCATACATCATGTGGGATTTTGATTGCTCTTCAAAGCTCTTGTGTTACTGTGATAATTGTTTCAAAAATAGTCATTCAAAAGGAAACACTAAACATCCTTTTCCTACTTAGATCCATGTTAGTTACTATAACAAGGCATGAGTGTCTTTGCCATTTCAATTTTAAATGAAGAAAAGTTGAAATTTCTTGAGGAAAACAGTTTTGGGGCTGTAGAATATTTATTTTTTTATTTTGTAAATCTTTATTTCTGAGTTTATCAGCTTTGATTCTTCTGAGTAGTTCTACCAGCACAATCCACACCACCAGTGTTTGGGAACCTGCTCTGAAAGCTGAGGATAGTGTTAGTAAAAGTTAATATTTGGCATGGTAAATGGAAAAAATAATGAGAGAACATTTAAGACTGTTGCACAACTCTTACTAAAGCCCACATTTTGGAAAATTTTGTGGCTTTCTGGTCTGTCACCCTGACTTATTGTGCCCTGGGTTTCAAAGATGCTGCTGTTTTGGATCTTCTACATCATTTTGTGGGTACAATAACTTCATAAAAATCAGATTTCGATTGAAAGGCTTGGAACAAATTCCTTGTGTTAGAACAAGACCTCCGATTCCCTCTTCATTGTCACACCAGGTTCTCTGTAACTTAAATCCACTCTAAATCCAGAATGTCAGTGCTGAAGCCACTTGCATTGTACAGTTCCTCTCTTGAGGGAATGTGAGCTGGAGCGAGCAGATGGAGCAAACAGATGAGCAAACTGCAAGAATTTTCAAAAAATAGGTCTTGGAAGGGGAATTTTAGTATAGGAAGCAAATAGACTTGGATGAATAAAAATGGCACTCATAAGGCTTTTTTCTTTCTTGCTTTAGTTTTCTTATAAACTTCACTTTCTTTGAACTTAGGTCACAATTGCCCTGAGTTCAAGGTGTTCTTTTTTTTTTATGGGACCTCTGCTTTTAAAACATAGATGCTCTCTGCTCTGCAGGTGATTTTGTTCTTTTTCTGCAAGTCTTCTGGTTTGATTCTCTTATTATCCTCGTACCAATAATTTTCCCTTTGGGACAGGAGGTAGTCTAGAGGCAAGACACTACAGCAACCAGATGGGCTGCACATTTGAAATGGAGCTGATAAAGCTGACAGCCTCTTTGCTGTCTTATCAGGCGTGTCTTTGTATGGGTGATAAAATCAGCACTTACATTTCTGCCAAGTTTTTTTATTTCTCTTCTTTGCAGCCAGACTGATGCGCTTTACTTCCACTTTTTATGAAGTGATGTGGGTGATGTAGGTAGAAGTCTGACTCTGTTGCTTTTGTGCTGCGGTTGTGATTTACGCGTCCTCGACAACCTTGATTAAAGGCACATAACCATGCAGAACTTGCATACCTTTCCAGAGCAACTTTTATGCAGCACTGCCTGTACTAAGGCTGCTCTAGGAGCATCGTTGAACTCATCTTCTCAATGTTTTTCTGTGAGTTCCTTGCTTAGGTATTCACAGTTCCAAATCTGGAACAAACGTACTTTTGAAAGCTAGTTCAGACTGCACCCAGTAATTAGAATGTGGGAAGTGCCGTGTAACCAACGGCAGAGACTGTTACTGCCTGTGGAGCTGCAGCCAGTCTGCATGGTAATGCCCTAATTTGAAAATCTGGGTATGAGGTTCACGCGATGAGTCGAGTGCCCAGTAGCATGTTCCATGAGCCATAGATGGTGTAGATTAAAATCTCTAACGTGTCCGGTGGTTTTGCATTTGGAAAATCTTATGAATGGCATGCCGTGCTAATTTAAAATGTAAATTAAATATGTTTCTCTCCTTATAGGAACTGGAGACATTGTTGCTGTCATGATTACAGAATCAAAGGTTAAAGAGATCCTGAATTACTTGGAAAAGAATATCTCTGTGCTGATGGCAATAGCAGTGGGGTCCCGTGTTCCTCCCAAGAACTTCAGTCGGGGCTCTCTAGTCTTTGTGTCAATATCATTCATTGTTCTGATGATAATTTCTTCAGCGTGGTTAATATTTTACTTCATCCAGAAGATCAGGTACACAAGTGCACGTGACAGGAATCAGGTAAGGGGACTCCTTTTTTGTTTTTCCCTTTAAATTCTGGAGATGATGTTTCTGCAGGCAGTAGTTAATAGAGAACAAATAATTTCTAAGGAATGTCCATCAAACTACCATTGAGAACCGCTTTGTTCTGAGCAGAGCGAGTTACCAGGCAAGGATTTTTGTATAGCAAAGTATTTTCACCCTAAGCAGCACCAGTACAAGATCTTTTTACAAGACAGGAAAAAACAGAACCAAACCAAAATATTTGGGTTTTGATGAGTGTAAGTCCAAGAGGAAAATGGATTCTATATTGGCTGAATAATACTTGCTGTATGTATGTTGGGAATGGAGAAGAGAGTTAAATTGTGAATGAACTCAGGTAGTGTAGGGGAACACAGAGCTGTTATGGATTCTAGCTATATTGTTAAGGATAGCTTCAGTAATTATTAAGGTAGTTTCAGAAGCTGCATAAAGGTATTTCCAGGCTATAACCTGTCGTGAATGTTAGAGAAAGATATAGAGCTGCTTAGTGATCTGTGTGATCTTTAAACTTTATTTGGGATCACACTTAGTCTGGACTGCCTCATTCCCCAGGTTGTATATTTTAAGTAAAATTTTGTCCAATATGCCTTTCTTACGTTCTTTTTCAACTCTTAATTTGTTTAAGAACTTAATTAAGGATGGCCATACTTGGAGATCTTGACTAAATCAAGTCTTCAATTCCAATATGGATTGAACTGTAGAAGTAGGTTTTACTAGTGTGGATTTAATGACCCGCTGCCTCCACGGTGTGTCTTGGCTTTTGCTGAGAAGGGTCAGTAAAGCTCAGGAAATCCGCTGTGCTTGCTTTGCCTCTCTCTGTCGAGTCTAGCTCACAAAACTGCTGACCTCATTGCTGTCTCCCTTCTCTCCCTGAAGTGCAGCTGATACACTGGAGCTCACTGTGAGGCTGTGCTTTGGTGTTATTAAACCTAGAGCAAATGCAAATTTGTAAAGACACGGTTGCAATAAAGGATTTCCTTTTTAGTTTCTATAAATAGTGCCTGGTGCTGCTGGTCCCGTGGACATCCTCTACATTTCCCTAAGGATGTCATTTTTAAATGTCCACACTGAAACCAGTACTTAGTGTCATCCCTTGGGACAGTGAAAGTTTAAATATAACTGTTTCTCGATGAATGTCTGAAGTTGTGCCTTCTGCATCCCCTGCATGGTTCTAGGCTTGTTCCAAGCGTCCGTGTTTCAAAACAGTTGCTCCATGGGGAAAGGGCTCTTATGACCTTTCTTCTTTCTTTAGATTTTCACAAAGGTCAGGAGAAACTTGATGAAAATTTTATGTGGTTTAAAAAGCTGAGCTTATTAAACTTTAATAAGAAGGTGGCGACAGCTACAGCTTATTTTTAAAGAGCTTTGAGAGCTTTCACAGAGAGAAGGCTGTGCTGTTAGTGATGGAATAACTTGGGTTAGGCTGTGATGTTGTTTTTAAGTTATGTTGAGGCACGCTTTAAAAAAAAAAAAAAAAAAAAACCCGAAAAAAAACACCACCCTGCATTGTTTTGTAGATAGTCTGAGCAGATACTGGTGTTTCACACCATTACTCTTGCACGCTTCCACCGGAAGAATGAAACTCTTCTTGCATTTGGTGGTGACCTTTTCCATCAAGACCATTCTGGGTTTTAAAAGCAAGCGTATGCTGTGTGCCTGTGCCTTGACTTATCGAAACAGAAAATCCTGAGTGTTTCTAATGTGAGCGTAAATATATTTGTTAAAATCAGAAAATGGAAGAAATAAAATTTAGTGTTTAGTACTTGTATTTACATAACAGAACTTGTATACCTTTTGGAAGAGTTTTGCTGAAATATTATGCTTCCAATAGGAAAATAATCTTTAAGGGTTTTTTTGTAGCACATATACAATCGTATGCTCCACAACTGAATATAAATACTGCCCGAATTACTTAGCTGGTAGCATTGAGCTTTTAAATTAAATGCCTGTTCAGCCTTGTTCCTCTCTTAGTAATCTCACTTTGGGTTGTGCAATGATTATTGCCCCAGCAGTGAGCCAGTGTGTTCTGTGTCACTGAGTACTCAGGCAAAGATGCTTGCTCCAAAATACATAATCTAAATTAGCTTAAATTGACCAATTTATCACACGTTGAAGTTAGGATGGAGATTTCTGACTTCAGGAAGCACATAATTTCGATTTCTGATGCTGCATTTCCTACGTGGGAACGCTTCAGTAGTTGGGACTGAATATAGAATCATAGAATCAGCAGGTTGGAAAAGACCCACCAGATCATCGAGTCCAACCATTCCTATCAAACACTAAACCATGCCCCTTAGCACCTCGTCTACCCATCCCTTAAACCCCTCCAGGGAAGGTGACTCAACCCCCTCCCTGGGCAGCCTCTGCCAGTGTCCAATGACCCTTTCCGTGAAAAATTTTTTCCTAATGTCCAGCCTGAACCTCCCCTGGCGGAGCTTGAGGCCATTCCCTCTCATCCTGTCCCCTGTCACTTGGGAGAAGAGCCCAGCTCCCTCCTCTCCACAACCTCCTTTCAGGTAGTTGTAGAGAGCAGTGAGGTCTCCCCTCAGCCTCCTCTTCTCCAGGCTAAACACCCCCAGCTCTCTCTCTTAGAGATGGAGCTGTTGGAACGGGTCTAAAGGAGGCTGTAAGGATGATCCGAGGGCTGGAGCATCTTCCATATGAGGACAGGCTGAGAGATTTGGGGGTGTTCAGCCTGGAGAAGAGAAGGCTGAGGGAGACCTTAGAGCAGCTTCCAGTATGGAAAAGGCTCCAGAAAAGCAGAGGAGGAGTTTTTTACAAGATATTGGAGTGACAGGACAATATCTGATTTTTTTTTCATAATCCACGTTCTAAAAAATGTTGAATTGTTCTGTTCATCTGTGGAAACCACCGGAAAAAGCATGCTTATGTAATTCTAGGCTGACGGTTTTAGTTGGTTGTGGTGGACCTCAGAGGTCTTTGTTTCTCAAATGAAAGCAGCCTGCTTAGTTTCAGTTTGCATGTGGAGAATGTTTATGGTGCAGGGAGGGTTACATGTTATGAAGAATTTGATTTTCAACAGTATGAAAGGTGAACACAGAAACAGCACATTTGTTTTAGGCTCCGTGGGAGGCTTTGCAGGTGCAATTTTGGTATTTGGGTAGGTGCAGCCCATCTCTTTCAGAGTCAGAGTGCTTAGTACAGGACGGAGGTGAAGGATGAAATACATGAGCTTCCCTTTTTCCAGTCAATATAAACCAAATCTGATGTCTCAGGTACCTGAAACAAGAAGACGAGAGCTTTGCTGCACTCACTGCCCTGTCTCTGGGATCCCACAGGCCAGCTGGCAAATATCCATTCTCTCTTGGCTGGGAACTGGGCATTGCAGTAGGAATTGACTCTTGAATTCCAGAAATCCTATGGTGGTTGTCATAGAGGCAGCGTAGACAACAAAAAAGATAGCTTTCCGTGTGTATTCAGATTGAGGTTCATCTTCTAACCAATATTCATTTCAGCTTTATTTAAGTCTGTATTGGCTTATTTAGTTTTCATGAGCCATAATTTTTTTTTTCTTTGTGAGATCCTGGTGGTTTCGGGTAATAGCAAGAGAGAAAGTAGGTTACGCCGAGCGGATCTCTTACGTCTCAGAATAAAATCAGACTGCTCAGGGGGAATAAAGAAATAATAATTCAAGCTCAGGAAGAGAACGAGGGGTGTATTACAGCACACTGAGTAACAGGCAGTATGAACAGAATATACAGAAATTATCATGAGGCATAATTCCTTCAGCTTTTATCCTGCTAGCTGGGTTTGAGTTTTGTCACGCACCCACTGGATCACTTGTGGACTTGTGTATGGTTTGTGAGGTTTATGCCAATGCTGATCGAGTGCATTTGTGGGCTCAATTATTGAATTTTTTTGTCTTCCTGACGAATCTGTGTGCTGTGCTGTGTGTGCTTCATGCCTTATGTGTTGGCCTTCTGCCACGGCACGTGTTGCAATGTTAGTATTGAGCCCAAATAACTTACTATAAAGAACAGTAATTAAGCTTGATTATCATGGTTAATTTGTGTTCCTTTCTTTGTCACTTTATTAGCGTCGTCTTGGAGATGCTGCCAAGAAAGCCATCGGTAAATTGACGACTCGGACAGTAAAGAAGGGTGATAAGGTAGGAGAATAAGATTTCAGCATGGTAAACTTGAGCATCATGTTTAATTCTTGCCAGGGGAAACAATCTCAGTTTTTCCCTTCTGCTCCTGGTTTATGACCTTGCCTTCCTTGTTGGAGGCTTCCTTTGTGCTGTGGCACAAAGTATTTAGTGTAACTTTCAGTATCCATACGTGCCCTCAGTCTGTACGTTTCAAAGAAGCTTTTCTTGCTTAAATACTACTTGCACTCCATCTGGCAACTGTGACTGAGAGTGGGTTTGTGTGCTGGAGGAGGGGTTTGCTGGTAGGAGTGCATAGGGCTAACATTGTTTATGTGGAATTCTGTAAGCTGAGAATCGTTCCATATGTAAGCTGTGTAAATAAATTTAAAGGACACGTAATAAAGGACAGTCTCTTACGTGAAATATGAATGCCCAATAATCTGAGAGGGAGCATAAACAGGTATTTCATTAAAGATAGTAAATGTTACTCCAAGAATTCTGTTTGCCATTGTGCAAATTAAAAAATAGAGTGTGTTAAGTCCTAAACTATTTCCAGTTCTATGTGCAGTAATGCTTTTTCTTTGATTCTAAAATGAAAAAATAGTTTCTTAATCTTGCTTAATTTTCCTCTTTAACTTGCAAAAGGCAAGGGAATTCTAGCTATGATTTGATTAAGATTATTTCCTTGGGCCTTTTTAGTGTGATTCCTTTTTATCTTTCTTATCAACACTCTTGGAAATGGAAAATTGGGAAGTGATGGAAAAATTTGCTTGCAGAGAGAGGGCAGAAAAAAGATCTTTCTGGTATTTCTGACTCCCTGTGTGGTTTTATTTCACGACAGCCCACTGCACTAAATCTTTTTCCAACATTATGGGAGTACACGCAGATAATGGGTACTTTTCCATATTAAAAGATGCTGTCATAATCTTTTATGTCATAATCTTTTATGACAAAGTCAAAACCAGCAAGTGATGTGTAGGTTGCAGTGCAGAGAGGGGGAGATGAACACTTACATGAAAAGATAATTGGGGAAAACCTGTCCTTCACTGGAGCAGCCTGTTGGGGTTCTGTGTGTGCAGCACTGACTGGTGCTGGCCAGGGAGGGGCTGTTGTCCTGCTGTGGTTTCTATCTTCAGTATCGTGCTGGTTGCTTTCTGGCATAGACAGGAATAACGAATTTGAACTGAGAGAAGGCACTGTGTGGTTTGTGTCACAGGCCAAAACATTTTAAATATGCGTTGCTGATGCTGTATCTGCAGCCCAAATGAAGTCAGCCCTTTTTCATTAGATATTTAAAATTCTCGTGATGAAAATAAATAACATGACTTCTGGAAAATACAAACAAAGAGGATCCAGTCGGTCAGTCATCCTCACCTTCATGTCTGGGTAAGAATGATAATTCTTCAAGTAAGCAGTGGATGAAAACATAGGACTACTCTGAAATAAGGAAAATTTGCTAGTTCTGGCTATAAAATGGAGTCCCAGGATTATGCCACTTGGCACCATGCAGTTCATGTGCTAGTCACAGCTACTTCTGCATTTGTCATAGCCTCAACTCTTGACTTGAATTTTCCTTCTATTCATTTTAGGAAACAGACCCGGACTTTGATCATTGTGCTGTCTGCATTGAGAGTTACAAACAGAACGATGTTGTTCGCATTTTACCATGCAAGTAAGCTAGTAAAGTTGCTTTGTTTGGAAACTATTCTTTCTTTGTGCTCCTTTGCTTCATTTCATGTAATACGTGCATTGTAATTTACAGACATATTTGTTACGTGTTTCAAGTCCTAATAACAGCCACTTAATTTTAGACTGTGGTACTGGAAGGTGTGAAGGTGGGTCCTGGCACTGTTATGACAGTGGAGGTGAAACTGAAGATTATGATCCTCAGGATGGGCAGTTTGGGCTTGTCAGCCAGGGAGCTTTTAGGATGGTAATGGGGGAAAAGTGATGTAGATTTAAGGACTGAGTGGTGGGCAAACACAGATTTGTGTGCAACGAGCCAGGTACAGCTGCAGCATTCTGCGCAGTAGATGTGCAACATGGGCTGTTGGTTTCTGAAACAGTGTAGGAAATAGTACTGCAGTCTCTCTAACCTCCCTGCCTCCTCTGACACGGTCAGTCACTGTGCTATCATCCATCTTTGGTCTCGGTGCAATGTGTTCTTGGCTTTTGATTGAAGATTTGTGTCAGCTGGGTATTCTATGTTGATGTCTAAAATGTAACAGATTTTCTCCTTTTATGCCATTCTCTTGATGTTTACATGTTCTCAGTTTGGTTCCATTTCACTTCCATTCTTGAGTTGTTTTGGAATATTTGCTCCTTGAGAGATGCTTTTAAGTGCTTTTCCACCCAGCGATTGGTTTGGATGAATCGGTCCATTTTGGTAGTCTTAAACATTACAAAGGGCGTTCTTCCCTTGTATTCTGAAATGCAAAGCTTTCTCCTTATCTCCACACACAAAAACTATGTGTAAATTATATTGTGTATGCGCAGCCAGGATCCAGTAATTTGGCCTGTGCTTGGTATATAAGTAGTGCTCTGTGTGCTACTCCAGGTTTGTTTTTTTTTAATTAATGAAATATTTAAGTGCTTTTCCCTCAGACACTGTTTATGAGCCACAGTCCTGCAGGCAGGAGGCTCCCTGCTCTCAGGGATAGTTACAACTGCTCTGGGGAGCCGGATGAAGATGCACCTGGCTGCCACCTCAGCACAGCCTCCCTCGCTGCCATCTCCCACGTGAAGGAGATAGCAAGGCTGTTGTGTAGGTCCTTTTCTGTTCTTTTTTTCACAAGAATATAAGGTCAGTGAAGGCCCAGATTACATTCCTGCCAAAGGCTCTATGATAACTTTTATGTTCACTTTCTACTTCTCCTTTTAAATCTCTCTTTTCATCTGCTGCAGTTCAGCTTTGAGTTGAGTGCAAAACCATCCTGGCTAGATGGAAACATTGTGATGAATGCCTCCCACAAGACATTTTTATATTTGCAAATGAAGGGCCAACCAGTAGATTTCAGATTGTGCACAAGAACCTTCCGTCTTCAGTATCTGAGATGCTTCTCCCCAAATCTTGTCTTGGAGTTGTAATCTCTTTCCACTTCCTGACACTTCAACCTCTCATTTTAATGCAGTGTGCAAAGTTAGTTTAAAAAGAAAACAAATACCACACATGTCAAAAAAAAAAAAATCAATCAACCTACAAGAGAGTATCTAAGCCAGAAGAGAGAATAAATTGCAAGAAAACCATGGAGAAAATGGCTTGGCCAAGGAGAAGCAAATGAAAGGCTAGAAGGTTTTCTTGCTATGTCTGTTGAGGAAGCTATAATCATTAGACAGTAGGAATCACTGACATATGACATCCCTGCTGCTTTCATCAATTTAAAAGTAGCATTTCCCTTTGGTACCACAGTCGTTCTCTGCAGTTAAGTAGGGTCTGTCACTCTGTGCCTCAGCAGAGAGGAGTCTGGTCTGGGCAGACACACAGCAGGCAAAATTCACCATCAGCTGAGCAAGTTGTACATAAAATTCTGTTGTGAAACACCTTATTTTTGAGGTAAAGTTTTGTGGCTGATGGGAAATTGTGGCCAATTTAAAAGTAAACTAAAAATGAAACATATTACAAGCTATGCAGTTGAATTTCTATCATTCATTTTGCCCTTCAGAGAGAAATATATCCAATGCGAGCAGCCTGTGGGCATACCTATAGCTCTTAGCACACAGAGGGGTAAGGCAGCTGTCTGAGGCTTACAAGCCTGAGGAATATCTCTGTCTTGTGAATGCCATTATGTAAGTTAATAAATAGTGTAAGCAGGATTCTAGCAAAAGGCAAACCTCATGGACGGTTTTCTTTATTCAGATGGTTTTATTCACGATTGCGCTGCTGCATCCAGGAGATGAAGGGGCACTGGGTGAAAAGTGGGGGGTGATGTGAAGGATTAGGGAGACATAAGGGGAGGGGGAGCAAAGTGACAGGTTAGAGAAAATCACAGAATGACATTGGAAAGGGCAGAAAGATAGTCTGGGAAGAAAGGAGTTTATAAGGTAGGAAGAGAATTAAAGTAGTGATTGTGTTAAAATAAATGGATTTTGAGTCATATGCTCAATATTTCCTGGACTGGGCAAGAAGAGAGGAAAGTGTCAAAGCAACTAAGCCAGATTTCCATCAGTTTGATTCTTTGCCGCTGCAAATAGCACTTGTGGGTTGGCTTTTTTTTTTTTCATTAACAGCAATCTCAGTGCCATCCTTTCCACTTCGTGCGATGCCTCAGCGCAACAGGCCAAGTATCTCTCCTCAGCTGTGCTGGCTGCCTGCAGCAGGGCAGGAAGGGCCCATGTGCCACTTTTTAACCTGGCTGGAAGGTTTATTTCCCAGTGTAAGGGGAGCAGCTGCCCCCAGCAGTCGCTAAAGGTGCTACTTTGCAGCAGCACATTGATCACATCACTTTGTGGGATGCTGCACTGAGAGCAGGGAAGTGTAATGAGCTCTTGGGAAACAGCATTTGTAAACTCATTCAAACCTTTCTTGTGTGACATGTGAATCCAGAGGCATTGCACCACCAAAAGAGGTTTCTGACTCACTTTTTTTCTCTGTGAAATGCTGGGAGGAAGCTATGTTGTTCAACAGAGTCAGAGTCATGGTGTTTATTACAAGCTGGAGGGCAACTGACTTGGGTTTGCTGACAGAGTGGAAAAATATCTGCAGGTCACCTGTTTGGAGTTATGCCCGCATGGGAGACTCCTTCAAGTACTGCCAGCCTGGCTGCGGTCGTGCTCGCTCGAGCCCTGAGGCTGGAGGAGCAGCAAAAGCTCTGTCGTGCTTGACTCCCTGGTGCATGGCTTCTAGGGGAACGTCATCAGCTGCCGTGACCTCAAGCAACTCGCTAGGAGCTCTTTCAGATTTATGGTCATGGAAAAGAAGTGACAGAAATATGAAGATTGAGAAGGTTTGTGATAGCAGAAAATGCAAAGGCTTACTTTGTCAGACTGAGTTTTTAAAATAATCCGTATGTTTACTGTCTTCATTGCTGCTTTTTAACTCTTGCAAGCAGAGAAATCCAGACAGAGCCTGAGCCACGACGATGGTATCAGCAAGCTTTTCAAGAAGATAAACGGCTTAAGTAGCCATCAGAGCCATGCTGATCTAAATCAATAAATAACCTTAGGGGAACTGCACTTTTTTGAAACACATTAATAAATATCCTTGAAAGTTTAGGAACTGAAAGCAAAGAATTAAGAGGTCATGAAAACAGTTGAGCTGCTTTGGTGCATTTGAATTATATCAAACTGCTAATGACTCTTTAAAATACCTTCTAATATTTGGCAGATGCATGTTGACATCCAGACTGGTCGCCTGTTTCACTTTATCTGAGTGCTTCTGCAGCACTGATGAGTCGATAACAATATATTAAAGCTGATTTCATACTTCTGTAGAGTCTTGATGTCTGCTCTTTCCCAAAATATTAGATTTTCAGGTTTGTCCTGCTCTAAAAAAATGAGTTCAGAATCTTAGATGGAAGCATAAGCAGCTAAAAACCTGTAATTTGCCTAATATAGAAAAATACCATCTCTGTATGATTCGGAAGATTTCAAACCACTGTCACCCAGGATTTCTGAACATTGACTCCTATAGTTTTGTGAGTAATAAAGGGAATGCATTAAGGTCTAATAATGATAGAAGTGAGTTTGTATTTTGTGCAATTATTTGAACAGTAAGCAATGTACATACCCTGTTTTTCATGACTGCTACATTGCTAAAAGACTCGTCCGAGCAAAGGGAATGCCTGAGATTCTGTAAGCTTCTGTTTGTGCAATATCTGGGATATAGATAAGCAAAGTTCTTTTGCTCCCTGACCATCTTCTGCTGACTCTGTAAGTCTGTGTATCTTTAGTACAGGTAGGATACACAGGTGCAGCAGACTGGAACCTGATGTTATGTTGATGTACTTCAGTCCCTCCTATCAGTCTTAGTAGCCATAGATGAAACAATTATATGTTGTCTTTTTCCATGTTTGTGAGCAAATTCATAAAGACTTTTTTCTCTGGTCACTTTCCAGACATTTGAAAGGGAATTATCTGGTAATATGCCTCATTTGCTCTCTGTTTTAAAAATCCCAAAGGATAGAGAGCAAAGAAATCCCAAACCATGGGACACATAGTTTACTTAGGTGTGATAGCTATAAAAGCCCTTTCAAAATCAAACAAGTGTTTGAGTTGGTTGCCCTGGCTTTTGAATATAATTGGTGGATGCATGTTCTACCCACCCAGTTTTATGGCCAGGTTCTACATAGAAATTGAGACAAGACTTTACACGAGGCTGTGGTGGGGACTTTGTTACCTTAGTCATTCTGACAGTGTGCGTACTCATATCCAGAATAAAAGGAGGGGATCTTTTTTCTAAGTGTTTCTTCCTAGTTGACTATTATTAAAGGGTGGCAACAACAAACAGGAGTTTTATGGATTTTTTTAATTGCAATCAGCACAGAAGAATGGCAGTTCTGTAATTCATTCTGCTACCTTAATTAAGAAATTATCTAAAAGTTTGATAAATATAGTTCTCATTGTATACTATAGAATTGTTTACGAGTTATATATGTGCCTTATTTGTTCTTCTAGGCATGTTTTCCACAAAGCCTGTGTGGATCCATGGCTTAGTGAGCACTGTACATGTCCGATGTGTAAACTGAACATTTTGAAGGCACTGGGAATTGTGGTAAGTTGTGCTGTTGTGAGCTCTTCTTCCATGTCTGAGACTCGGAACAGGAGGAATAATTGTAGGGGAGAAAGGGAGAAGGTTGTTCCAATACCATAAGAGTTTGGGGGGTTTCACCAGTTTCTTTGCTGCTGATAAAGGAGAATTGTTCTTTCCCCTGGTTGGTCATTGGGAGTGTATTGTTACGTTTCCATTTATAACAATTTATCTACTGGAAGCCTCCTAGGATCTCTGTAATCTTCCCTTTTCTCAGCTTCTTTCAACCCTTCTTTTTTAAATTTACTCTGTAAATCTCTTGTTCTTGTTGTGGTCTCCAGTGGACACTCCCAATTTGTTTACACATTACAAGCCATGACCTAGCTGAGGCCAGTGAGTTTTTCCTCAAGCAGCTCATGCCTTATGGATCCCTGAGGACTGTTGACCAGTTCACAAAGGGATAGAAGTGAAGAACCTCAAAAGGTGTTTTTCCATCTTTCCCATATGAAGGAAAAATCACAAGGTGGAAGTGATGCTCTGCTCTCTTCAGGAGAACAAAATAAAGAAGGAAGAGAAGAGCATATGAAGATACTATCTAAGCCAGCTTTTTGAATTAAGCCAGGGAGAATAATGAGGCCTCAGTTTTTACTTGTGTCAGTTGTAGATTTGCACGCTTTCTAAGAAGTTGTTGCAGATAAATTGTTAAATGATCTATTTTTGCAATTAATAATGTCCCTGGATTTTTGGAGGATACTGTAGAACTCTGTGTGTAGTCATTGCTCATGGTAGTGAGTTGTGCTAGCATAGGCTATGATAGAAGCATATTGAGTGCCTGCGTTGATTCTTAATTCTTTTCTCTGCTTCTTCCTCCACCTCTTTAAGGTGGCCTGAAGGAACAACTTGGGATAGAACTTGCAGATTCATGTGTTCTCTCCTGTGTGATCTGAGGACAGCCATCGTGGCTGAATAGCACATCTGTGTGGTTTTACTCGGTTAATAAGTTTGCTACACGTAGAACATTCACCGCTGTGATGTGGAATTGCTTGTTTTTCCAGCCAAACGTGCCGTGTACAGATAATGTTGCCTTTGACATGGAAAGGCTCACCAGAGGCCAGCCAGCTGGCAGGCGGTCAGCCCTCAGCGATTTTGCCAACGACAGCTCTCTCAGCCTGGAGCCCCTGCGCACCTCTGGGATGTCACAGCTTCCCCAGGACGGAGAGCTAACGCCAAGGTCAGGAGAGATCAACATTGCTGTGACAAGTAAGTTTTCTTTGGCTTCTAGTACAGTTGTATGGTTTTCCTGGAATGTAGCACTTGCTTTGCTGTAGCTGCGTGTGGCAGGGCCATGGGGAAAGGTTTCCCTCCAGGGACAAAGGTGACCTTAGTGTCTCTGCTCCGTACTGAAACCAGTAACTCTAGGTGTGACAGCACCAATCGTTCCATTATTAATGGTTTAGCCTCTTAGGTCTGCATGCAAAAAATACTGGATGAACTAACATGGCAACAATAACCCTCCTGAATTCTGTAACCAATAACAGAACCTGAATTGGCAAAAACATTATTTACCCTTTCAGACTACTTTGTGCACAATAGTTTATATAAATATAAACATATTTTAGCTGATTCCTATTTCTGCAGACATTTTTTTTTCCCCTGAGAATGTTACTACTGGAATTCTGATGTCTCTTAGCACATGGGTTTTCTTATTTTTTTTATTTCACAAATTTTGTATTTGATGTACCAACATTTGAGTATTATTCAAGTGTTTTATGGCATCAGAAAGCTGTTCCTGCACTGCTTAGAAGCTCTTATTCATAACAACATGGTAAATTTCCACTCACTGGATTTTACCTGGGGTTTTTACTGTATAATAACACTATAATGAATACAATGTGTGGAATTGCATCATTTTTCCATATGCTGTACGGTCTGCTTGATGCATGAATGGTTGTTTTTCTGACTGAATTGCACAAATAGAATCCATGCAGTACAACAGTCTTAATGCTCTCCTTCTATTTGGCTTCGTTGCCTCTGTGATGTAGATTTTGAACTTGGATGACACTGCCACTGGTCCGTGTGGCTGATACAGTCCATGACAGTTTCTTTAGATGCTGTAGCAAAGTAAATGTTTCATTTAAATAATTTCATCCTGTGAAACACGTGGTCCATACCCAGAAATGCCCAAGAAGGAAAACTCCACATACAAAATCTAGATTCTTTTCAAAGCCACTAAGTCACTTTGTGCAGTGCTGGGCATCTGATTCACCTTGTATCCGGCTCTATTGAATAGAAAGTGAACCCATTGGTGTGCTGCTTTTCTTGTCATGGGTGGGAAATCTCTGTAGTTTACCTGAAACTTTTTACAATGTGGCTTTACAGAAAGTATTTTTGCTGTCTGTTCCCAGTTGCAGCTGTGCTCTTGCACAAATGGGATGCCAGGGTAAAGGAGGAAATAATCAGCAACAGTTCATGCTGACAACATTTATAAAATAAAGCTTTACAAAGGATGTTTGGTTTTAATGGATGACACATGCATTCTTTGATGCATTGAGAGTTAAACCAAAAGCCATATTCAACAAAAGTGTTTGTGTTCCAATCAATTACTGTGTGCCAAATTGATCTTGAGGAGGAAAAACTTTGAATAGTGAACATTCTTTTACAGCCGCGTTTATACTACTTTGTGGGGGGGGGTTATGGTGTCTCTCTGCATACATAACTGTTGAAACTATTTTTCCATGTTGTATTTCTGTCTATAAAATGGAAAACTCTAGTTATGTTTTACTGTTGGACAAGCTATCCTATTTTTTTGTTGATTTTTTTTAAAGTAACACCATAACACTTATTTAGAAGGGAGGGGGCTAAGACACAAATTAAAAGTGAAAGCATACTGGGTGTGTTGATGTGAAGAGCTGCACCTCGACAAATCTAAACCAACCCTGACAACCGTGTCTGGCTAGGGAATGGACAGCGTTTCCATTACATTTTCCCTTGTTCCTGCATTTCACTTTGTTATTAAGTACTCTATCACTAACGCTTGGGCTCAGCCAGGAAATATTGTTGTGCCATGCTTTTTTTCCACACCTCTCTCCACTTCTTCTTTGCTAGCCTTCTCCAGTCAGTAACTTTGTGGCTAACCTCCTTCTGCTTCACCTCCTGGTGCCAGTCATGGCTTAGAAGCCTCTTGCCTTCCGCCAGTGGTATTTGAGGGGAATATTGGCATCGCTTTGACATAAGCCTTCTCCCACGAGTGATTTCCTCCCTTTCCTTTGTCAACAGAAGAATGGTTTATTATTGCCAGTTTTGGCCTCCTCAGTGCCCTTACACTCTGCTACATGATCATCAAAGCCACAGCTAGCTTGAATGCTAATGAGTAAGTAAATATTCAGATGTTTCTCTATATTTCTGGTGGGCATGTGCCATGGACAACATTGGGAACAAATACCAAGAGAATAGAGGAGGGGGAAATGCAGTTTTCAAAGTGTCATATGCCTTTTCTGCTTTTCTTAAATGTGTTTCTGTTAACAGTAGCTTCCAGGGTAACATCAAAAATCCCTCTTAGCTTATATATAGCTGGGTTGTCCAAGGAAACCTCATTGCCAAGTGGAGACGTGGAAGAGGGAAAAGAGAATAATTATATATGGGTTTAGATCAGTGGTTTAGGTAAACATTCGCTTTCTGGCACTATATCCCATGTTCAAAATTCACCTGGCATAGCCAGAACTTACTGCCATCAGTTACCTTCAACAGTTTTCACCTCAATTTTGTAGTCAAACTTCGTAGTAGAAAAATATGTGTTCCTAGTTGGCACACTCTGAGCTATGAAAAAAAGGTATTTAAATAGAAAACTAACTTTTTGATCTTGGGAGAGGTTAAAGCAACACATACACTACTATTTCTTCTCTCTTAAGTGAAGAAAGCAGACCTCTCGTTTTAGTATGCTTAAGTATTGCAGACAAAGGAGTGCTTAAAGACATTATCACTTTCCTAATCTGTATAGACACCCCCGATGCCTCCTTTCAGACAGGCTGGATGAGAAATTACTCTAGCACATGACTTTCCATCTTTTTTTATAGTTCTATGTGTGGGCAAGTATAAATCTGTTCTGCAGATGCATTAACTGGGTATATCCAGCTATTTTAGTTTTAGGTGTACGGAACATCTGGGCTCATGGAATATATTTAATCATAATTCATTTATTTGGGGATGGAAAATGTCAGCGTCTTTGTCTCTGAACATCTTGATACAGCTGAGATTCTATTAAATGTGTTGATCTCTTACCAAACGTGGGGTGAGATTCGAAGGCAGATCTCCCACACAGCCTGGAAATGCAGCTTTATAAATACAACTTCCCTTTTGTTCTTGTTTTGTTTCATTTTGAGATACGAGAAAGAAGTGCTTTTAGTGCTTTCTGGAAAGTATAAGGTGTCCTTCTCAATAGGATAGAAGCAGGTCTCATAGTCTCCAGCATCAAATTTTAGGCAATCTCAAGCTAATCTTCTTCAGGAGGCACCGTAATAAGTTCTTACAGGTTTTGGTCATCAAGAATCTTCGATTACCACTAATCTGCAAATCTTACTTTCCTCTTTTCAGATGCCAGTTCCAAAAGGGCTTAATGAAGAAAAATTGTAGTATTTCGAATAGCCCTATTAAGTCTGATTTATTTTTTTTCTCCATTTTTCAAAATCTTGAAATTACAACCAGCATTCAGCAACTTGGCACAATAGCTGTAGCTGAACATAGTTAATCTGCACTGGAAAGTAGCTTGGGAAAGCACAGATGAGTTGTGAAACAGGAATGTCTGCATTTCTGGGCATTTCCACATCATTAGGAAGAAGACAAAGGAACTGTAGCCCATGTAGTGTTGTCCAGATGTGGGCACTGATAGCAGTTGCATTTCTGCTTTCCCTTGCAACTCTTCTTTTTGTTGTCTTTTGCTGAAGTTGGATCTGGGTCTATTTTTACTGAAAGGCCAAGCTCCTCCACACTGGCGGAGAGTTTGGGCCCCCAGAGAATTGTTTTCACAGCGTTTAGAACAAGGAAAGGGCTTGCTGATGTAAGGAGAGCTGCTTTGCCCAGTGACAGGAATGAAAATGTGAGCATATAGAGGTGTGTGCTTTGAGGCAGACTTAAGAAAAATAGCAACTGCCAAAACCAGAGCTGTCAAAAATCGCTTATTTAGGTTACTGAGGTACCTGGCTGTAGCCATTAACTCAACAGCTTTTTCACTGAATCCTCTGGGATCTAAGCAGCCTCCACAAGTGCTGCGAGGTTTGACTATTCATTTTAGACAGTTTAAAATGTGTACGCGTGGCACTAATTCTTAGATTTATTGTTTCATTGACACCGTATATTCCCCAGTGCCAGGCAAAGCATTTCCCGTGCTGAACATCACACCAGGTCCATGGCAGCTCCCTCTCACTGCAACTCCATCAAATGTCAAAACAGCATTCCTGCTTTTCATGCCGTTCTCTGAATAAAAAAATCATGCTGGCATGTGCTACCTTTGTTATTGTAGTATCTCAAGATGAAGCTGAGGGCTTTTTCTTATCAGAAAACAACAGTAGCGAGAATGAGGGTGCGTAATATGCTGATGCAAGTAAAAGGTGCCACATATTCTGCATTAAAAATTATCTAAAAACATATCCTGATGCTTCTTTTCCCCTATGTCCTTCCTGCACCTTAGACATATTTATTTGGAGCGATAGTTCAGGAGTTGAGTATATATGCGTATCTAACTGTGTATGTATATCTTTGTATGTATATATACACATACATGCATTTTTAAATAGGAAAGTACATATCTAAGTGATAAGAAAAGGAGCTAGATGCTTTCTCTCCATCTCGTAATATTCATTCACTGTTAAATTATTTAGGTAGTGATTTAAAGGAACGAAAAAAGCATATTTTGCTTGCTTCTTAGGGAATGGTCAGAAATTACTGTGTAATTGTTTTAAAGTCTAGAAAACCCAGATGTTTTAGATGTTTAGAGAAAGTTTTCAGAAGCAGACGGAGTGTCCTCAGAAGCTTAGTAGTGCTCAAACCACTGGCTGTCCTGTCTCTTCTATTGGTCCTAAGAGAACGATGTAAGGTGTACAGACCTCTCTTAATGCTCTGGCCTTGTATAATCGGTCATTTCTCACTAACTTACTTTTACAGGGGTTTATTTTTTTTTTGTATTGGCAGTATTAACTTTAATATAAATATTTTTTCCTTTTTTTATGCCCCACAGAGCAGAATGGTATTGAAGAAACGCTTTCTGGCCGATTGCCTTGGAGAGAGACACCTATTTTTATGCATCTTTAATCGATCATGCAGCACAAGCAATTATTTAGTACATTCTATTTTTTCATAAAATTTGCTGATGCCAAAGCTTTGTATTAAGGAAAAAGTGAAGAAATAAAAAAAACCCACTTTAATTATGAAATCTTCCTCTGAGAATTTTATTTTTCTGGGACTTTGTTTTAGTACTTATGTCTGACAGCCTTTTGCAGGTGTTATAAGGTGCTTTGTTTCTTCTGAATGGTGTCATCTTTGGAGAGCTGTGATCTTCTCCTTTCATTTTAGGACACGCAAGCTAACAAATGCTTTCATTGGGCACTGGCAGAGGCTGCCCAGGGAGGGGGTTGAGTCCCCTTCCCTGGAGGCGTTTAAGGCACGGGTGGACGAGGTGCTAAGGGGCATGGTTTAGTGATTGATAGGAATGGTTGGACTCAATGATCCGGTGGGTCTCTTCCAACCTGGTTATTCTATGATTCTAAGTGGAAATCTCATGCAGTGCTGTTGTTACGTTGCCACCCAGCACTGGAATGACCAGCAAAAGCATTATTAGCACTCACTCCATACCAACTGGCTCAGGAAAAAAGCTGGCCAGGCATTCAACAGGCTCATCTTGACTCCAGCTGAAGTTTAATTGATTTGAAACAAGGGAATTTTCTCCTTCTCCTGTGATGCTGCTGTGTTGCGCTGTATGCTCGTTGTGGCGGGGGTAGAATTAATATTTGTCACAGTAGCTGGTAAGGGGCTGCGTTTTGGGTTTGTGCTGGAAACGACACTGATAATTCAGGGATGTTCTAGTCGCTGCTGAGCGGTGTTGACACAGAGTCAAGGCCTTTGCTGCTCCTCACGCTGCCCCAGGAAGATGAGGATGCACCGGGTCCTGGGAGGGGACACAGCCAGGGCGGCTGACCCCAACTGAACCAAGGGATATTCCACATCGTATGACATCCTGCTTGGCATATAAAGCTGAGAGAAGGAGGAGGAGGGGGAGATGTTTGGAGTTATGGCGTTTGTCTTCCCAGGTAACTGCTAACGTGTGACGCAGCCCTGCTTCCCCGGGGATGGCCGACTGCCTGCCTACCAGTGGGAAGCAGGGAATGAATTCCTTGGTTTGCTCTGCTTGCGTGCCGGACTTTTGCTTTACCGATTAAACCGTCTTTATCTCAACCCATGAGTTTTCTCGCTTTTACTCTTCCAATTCTCCCCTGCCCCTGTCTCAGGGGGAAGCGAATGAGCAACTGTGTGGGGCTCGGCTGCCGGCCAGAGTTAAACCACAACACCCTGGGAGGATTGCAGAGTGATTTTTGTCTTCAGGTCAATCACTGCTGAAGGTTTGCAACACTCGTTTCCTGAACCGACAACTCATAAATGTTTTCTGTCTTCTGCTTTCACCCCACCCTTCTTCCTGATCGTAGTGACACTGCTCTAAACCGCTTCTTCCTCCCTAATACCCGGTGGAAAGATAATGTTTCCCCCACTGTCGTCTGTAAAGCCTCCTTTTTTATTAATGATGGGTTAGTTTTTGTTGAAATTCAGATTGTGAAAGATGGATGATGGGCTTTACTATCATGTAGAAACCGTGTAAACGTGTCCCTTCTTGCCATGGCTCTTTTACTGGTGAGGAGGCAGAGGGAAAACACCTCTCATCACTGTCCTCATACAGGTTGCTTCACACAAGTTACCTTGTGCAAGCAGTGTGTGAGTAATTTCACAAGTTAAACACGCGGTTCTGATTCGCAGCCAGTGCTCGAGTTGAGATGGGTAAGTGAGGGTAACAAATCAGTAACAAAAAGGTAATTGGTGGAAGGAAAAACCTGTCCTGCATTTGATTGGCTTTGTTGTTCTCGTATTGAATTGTAGACGTTTGAAACTTAATGCTTTCTAATTTAATTAAACGGACAGAGAGAACCAATCTTACTGTATGATTTAATTTTTTTATGTACTGGGAAATAGAGGGTTTAATTTAATTTTATTTTTATGTATAGGCACTTTTGGAATTTAGGAACACGGCCAGACTCTACATTAAAATAGTTTCTTAATTCTTATCTGTCCAGTAGGCTTCAGCTGAGAAGGCAGCTTTTATACCAAGAAATGAAGTGTGCGATAGCTTCAGTACATTTAATAGAATTATTTTTCAATGTGCCCTTGTGAAATTTTGACAGAAACATGAAAACAATCAATAGAGCAGCAAGTGCATTTTGCAAGACTGGAAAACCCCATTGGGGTTACTCAGGAAGAGGAAATAAACCTCAAACATACCAAGCCTGGGGACTGGCTCCTTGTAAAATACAGTGTTTGTCAGCTGAGTGTTGTTAGAAATGAAGGAATGTGGTCAGGGGGAGATTTCAGATACAGGCTGCAAAGCAAGAGTGTGACCTTTTGGGTTTTTTCACACCACAGTAAAATTGAGAAGTTTGTGCTTTTCTCCTGAACTGGGCAGCGCGGGGACCCAGATGCGAAAGGCACCACAAACTATTCCAGTTCACCTTCCCTGGAGGGGTTTAAGGCACGGGTGGACGAGGTGCTGAGGGACATGGTTTAATGTTTGATAGGAATGGTTGGACTCGATGATCCGGTGGGTCTCTTCCAACCTGGTTATTCTATGATTCATGTTTCTTCTCCAGAGCAGCAGCAAGAGAAGTTGAGCGATATTGGGAATATTTGGGGTTCTGGTGCATTTCCCTTTGTAGAGGATTGAAATAACCCAAGGCGTCGTCTTTAATCTTTCCTTTGAGTTTCTAGCAATTCTCCCAACAAAGCTTTGTTAATTAATACTGTCTCTATTTTTATTAGGTTAATTACAGGTCAGGCTAGCAATGCCAGTTTATCTTGTTAATGAAATAAATATAGTCAAGGATGGACTCTGCACCTTCTCAGAAACTCAAGGGGTTTTTTGGGACACAAGAAGGAAACTCCCACAGTTTGTGTTGCCTGCGGTGCTTTCAGATACCCACATGTAAAAGATGAAGGATGTTACTCCTGTGTGTGTAGTCATCGCAGTGAGAGGAAAGGAGAAGAAACAGTCCCGCTTTCCACATGTTGGGAAGGTGGCAGGACTGGGTATAGGTCAAGAGGGAGCAGCGGCACCTTGCGAAACAGCTGGCTTGGAGGAAAGGATGCTGTATGGACCAATCCTGTTCTGTTGCATCTTCACTGAGACCAAGGGCGTTAAAATAGTTTCAGATGGAAAGGGAGCATCAGGCAATCCTCGCTCCTGATGCTCCTGGAATGTTACAGCAGTGCTGCGTCTGGTGAATTTTTATCCTGGGTGTGGTGCCCACTTCTGTTACATCCTGTGGTAATAAAGATCAATTCCAGGGTATTATGGTTATTTTCAGACTCAATACAAGTTGTCTGCAAAGTTCTTTGTAAGCATATAATGAAGAATAGTGGCAGAGGGCACTGAAGGATTTGTTTTCAGGTATTAAAACTGAATGCAGACTTCTCATTTGTTTACTGTACCTAAGGGATAAATCCAATTTGTTTACTGTACCTGAGGGATAAATCTTGATCTGTCTCGGTAAGTGCAAAACAGGAAGAACAGATTCATAACCTGAATTTGGAACTGTGGATGTTTCTATTTGCCCTTAAAATACACTTACTCAGTAAATTTATTAACTGGACTGATGCCGCATTTCTAAGCAAACACGGGCCATTTTCTGCATTAAAACGAGCTGGGTCGCTGTGCCCTGCTGACTCTCTCTCTGCTGTGACTTGTGGGCAATGGTACCTGCCTGGTCATTACAGCGCCTGGAGCTGGGGTGTTGGACATCACTGGGGAGGCTGCTGAGTGGTAGAAGCAGAGAAAAGGGTAGAAGAGACAGACACTTGGGAAAAGAATGAGTGATGTGTCCCAAAAGCAGTGTGAAACTTGGAGATTTGGAATCATAGAATAGTTTGGGTTGGAAGGGACCTTAAAGATCATCCAGTTTCAACCCCCTGCGATGGGCAGGGACACCTCCCACCAGATCAGGATGCCCACTTGTATCTGTATGGAAACATGCAGCTTCTCTGTAAGTGGGTGGCTTACGCTTCTGCTAAGAAGCAAGAAAACATCACAGTAAAGAATTTTAGAGGTGTTGGACATAGAGTGCCTTTTTCCAGATACATTTAGAATATTTGTTGTCAGATGTCCCATCTGCCTGTGGATTGAATCTCTGCCTTCAGCCTGCTGGAGTGGAAGTCTGGGCTGTCTGCTTCCTAATCCCTTGTTTAATTTTTGAGTTACGAAAAACATAAGCACCACCAGGCTTTTGGAATCCCCTTCGTGTTGTTGCAGCATTGGCTGTTCAGTCTGTAACATTGCAGCGGGTGGAGGAAAGGGAAACAAAACATCCAATATCCATGGCTTATTTCTGCTACCAGCAGAGGCAGTCATCAAAAATTAGATAATCCTGACCGCTAACAGAAACTGCAGAGGATTTAGATGAGCTATTAGAAAGAAATGTTTACATTGAGGGTGGGGAGGCTCTGGCACAGGTTGCCCAGAGAAGTGGTGGCTGCCTCATCCCTGGAGGGGTTCAAGGCCAGGTTGGATGGGTCTTGGAGCAGCCTGGTCCAGCAGGAGGTGTCCCTGCCCATGGCAGGGGGGTTGGAACTAGATGATTTTTAAGGTCCCTTCCAACCCAAACCATTCTGTGATTCTGTTATGTGATTCTGTTAATCAGTTTTATCTGATATCATTCCAAAGTAGGTTCCATTTCTTTTTGTTGGAAGGCAGACTATGATCAGCTATAAATCATAGTTCCAAATAATTCATGTTCCTTTAAAAATCACTTTTTTTCCTTGCTTTTTTTAATTTTAAGCTTCAAGACCTGTAAGTTCGGGAGAGGATTCATAGAATCACTTTAGAGTCCCATCAGCTTCAGACCTAGAAAGCCAGTGTTCATCATCCCCTACCAACTGCTTCTCAAAGTCTATTCCAACACAGAATAGTCAGTCCAAATACCTGGGTCTGTGCTCCTGGCAGGATGAGCAATTCACCTCTGTGCAGCGTGACTGCAGATTTCATTCTTGTTTCCGTTAACTACAAGATCAAAAGGAGAGTAATTTGCTTGTGAGAAATTCCCCTTCTTGGTGCGAACGGTGGAGGGAGCGTGCGCACAGGCTTTTGGTGATAAAAGAGGTTTGGAGGAGGGTGGGGAACTGGCAGCAGGTAGGTTCCACAGCCCCCATTTGCTGCTGTTCCCAGTGATGACTGGACCTGGGCACAGGATTCCTCTGCATCTCGGAGTCAGCTGCAAATTTGGATGTCAGCTCGCTGTCACAGCTTGTATGTGGTGTCCCATGGGCTCGGACACCTTCCACTGGATCAGGTTGCTCAAAGCCTCATGCTTTGAGAAGTGCAAAATTCCTATTCTCTTTTGCTCTTTTGCTCTTTCAACAATTCTATGTATTTGATTATAGCTCTAGGTTTTCTTTTTTAATCATAATAAGGATGACTGCTTTTTCTTTTTGGTTTTTTTTTTTCTGAATCTCTGACTTTTGGGTGAATGGGGAAGGAGGAAATGTGTTCTGGACAGTACCAGCTGAATTCTTCTTCTGTCATCTCTCTCGTAAGCTCTTTATTTCAGAATAGCATACTCTGGACTCAAAAACTGGGAAAGGAAAGGAGGATTTAAGCACCTAAATCCTGCCAGGGCTAAAACTGCAGTCCCATTAGCGTCTTGCTCCACTGATGCCTGAAAACGGAGGCACCTTGATTTTCTGAGTGCCTTCATGATGAACTTGGAAGCTTTTCTGTTGCCTCCAGTTTGGCTCGTGGCTGCCTGGTGCGTTGTATTCTAAGCAGCCTTGCTCCCAGCCAATCCCTGCTGGGATCAAGAAACCAAGTAATGAAACATTTTGGCTGAGGGCCTGATCTGATAGATGCTTTCAGAGAGAATTTATTGTACACCAGCGGGGCTGGGCTCCTCGCAAAACACGTCTATAAGTTTGGAGAGCCACAGGAGCACAAAGCCGTCGAGGAAAAAAATGAACTTTACTTCCCCGCTCTATCAGCAGTCACTCAGTGCTTGTTTTGGGTGTCACCAGTGTTGGAGAAGAGGGCTGGGTCTCCTCTGGTTCTGTGTAAGGAAATATGTAGGTGCCTGTTTCTAGAAAGTGGCTTTGGGTGGATGGAGGCTGCTGAGCTCTGGAAGAGGTCAGACTTTTGGCAGCATCGGTCAGACAGTCCTTGGTGGCATCGCTCAGCCTCCTGATTCCTTTTAACCCCATGCTGGTGCGTGGCACAGGGAACTGGGCATCTCCCAAAGGTTTCTGGAGGAGCCACGTTCCTGCTTTACAAGCCTGTAAATCAACCGCAAGCACCGAGCGCGAAACTCCGGCCTTGCTCAGACTTGACCTGTTTTATCTGCAAGAACCATTTGAGGTGGGATTGTTCATGCATATGGAAAGCAGTTGCTTTGAGCTGCCAGGGGAACACAGGACCGGCGATGAGCTGTTTCATAGGGCTGATAGGGCTTTGCGTGAAAGGGTGGCTGTTTTTTCCATGCGTACTGTGTTTGTGGTCAGCACCTGTATACAGGGTTGCTTTACTCGTTTTTTACGTCATCTGTGTATGTTCCTAATGAGTTTTCTTTCTACCTCTTGTAGGCAGTCACTTCTTCCATCGTAACTCTCTGTCCCCCCGAAGCCTGGTCTACGAGAGCGAGTTCTCAACCATCGAGCCTGCCTTGGACATGTATGATGAGAACAAAACCTGAAAGGAATCCATGCTCCTTCCTGGCCCTTTTTCTGTTTTTTTCATTTCTCATTCCTATTGTTGTGTACTCTTTCCATGGATCTCCTTTGTCTGAAGAAGAGCTGCTTTTTCCAGAACACGAACCCGCCTTCTCGATTGCAAAGACGAAGAACCGGCTTGTGGTGGTTTCTGAGGGTGGCATCTTTGAGCTGACAAAGAGTTGAGCGCAAGCAAGATTGCCTGATGGAAATTGCTGAGTAGCAGCATGGGGAGCTGTGTCGGTCCAGCCGTGGCGACGCAGAAGAGGTTTTCCGGTGGTCCTAAGAGCGTGTCGTACTGCAAAGGCGTCTCTCACGCAGGTGAATGCTGTTTCCATTTTTCGATTGTCCAGGTGGTTGGACAATGTCCGAAAGGGAACTGGTTGCAGAGGAGATGGCCAGTGGCTGGTAGAAGCACTCGTCTATCTTGATCAATCCATAACCTTACTGTGAAATAACCCCTTCTGAAAGGGACCTTTATAAGTGCATTGAGTTTCCTACAACACACATAACCCTGGACAATAGCAAGCCAGCCTGACGTTAACGCTGCAGAGAGGACCTGCATTTGCAGAAAGATTTCTAGGAACTTGATGCTTGGTTTTTTCTCCAATTCGATTGAAGCAGGAGAAAAATGGCCTACACAGAATATACTTTTCGTCCTTCCATGTGCTCCAGTCAAGTGAGTCTCTTGCTGAAGAGAGGACATTCACAGAACCAGCACTTGATCTACCTGAAAACTATTAGACTTTTTGAAATATGCAGGAATCTAATTAGCTTTCTTCCTCACTTTACTTTTTTTGGGGGGGGGGAAGGGGGGGAGGATGTTTAAAAAATCCACCAGATTTTTCACTGAGGTTTTTTAAAAGCCAGCATGTTGGCATTACACAGAAGAAAAGAGGTAAGCTTCTTATCCCGTTCTCCTGTTGAGATCTGCAACAGTTAAATAGCAAACACGTTCTCTAAGCTGTGCCCTTTCCCACTGACATCAATAACGGGAATGCAGAAAGCAGAAGAAGAAAGGAAAGCAGCGACCGCTTTGACACTCAGCAGGAAAAATCAATTTTTACCAGCGTGTGACAAAAGCGGTGGGGAAATGAATATTGTTTGCAAGCTTCCAAAGGAGTAACGCAGAAATGGAGAGCGAGAGAGGAGCCTCTGGACTTGAGTTGTTCACAGCATTCCTCAAACGAACAAACGTGGAGGAGCGAGCGCTTCTGCTCCACCTTTTCCTACTGGACAATGCATAGCTGCTTAATCAATGTTTGGATTTTTCTCCATTGCAGTCTAAGTTACTGTAGGTATAGAAAAGCATTTGTGTCCTTGTAATGTGAAACAAAGCTTCACCCTCTGTATAGCAATCTTGAGAAAGCAGTTAAGCCAAAAAGAAAGGTAAGGTATCCCCTGCCACGCTGTAATTTCATCCGCTTTAGCTACAGGCAGGGAATTTCCCCTCCTTTATTCTGTTTTTTAATTGCAAAGCAGTTTGCTTGACATATATTCTTACTCGAAGTGTGGTTCAGCTGTGTCTTTAACACAGACGTTTAAGAGAAAAAACAAAAACCCAGCTCTGTAAAATGAGGAAATGATCCTTTGTGCCGGTGTGTGCTTTGACTTTTGTTGCTGTGCGTCAGCTTTATTTAATCTGATAATTCAAGAGTGGGTGGTGTGAAGCGTAGGGAGGTTTTTTTCTCATAATACCCACGTTTCTGTTTACCAAATGCACTTATAGTGTCGTTCAGCTCACTCTAGAAATACGCGCAAACCCCAAACTTTTTAAGAGCACAATTTTAACACCCACTTTCTCCTATAAAGCAGAAGTGAAGGTCACAGAAAATGCAGCCAGTGGCTTGAGCAGCAGCAGGTTGTGGCCAGCATCCTTCCTCTCCTCGCGGGTGTGGGAAGCGGGGCAGTTCCTGGCAGCGCCGGCGAGCCGGGGCAGAGCTCCCACAAACCTGACTGAGCCCCAATCCAGCCCGTACAGGGCTCGGAGGCGGCAGAAAGGCTGATTAAGCAACCCAGTTTTGTAATTATGTCTGTGAGATGGCAGCGGGCAGACACATGAGAGCAGAGAACTTCCGAAAACAAACACCCTAAAGAAAAACCATCCTCTTTCAAGGATGTTATAGGGTTTGTTTTTATCTGTGGTGGCCAGTCAGGTTACAATAAACCGGCAAACGCCTGTGCGTGGGCAGTTAAATACGAATCATCTGGGTGTCTCCAAGAAGGATGCGATGGCCAGCGGCACCACGGTGCAAACGTGTTCTCGGTGCCAGCGGGGTTTGGGGTAGGACAGCCTGGTGCAGATGCTCCAAGCAAATCCAGCTGGTGGGGCTGTGTCTGCCTGGCATGGGGATTCACCCCGACACCATCAGGAATGTCACCAGTGCACCATCTCGGCACGAAAACAAAACTGGTGGCTTCTCAGCTCCGGCTGAGACCGTTGGCACCAGCTACGAACCAGAGGTGGGGAGAAGAGCTAGAAAAACGAATGGAATTCAAACAAACATTCGAAAATACAAAGTCCCCAAAATCAAAATAATCAATTAGGTCATTTATATTTTGATAAATCTTACTGCTAACCTAACATCTTGGTTTTAAGCAGGGAGAGGGAAGGTTCTCCTCTGTGGGGAGCAGGGTCCAGCATAGTGGTAAAAATGAACTTGTGCTGTAGCATCTTGGGTGAGGGGGCTGACGATCATAATTGACATCAAGGATTTGGAAAACCTTGCAACGCTGGAAAAATTAAAAGCTCGTTCAAACAATTGATCCCGACCTGCGTGCTGGGACGTGCTGTAACAGGAGTTCTTTGCCTTAGTCGTATTTAGGCTGGTGAGGCAGCAGCGCAGCCACATGGGTGATTTTTCTGGGCTGTGCTGGTAAGTTTGAAGTTTTCCTTTTAATATTAATCAGTATATAAAAAAAGCTTGATGAGCATTGTTGTTCTTGTTCTGCTGCGGTGGTGCTGTGTATGGTTGAGTCATTTCATAGAAGAAAAATACCCTGTGATCTGCCAAGAACTGTAAGTGCCAGTAACTTGGAAAATCATTTTTAAGGTTAAAAAAAAAAAGGTGGTTTTTAACCGAAAACATTAATTTTATGACTTCTATATCTAAAAAACCAAGAGCTTTTATCTCCAAGTATTTCCCTAAAATATTTAAACCCTAACACTTCATCTTCTCTTTCCCCACCTCCTGTTCTGTGAAAGTTTTGCATGTTCCCGTAAGACGTGTAAAATCAAGATTTGCTTGTGTTCTTAGAGGTTAATTGCCGGTAAAAAAAAAAAAACAAACAGACTGTAAGTGTGCTTTTTACCTATAATACTAACATAAAGTATTAAATTTGCAGCATGTTGACATTCACTTAATGATGCTCCCGATTGCTCCTTCCAGTGAGCTCGTGTTGGTATCTGCGCTGTCCCCTTCCTTCTAGGATGCTTGCCTGAGGATGCTGTAGGACCAGCCAGATACAAAAGCCAAAGAAAGACCCAAAATAGTGAAATAAATGTGTTTAGGACTGTTTTATGAGACTTTTACACAACTGTTTTCTTTATGCACGCTCATGTGAAACAGTGCAAAGGCTTGGGAGAGCCAGGAGCTTTAGCAGCTACTGAAAAGCAGAGGAAGGTCTGAGGGAGGTGTGGGTCGCGCGGCGGCTCCAGGGCTCATTGAGCCCAATTTAGGTTTGAAATAATGTCACTGTTGTAGGTCATGAGCTGAAGGATGAAGGCACCAGGGCTAAGCTAAAGTTCAAGGCAGCTCTGCAGCCTGATTACTGGGGAGTGAGCTGACTTTGTTGTTGGATATGTATTTTTATTTTATTTTTTTTTTGCTTAGCTAATAGTAATCTGGGTTTACAACAAAGAAAGTAGCACGGCGGGGCAAGCATGAGAGCAGCAGGGCTGGGGAGAGAAGGGCAGGAGGGCACAGAGCAGGGACCCCGGGAAACACCTTGAACTTCCCAAGTGAAGCTTTCACTCCTTTTTCACCCTGTGTTACACATCCATATGTGACCTAGTTTCCCAAGCCAAGCTGCAGAGAAGAGCGTGTGTGATGTGCCGTGACAGCTTGCATATGTGTTGTTATATTTAAAGATCTCTCCACTTTTTCCTTTCCCTGCTCGACCTGCTGCACTGCAGGAACGGTGCCCTGGCACACCGGGGGGAAAAAGGCTGAGCAGAGGGAGGGAAAAATGCTCCAGTTAACGAGAATGGGGCAAATCAGGAGAAAGGCAGACTGTACTTCTGCAGGTTGGTGCTCATTTCTGCTTTGTTTCCAATGTCTTTGTAATAATCAAAAGAAAACGCGGTAGCCCCCCTCCCCAACCCGTCTTCATGGGATGCAATGACAAGAGTGAGGCTGTGGATGGGATTTTGCTCCTGGCACAGGGCCACATTGTTGTATAACCCCTAGTCTGTGATGTCCTGACCTGGCAGGGACCTGGCAGGTTTATCTGGTGCTTGTGAAGTGCTTGGAAGGGATGAAAGCTGCTGGCGTAGCCTTTGCAAAGCAGCACTAATTGACACCTTTTCATCTATCTCAGTTGTTTGATCCTTTCATTCACCTGCTCTTTTTAAAAACCTGTAAAGTTCCCAAACTCTCTTAATTCTCCCCAGTTAACCTCTGCCCTTCCACCCCATCAATTGCTGCTGCCTTCCTCCTCCTCCTGAGAGCCAGGTGAAGGTCCCCATTGTGTAGGTGCTGCCATCCACCCAGCATCTTCATCATGCTGACCAGCCTTTCCAAGGGGATTCATCTCTCCAGACCACAGTCTGTGGGAGCACAAAGGTCCCTGGTGGGTTGTTCTCAGCCAAATCGGGTTGCATGGGACATGGGCTGTTGTTGTGGGGTGCTCATTCTGTGGATCCCTGCATGGAGCATCCTCTCGGTCCTTGACCCGATAGCTTCATGGAGATGCCCAGATGAACAGAGATGAATGTGTGCATTGTGCAATAATGTCTGAATATTTATTATTTTTATGGCAATAATGTCCAGAGATTCTGGGCGTGGGGCCCTCTGGTATAAGGCATTGTCCAAAAATAGTCCCTTCCCTAAAGAATTAATTATTAAGTATTAATATTCCTGCAAAGTAAGAAGTACATAGGTTTTTTTATTGAAAGGTGAAGCTGTTTAGAGTGATTTCATTGCAAGACTGAGGTGTAACGTGAGCTAGGGGCATATGGGGACTGGGGTTTCACAGCCCAGAAATCTGCTGGACGTGGGTGAAGGTTCTCTTACTCCTGCCAGGCACGGGCTATTCCTTTCTCCGCTTGCACCCACCCGCAGCTCGCTGTGGCTGAGCCCCTCAGGAGCAAGAGGCTTTTTAATCATTGCCCTGGGCTCAGCTCTGTGCCTTTGCTGCTTGGTTTGCCTTTTTCTTGCTGCTTCCCACGTGCTCTGGAGCTCGCCGTTCCTTGGCTCTGGTTTGGTCTTCATTGCTCCAAGACCCCGAGCCGTTAATTCCCATCTGAGCAGCTCTGCTGGGTTATGGTGGTGGCATCGGAGGGCTGGATGGTTAATTTTGCTTTCGATCTAGCGTGGCTGTGTCTGTAACACCCTCTGGCTGTCTTGGGCAGTAAAGGCTGTATCTGCCTGCAGCCTTTGCAGGTTCCTGGGCTGCAGAGAGGATCACGGAGAACACAGCTCAGCAGCCCTCCCGTGCTCCTGCACCGCTAAGTCTGGGGCTTGAAAATTAAGTCAGGGCTCTTTGCTGCTGTCAAGCCAGGAAAGTTTAATTAATAGGGCATTTTGGGCTGTTAAAGCAGAAATCCTGTTTGCAGGTTCGCGCGGTTCCTGCATCGCAGCCAGCAGAGTCCCAGCCTGGCCCTGACAGGGCTCAATTTGTGTCGTGCGAAGGTGCTGGGTGAAAAAGATGCTTTCTCGGTTGCCACCGCATCAACAGGTGGACTTTTTCCACCTCAGATGCCTAGACTTAACTCCCAGCACTGCTGAGATCTGTTGCATTAGTCCTATAAAGGGGAATAACCTTTCTGAGCAAACTGAGCGACAGCATCGCTCTTCTGCTTATCCGGTTGGCCCTGCTGCAGTTTGTGAGTGAACATTAAATGTTAAAAGCTTCTCTGTACAACCATCTCTCTTTGGGATCCCATGGCCATGGCTAACTATGCACAGAATCCACCGAAACGGGATGATTTTATCCCAGCAGAGAGGGAACACCCCAGCCCTTGGGCTTGGGAGGCTGCAGCAAACAACAAAACGAACCCCAGTTTGCCTGTGTGTAAAAATTAAAAGGTTGTTTCAACTGGTTTGCAGCAAGGTGGTCAACACCGCTGCGACCACGTAACCTAAAAACGGCAGCAGGTCCCAGGGGTCTGGTGAGCGATGGGGACGCTGCGGGGACGCACTGCCCTCCCAACAATCGGATCTTTCCAGCCCTTGTGAAACTGTAGCTTGGCAGCAGCAGAACTTCTTGACCTGTTTTGATGTAAGTATAACACTGTATTGTAGTTACGTGGTATATGCCGATATGTTAACCGTGCATACTGATTAGTTAGGGTTTGCTAATGTACTACATTTCAATAAAAAGCAGTTTAAAAATACGGAATTTGTCTGCTTGGTGTCTCTGAAAACGCAGGAGGATGAGAGCATTGCCCAGTAACTCCAGTTCCTCCAGTCCTTTTATATATACCTATACCTTATACCTATACCTATAAATAGAAATAGAAATAAATAGAAATCTCTCTCTTAAAGAACAGTGTGGAACAACATAGTTAAAAGATCCCTTTTCAGAGAGGATTTCCCCCCCTCTGCAGTGAATATTGTTTTATTTTGCTCTACTAGTGCCTAGAAATCTCAGGCGCACGTGGTTCTAAGTGGGTTATGAGTATTCAGGAGACACTAAGCCCTCTTCCCAGAGCAGGTGCCACCTGAAGGATGGCACAGAGCAAGCAGGGACGTGGTAACACAGAGAAGGATCCTTCAGCAGCATCTCCCAGTGCTCGAACCCTTCCCACAGCGCATCCAGCCTTTGGGAAACACCATGCAGCTCCCAAACACCACTTTGCCATCAGGGTAAAGGCAGAGAGCCTTGAAGGCTCAGCCAGCTAATAAATATTTATATTAGAGTAGTGTACAAAGGCTCCGGCTGGGATTAGGGCACTGCACTAACACAGAAGATGGATCATCCCAGGGTTAAAGGATTTGTAGCCTAAAGAAAACGTGGCGTTCCTGCCTTCCTTGGAGCTGGGCAATAAGCGCAGGGATGGGAAATGTCAACATTTGCTGCCGCCGTAACACTTTCAGAGTTTGCAAAGAGACTCTCTAATGGTTATTAAAACAATAGCAGTTCACAAAATTACTAGCAAGCTGTGCTGCGGCCAAGAGATGAGAAGGAACTGCATCTCCCACCTCCTGTTTGCTGTACAGGCCATCCTTGGACTGGATCACCAGCCCCATGATGGCTCCAGAGCCGCCGAAGGAGGATGGAAACGGACCAGGAGGGGGATGCTGGGCACCTCGTCCTGGCGGGATGCAGGCTGGGACGCCGGTGATGCGCGTGCTTTGCGGTAAAAAGGGTAACAGGATTTTTGTCTGCCTGGAGGGAGGGTGAAAGCATCACCGGGCTGGGCTGGAGAGCTGGAGGGCAGCGGCGGGGCAGCAGTTTGGGAAGGAGGCTCTGTAGCCCTTGCAAAGCTGCACCGGGAGCTCCCTGCCAGGGAGTTACAGCATGTACAGTGGGAGAGAGAATGTTTAAATAATCCATCTCAGTTAATGGCAGCTTCAATGGGTCTCACAGGGAGGTTTCTCACCTGCCTTTTACTATATGAGTGCATTTCTCATCAAATTTGAGGCCCCCTAACTAAGATGTTTTCAGTACAGGCTGAGAGCCCAGCAAACACCTTCTTTGTTGCCCCAGCCACCGCGGGGTATGGGAACGGACCCGCCTCGCAGAGCCTCGAGCTCAACCTGAGCTGCCCATGGGGGAGAAAGTTGAATTGAACCTGAGCTGCCCATGGGGGAGAGACCCCAGCTGCCCACAGAGAAGAAAGTGGAGCTGAACCCCAACCACCCAGGGAATGAAAATGGAGCTGAACCCCAAGCTGCTCACGAAGAAGGTGGAGCTGAACCCCAAGCTGCTCACGGAGAAGAAGGTGGAACTGGACCCCAAGCTGCTCACGGAGAAGAAAGTGGAGCTGAACCCCAAGCTGCTCATGGAGAGGAAAGTGGAGCTGAACCCCAAGCTGCTCACGGAGAAGAAGGTGGAGCTGGACCCCAAGCTGCTCATGGAGAAGAAGGTGGAGGTGAACCCCAAGCTGCTCATGGAGAAGAAGGTGGAGGTGAACCCCAAGCTGCTCATGGAGAGGAAAGTGGAGGTGAACCCCAAGCTGCTCATGGAGAAGAAGGTGGAACTGGACCCCAAGCTGCTCACGGAGAAGAAGGTGGAACTGGACCCCCGGCTGCCCCACCGGCCCCCACCCCTGGAGGGAGCGGGACTCGAACCCCGGTCCTCAGGTCCGTGGCGCCGCGGCCCTGCCTCCCGCGCCACGGCGGCAGCGCGGCCCCGCCCCGGCGCGGCGCAGGGTCCGGGCCGGCAGGGGGCGCGGCGCGCGGCGGCCCCGTGACCCGCGCGCTCGGCCCGGCGCTGCCCCCGCTCCCCCCGCGCCGCCGCCGCCGCCCGGGCCGCGATGTGGCTCGGGCCCGAGGAGGTGCTGCTGGCCGGGGCGCTCTGGGTCACCGAGAGAGCCAACCCCTTCTTCCTGCTGCAGCGCCGGCGGGGCCACGGCAAGGGGGGCGGCCTCACGGGTGAGGGCGGCGGCGAGGGGCGGGGAGTGAGGGCTGGGGGTGAGGGGCTGGGGGGCGAGATGAAGGGGCGGGGGGCGGAGTGAGAGGGTAGGGGGGCGAGGAGAAGGGGTTGGGGGCGAGGATGGGGGGTGCGGGGTTTAGGGGGGCGGGGTGGGGCCTGAGAGGTTGGAGGGTGCGAGTTTGGGGGTGCAGGGATGGGGGGATGAGAGGGGTGCAGGGATGGGGGTTACAGGGATGGGGGTGAGGATGAGGGGCGAGAGGTCGGGGGTGTAAGTTTGGGGGTGCAGGGATGGAGAATGGGGCTGGGGGTTTTGGGGGTGGGATGGGAGGGATTAGGGGTGGAAGGATGGGGGGCAAGGGTGAGGGGTGAAAGGTTGGGGGGTGTGAGTTTTGGGGTGCAAGGATGGGAGTTACAGGGATGGGGGTGAAGATTGGGGGTGCAGGGCGAGGTTAGGGGGAGCAGAGTTTAGGGGGCAGGGCAGGGGCTGAGAGGTTGGAGGGTGCGAGTTTGGGGGTGCAGGGTTGGGGGTTACAGGGTTGGAGAGGCGGGGATGAGGGAGGGATTAGAGTCTGCAGATTTTTTGGGGTGTGAGATTGGGGATTCAGGGGTGCAGGGATGGGAGGAGAAAGGCTGTGGGTTTGGGAGGTTGAGGAGTGTGAGTTTGGGGGTTACAGAGATGGGGTTGAGGATGAGGGGTGAGAGGTTGGGGGTGTAAGTTTAGGGGTGCAGGGATGGAGAATGGGGCTGGGGGTTTTGGGGTGGGATGTGAGGGATTAGGGGTGGAAGGATGGAGGGTGTGAGTTTTGGGGTGCAAGGATGGGAGTTACAGGGATGGGGGGGTGAAGATTGGGGGTGCAGGGCGAGGTTATGGGGAGCAGAATTTAGGGGGCAGGGCAGGGGCTGAGAGGTTGGAGGGTGTGAGTTTGGGGGTGCAGGGATGGGGGCGAGGATGAGGGTTGAGCTGTTGGGGGTGCAAGTTTGGGGGTTCTGGGGTGGGATGTGAGGGATTAGGGGTGCAGGGATGGGGGTTACAGAGTTGGAGAGGCGGGGATGAGGGAGGGATTAGAGTCTGCAGGCTTTTGGGGTGTGAGATTGGGGATTCAGGGGTGCAGGGATGGGAAGAGAAAGGCTGGGGATTTGGGAGGCTGAGGAGTGTGAGTTTGGGGGTTACAGGATTGGGGATGGGGGTTCAGGGATGCAGGGATGGGGGTTACAGGGATTGGAGGCGGGAATGAGAGTGGGAGGTTGGGGGGTGCAAGGGTGTGGGTTCAGGGATGGGGGGTGCAGGATTGGGGGGCAAGATGGGGGGATGGGAGTGAGAGGTAGGGGTTTGGGGTGCAGGGATGGGGAATGGGAGGATGGGGCTGGGGGGTGCAGGGGTGGGATGTGAGGCGTTGAGGGTGCGAGTTTGGGGTGCAGGGTTGGGGGTTACAGGGTTGGAGGGCAAAGTTGGCGGGGTGTGGAGCTGGGAGGGTGCAGGGCTGGGAGGGACTGAGGGGGGATGTTGGGGGGGCTGGGGAAGGGATTGGGGGATGCGGGGTTGAAGGGTGAGGGGTTGAGAGGTGCGAGATTGGGGGATGCAGGGTCGAGGTTGGGAGTTGCGGGGGGTGTGCAGGGTTGGGGGTCTGTGGGGTGGGAGGTGCAGGCCCTGGCAGCTGGGGCAGCGTGGCCCCTCGCTTCTCCTGGGGGTGGCAGGTCCTTCCTGCGTCAGAAATGGCTGTTTTGTTGGCTGGTGGTCAAGAGTCAGAAAGGAAGAGTAATTTGTTGCTTTTAATTAAGATCTGTATGAAAATTTGGACCACTCGCTACAAGAAGGACATTGAGGTGCTGGAGCACGTCTAGAGAAGAGCACTGAGTCATAGAATCATAGAATGGTTTGGGTTGGAAGGGACCTTAAAGATCATCCAGTTCCAGTCCCCCTGCCATGCTGGTGAAGGGGCTGGAGCACAAGTCTTAGGAGGAGCAGCTGAGGGAACTGGGATTGTTCAGCCTGGAGAAAAGGAAGCTAAGGGGAGACCTTATCACTGTCTACAACTGCCTGAAAGGAGTTTTTAGCAAGGTGGGTGTTGGTCTGTCCTCCCAAGTGACAGGCGATAGGACGAGAGGGAATGGCCTCATGTTACACCAGAGGAGGTTCGGATTGGACATCATGAAAAATTTCTTCACCAAAAGGGTTCTCGGGCACTGGAACCAGCTGCCCAAGGAACAGATTGAGTTGCCATCCCTGAAGGGATTTAAAGATGGGTAGATGAAGTGCTTTGGGATATGGTGTACTAGCAGGCAGGTGTGGTTTGACTCGATGATCTCGAAGGTCTTTTCTCACCACACAATTCTCTGGTTCTATGAAAATGGTGCTGTGCTAGGGCCAGGCGAGAGGCTGTGTGGGTGTAGCCTCTGTGCTTGTCTGACAGCCGTGTTTTGGGAGAGAAACCACTAAAATAAACACGGCCCCGGCTTTTAGAACACTCTCTTTCTGCAAAATGTTTACACAGTTACATGAATAACAAAAACATGCATTTTACATCTGTGAATTGTGCAGAGCCAGTTTCATTTATGACCTCAAGTTGCACCAGGGGAGGTTTAGACTGGATATTAGGAAAAAATTGTTTACTGAAAGACTGGTCAAGAATGGGTTCCCCAGGAAAGTGGTGGAGTCACCATCCCTGGAGGGGTTCAAAAAAGCATGTAGGGGTGGCACTTTGGGCATGGTGCTGGTGTGTTCATCGTTGGACTGCATGATTTTAGAGGTCTTTTCCAACTCTTAATGATTATCTGATTCTGTGTATTTACTCCATTAACTAAACATGCTAGCAACAGAAATGACGCAGCTGATAAAGCCATGTAGCATATTTTATCTTCTCACAGTGTTCAAAATTAATTTGAATTATTCGGTTTTATGTTACATCACTTTCTTGTGTAATTTTGCATGTAGGCATATGATTGAATTCTGGAATTTTCCAGGTTTTTACTAGAAGTGACACCTGGTGCTAGTCTGCAAATATTTAAATTGATCTAGTCTTAAATGGTCGAAGCTTTGAGCTGGTTTTCTGCTTGAGCTAGTTTAGCTCAGTGAGAGTTTTCTTCAGAGCTCTGTGTTAAAAGCCACGTGTCCTCCTTAAGGTGCTGCACAACTGCGAGTTGGCATTTTAGAGTAAGAATGTAGATATTCAGCCAGGATCGAAAGATGTTTAAGTTGCTGTCATACTCAAGTTCTTCAACATGTCTTGTTACCGATCTGTACGTCAATATTTGACACATTCAGTATTTTTATAGGAAGTATTCAAAATGACTTTTTAATCCGTTTTCTGTCTAAAACTGTTCACAAGAAACCTGGAACCAAAACTGAGATCCTGCTGTGCTCGGTTCATACATATTTGTTTTGATGAGTTTGCTATGGATGGCTCTTCTCTGAAAGCACGTTCAGTGGTAGATTTCTCATCTATCTCTTGCTTGTGGATGTTCGAAAGATAAAGGGGAGGAAGTAACAGGTTTCATGGTAATGAATGAGATTCAGATGAGTACAATTTGCTCAGATTTACCCAAACCGTAGGGCAGAGAGGAGAGAGTTGAGCCTGCGCCTTCTGAAGAGCTGTCCAGAGGAGCAACCATGCTCCCTTCTTCAAGTTTTAATGTAGGAAAACTTTTAATCATGGAGATGTTGCAAAATTAATTTGCATTCAAGATGCTCATAGAGCATTATCGAAGGTGATTCTTTACTCTGTTGTTCTAGATATTTGATTCATCTGGCAAATAAATGGATGTGCTTTACAGAGTCTGGTGGCTGTCAGCGTTTATTCTGGAAGTGCCTGCTTTTTCATTTAACTTCATAACAAAACTATTTTAACTTCAGTGTTATCAAATTTTTATTCTCTGCCATCTTTCGTTGTTTATTCAAAGTTCTTCTAGAAGCATCACTGAAACCTGAAGTGCCCCTTTCTCCAGGGCTGTTTGATTCCATTTTGGAGGAGTTCTCACCTGCTGTTTGCATAGGTGATGCTGAAAGACATGGCATTGAAAGCTCGTTTGTATTTTAGTTTAGAAGGCTTAAAAATCACTATTAGCAACAGAAACCCCACAGAGGAAAATACATTTCATTTCTATTAGGAAACTCTCCTAGGAAGATGGAGGATTATAATGAGGTGTAGCGGACGTTTAATTGCCACCTAAGCTTTATCCACTACCAGTGGGATCAGCAGTGGGTGATTTATAGGTAATTTGCTTGCAGTGAGTGGATATATTCTTCGTTTTGGCTTTACAGTGTTTTGATTTCTCTTTCTCTGCCTCCTAGGTCTTCTTGTGGGAACGTTGGATGTAGTTTTGGATTCCAGTGCCAGAGTTGCCCCGTACCGTATTCTGCACCAGACTCAGGACTCTCAAGTGTATTGGGCAGTGGCCTGCGGTGTGTATTGATGTGACACTTATCATGAGCTGGATTTGTGTTGTTCTGTTGTCTGTTTTGTTCAGCTGATCCTCTGAAGGAATCCTCAGGAAGCGTTCTAGAGCTTCTTTTGGGAGATGCCAGAAATGACAAAACTCAGTTTCAACTGTCATTTTGGAACTTAAGGCTCTGTAAAAGCTTCTGTTTCTGCAGATGTTACAAATTTCCTTTTTTTTTCCAAGGTGTATCTGCTTGCAAGGTCATAGTGGGATTGTTCTGAGAGTAAACCGGGATTATGAGGTTTCTTGGGGGTGATGAGTGTTGTGCCAAAACCTGCTTCCCAGGAACACGGTACAAGATGGGAACACATAAGGTTGTTTAAGGTGACAAACACTCCTTGGGGAATCTCTTTACTCTCTTGATCCAGGTTTTTTTCCTGCTGTTTCCGGCTTGTAATAGATATATAAATACACTATTTAGAATATATAGAAGGTAAAATATTTTTTTAAAACATCGAGAATCCTTGGCCTCTTTTACTTGAGAAGTGTAGCTGCTCTATTAGAATGCCACGGTGTAGCCTTCGGTATCTGGTGGTGAATTTTGATTAAGGCTTTAGGCCCTACTGTTTGCTAAAGAGAAAAATATCTTCAGACATATTGGTTAGTCTGACTTTGTTTGTAATAAGAATCTTCACTTCTCTCTTTGTGGTTGAGATGTAACATCTGAGCATGAAATCGTCATCTGCTAAGCCCGCAGATGCTGATGTCTTGTTTTCCCGTCTTCTCCCCAGGCAGCCAACACAATATTCTCCCTTGCAGAGCTACTTGAATTCTGCAGAAGAGAAGTTTAGAAACTCAGTTTCCCTTTTGAGGAAGGAGAATGCAGAGAGGAAACAAAATGGCAGACCATAAACTGCAGAGAAAAAAAGCAGAATTTTTAGTGGCCACATATGGTGCAAATCTGAAATTTTGTAGTCTATTGGCACTTGATGCGTCTGTTATTTCAGTGTGATTTCAGGAGTGCTGCAGTTGGTATCCTCTGTATCTCAGTTACTTTTAAGTAATACAGCATGGTAAAGTGAGATGGGCTACACAACAACCAGACAGAGTTGGATAGATTATCACATTTTTCTTCGTCCAAAATATTTTTTTAATCCTGTCTGGTTCTCATTTTACTGTCAAAGTGAAGAGTACTGGCATTCACTTACAGCTATAAAATGCGGATGGCTCTAATTCAAAAATGAGTATCTTGTATTGACAGATGATAAATTGTAAATGCTTGTGGGCAGCATTCTGGTCATCAGTGGAGCTTCAGCCTTTCAGCACTTGGAACTTACAATGCGCTTTGTAGGAATTGCAGAATTTTTCTCCTCATGTATATCATTGTAACATTATTGTTAGACATCAGTTATTGAGGTCTGAATTATTTTGGCAGTTTGTGTGCTACCACTTGGTGAGAGATGCTCTGATGTAACGCAGCAGAACACAGATTCTATTCCCTCATCCTTGTTGCTGGACCTGTGGGGTTTTTCCACAACCAAAGCATCATATAACTGATAATTCTGTGCCTTGAAAATAAGCCATTCAGTATTACTCAGGATCACTTATGCTTTAAAGACGTTGTGATTTGACAGGGATAGATGTCAAGCAAACTTAGGCACAGAGGTAAAAGAAATATTTGTTGTGTGATCCATTGAGCTGCACACGCAAACTCAAGTTTCTCGCCCTGCAGCCCTGTCAGAAACAACAACCTTGTTTCTAGTTTTTGGTTTCAGGTCCTGGAGTTATTTTTGCTTGAGAAACCACAGATTAGCAGGCACTGGGTTTTGTGGTTAGTATCCAGCTACAAGTGCGTGAAGACGCTTTCATTGCTGAAGCTGCCTCTTAAAAGAGAGTCAGGTAGAGCAATAGCTTTGGGGAACTGTTTATCTTGTCTGCTGCTTTCTTTTCCATCTTTAAACACACTGAGGGGTCTGATGTACTTGGAGTAATTGAGTAGTGGGATTCATGCTGTTTGCTGTTTTAGATATCCCACTGCTTTTGTATGACACTTTGAAACATGAATTTACTGGAATTTGGCAAAGAGGAACTTACAAATGTATTTTATTTACATTTATACATTTCTTTTTGTCTGCATTTAACAGTGTTTCTTATGTTGTTAAACAAAATTGCATTGCTTTTTTCTCCTGCATTTTTTTCTGTCTGTAAGAGAATACAGTGGCAGCTGTTGAGAGAGAGGAAGAAATCTAGTAAACACAAGTCTCTGAGATAATTAATGCAACTCACTAAGGCGACTTTGTATAGAGTTCTTTAAATTAGTTACACAGTGAAGTTTACCCTTTGTGAACTCTGGTGGTCTGTAGATTAAAGACAACTAACTGATATAAGTTTTGCTGAGAAGCTTTTATTTAAGAAAACAACTTTCTGACATGACTTTTTCAGTTGCTTTTTGTTTTGGAATTGTGTGTTCTCTGCTGACCATTGCTCATGGAAAATGGAACCTCCTGTAGGTGTAAAAACTCCAGTTTTTCTGAAATTTCAAGGTTCTTCTGAGAATTCATTATTTTTATTCTAGAATACCAGGAATTGAAAGAGTTCTTCTTGTCTGGAACATGAGCATGTTTTTTGTTCATGAAGAAAGCTGGTTTTGTGTGCACTGGCTAATAGGCTGATCTGTTGGTAGCGTGCTGATTACCTGCAGTGGCAGTGGAGACATTTCATTAGAAACATAATGTTGGTGTGCATAAAACGTCCTGAACACGTGTACGGTTGGTGTGTTTGATGTGTTCTCATCACTGTTTGGTTATTACTAGTTTCCTGCTATGAACCTGGGGGAAAAAAGACCTTGTTCTAATTTCTTTTTTCTTTGCTCTTCCTGTCATTTTTCACCATTTCAATTAGGATCATCTCGTAAAGAGATCACAAAGCACTGGGAATGGCTGGAGAATAACTTACTGCAGACTCTCTCCATCTTTGACAATGAAGAAGATATCACCACCTTTGTCAAGGGAAAGATACATGTAAGCTACGTGTCTCCCTGAAGGGCTTCCACATCCTAAGAAGGAATGGGGAGGTGGTTTTAAGAGGGTTTTTTTTACCCTTGGAGAGGAATGCACAAGAGTTCCATTGCAGAACTTTTCTCTGCTCCATTTTCAGACATATACATGCCATGAAATGCGTACAGTACTGTCAGTGTCACATTGCAGTCATAATATTGGACAAATGTGTTTGAGGGGGAAAGTTTGAGCATTAGATCTCAAGAAACATCCTGCTTAGGATGCTTCTGCTAAGTAAAATATAATGCCTCTTTAAAATCCTTGCAGATTATATCTTTGATGCAGAGAGAATGTTAAACAAGGGTTCAGCTGGCAACAAATGTGGGAGAAGGAATTCTAGTTTGCAAGCGATGTACTCTCCCTGCGGTGATGGTCTAGAAGCCAAATCATCTGGGTTGTGAAGCAACTGCACCCCAGCTTCCACTGACTTCTGAGTCAGGCAGGTGTCTCTGCCTGCTGTGCAGTTAATGCCCACAGATTCCCAGAGCAGAAACTTAGAGTTTTTTATCAAACAGCAGCAATAAGAGTCTTTTCCAGCACTTGCAGTTAATGCCCACAGATTCCCAGAGCAGAAACTTAGAGTTTTTTATCAAACAGCAGCAATAAGAGTCTTTTCCAGCACTCCTGTCAGATTCTTTGTATTTTCTGTGTGTGTTGTCTGAGAGAGATTGAGGTCATTTGTTTTTCCTTCTGGCCAGTCAAAATCTGACAGACTGTGCAGTTCTGCCCTTCCCGGCACATGATCTTCCTGTTGAAGAAGCATGTTTGCAAGTGAAAATAGACTTCGGTTCTCCTGCAGGGTATTGAAAGTGTTACCAGGCCAGCCGTGAGAAACTCAGTCAAACGTTAAACGTGAATTCTTGCTGCATGTGTTCAGGAGTAAATCCCAGATCAGACTCCCTAACTGTCTGCCTGCTCTTTCTACATATCTTTGCTATTTCTCTAACATGACAGGAGAACTGATAAGTGCTGTGTTGTGTTTCTTCTTTCTCTCTTCTGGATTGCTGCTGTGACCTTTTGCTGTACATTATGTCTGTCAGCAGGCACGTTTCCTTCCATTTCTTCTCTCTCTCCACCCATTTCCTTTCAGGGAATTATTGCTGAAGAGAACAAGAACGAGCAGCCCCAGAGTGAAGAGGATCCAGGTAAATTCAAAGAGGCTGAACTGAAGATGCGGAAGCAGTTTGGGATGCCCGAGGTGGAGAAGCTGGTCAACTACTATTCATGCAGCTATTGGAAGGGGCGTGTACCCAGGCAGGGCTGGCTGTACCTCACTGTCAATCACCTCTGTTTCTACTCCTTCCTGCTGGGCAAAGAGGGTGAGTTTTAAGCCTGCTGGTTGTTCTTCTGCCATTTCCCGTTATGTTTTTGATGCAACTGATCTTTTTTTGGAGCTGACAGGTTTTTTCCTTTTAGGAATCCTTTGAGCTCTAGCTCAGCACATAGGTCAGTCCTTGCACTCAGGCGTTTCGCTGTTGGTTAGGCTGAATGCCCTCAAGCTCCGCCAGGGGAGGTTTGGGCTGGACATCAGAAAAAAAATTTTTACGGAAAGGGACATTGAACACTGGAACAGGCTGCCCACGGAGGTAGTTGAGTCACTATCCCTGGAGGTATTTAAGAGACGGTGGAAGAGGTGCTGAGGGGCATGGTTTAGTGGTCGATAGGAATGATTGGACTCGATGATCCTGGGGGTCTTTTCCAACCTTGTGATTCTGTGAGTCATTTTTCAAAATATTTCTCAAGTTGTACAAGTACACCTGAAATTTTTCTTCAGCTGGATTAGAGAACCGAGCCATGTTTTTACCTTGGTGAGTTTTATTTGAAACCACCGCCAGCACCCAGTATTCCTAAAGCTTGAAAGCCTGAGTCCAAAGCTAATTTGCTGAAAAGGAAGAATGAAAATTTGAGTAATTGTAGTTGGAAGCATTTACTGGATGGGAGATAGTCCCTTTGGAGCTGCATTATTTCTAGTCTAGTTAATCCCAAAGATTATTTCCAAGTATTTTTTAAGAACCACTGAAAGTATGAAGAAAAGAATCATGCATGTGTAGGAAGAGAGAGTGATGACTGCTTAAGCTTTATTATTTCTGACTGTTTTGTTGTTTTGCCCAAAATTGTAATACCTTTTTTTTGTCCCCAGTTACGCTGGTGATCCAGTGGGTGGATGTAACCCAGCTTGAAAAAAATGCTACACTGCTGTTCCCTGAGTGCATTAAAGTAAGCACAAGGGATGGTGAACTCTATTTTTCCATGTTTCTCAACATCAACGAGACATTCAAGCTGATGGAGCAGTTGGCTAACATTGCTATGCGACAGCTATTGGATAATGAGAGCTTCCTACAGGAGAAGGCCCTCCCAAAGCCCAGGAAGCCTCTTAAGAACATCTCTGCATTAAAAAGGTACATGTTTACAGCACTGAGAAGAGAAGACAGATAATGGAGACTGTAATAATAAATTTGCATTACTGTGTAGTGTCCAGGTGCCTTTGGGGTTTTCTCACTCTAAAGGCTGCATCCCTTATTTCAGTCATTAGGCCACTGCCTATTCTTATTTTTTTAACATCCCAAACTGGTACTGAATTCTCACACCCCCTCATGTCTCTCTCATGCATGACTAAGCACTGTCAGAAGGAATTTTCAACTAGAAACTGTTGAAAATCCTGTCTAAAAAATGAGAGAGAATAAAATTACATCAGCCTCTTTGTCTGAAGATGAATAAAAAGTAAGATAAATTTGTATTGTAATAAATCTTCCTGCTGGGGATTGTTCTCTGCAGTTTCAGGATCTGATGTAACATTTAAGTTTTGCAGATGTACTTGCATATTTTATCCTGTATTGCAGGACATATCTTACCAGTTAAGCATATCTGAAGACTGCAAGATGAGTCAGATAAGAATGGCATCTCAGTTAGAGAAAGGAATACTAGTAACACGCAGCGCAATCTGAAGGTTGTGATTGGAATGAACGCTTAGCATGAGTGTTTGAGTGGGTTTTTCAAGTGAAAACACCCAAGCCTCTGGGAACTACTTTTTGCTTTTTCCCCAGAGACCTGGATGCTCGAGCTAAAAATGAATGCTACTGTGCCACTTTCCGGTTGCCCAAGGATGAATGCCTGGATGGACACACAGATTGTACCTTGTGGACACCGTTCAACAAGATGCACATTCCTGGCCAGATGTTTGTTTCCAACAATTACATCTGTTTTGCCAGCAAGGCAGAGGAGGCCTGTCACCTCATCATTCCTCTCAGGGAGGTGGGGATTTCTTAGCTAAGACTATAGACCTTTCCTGTCTTTTGTGTGTTTCTGTATTTTGTGCAATGTTTTACAGACAACGAGGAACCTGCTAGATCCAAATAACTTTGTCTTTGTCTTCTAGGTGACAATAGTTGAGAAAGCAGATAGTTCCAGTGTTTTGCCCAGCCCTCTGTCCATCAGCACTAAAAGTAAAATGACCTTCTTCTTTGCCAATCTGAAAGACAGAGATTTCTTGGTACAGAGAATCTCTGACTTCTTGCAGAGAACGCCATCCAAGAAACCATGTGACAGGGAATGGAAGTGGAATTTGGCTGATCCTGGCTGCGAGGTACTAAGGAAATAGCTGGGAGGAACATTTGTAAGCTTCTCGGAGTAATGCTCCTTGCAGAGTGTTAACAGTGCTGGTTACCAGCAAATGCTGTCTCTTTGTTAGACAGTTGGCAGACTAGAGAGGCTGTGTGAGTTCAGGTGCTTTATGTTCTGTTGTTCAGGAGGTCCCAGAGCTGCCTTCCAGCAGCCCCCTTGCCATCAGTCCCACCTCTGCTCTCAGCAGTCGACCTGCTAACTTCTGTGCCGGGGAAGTGCCGACAGCCTCGCAGGGACTGCTCAAACTCTTCCGAAGAGATTCGGATGAGCTCTTGGGACCCAAAGGGGTAAGTAATATTTTAACTTAAAGCAGTTAAATCTAAATAGCTTGCAGCAGGTTGCAGGTTTCCTGTTCTGCTCTAAGAATGAAATGCATTTTATCCCTGGTCAATCCTGCAGTGTCACCGCTGTCTGTCACAATGATAGTGCTGCATAACCTGACTGTCAGCTTACTTCATCAGCACTTAGGTACCTGAGATACTTGAGTAGAGGCTGAGAAATCAGTGTTACTGTGCTTCTGGGATGTAAATTAATGTCTGTGAAGAACTACTCCTCTGCTTTTTTGATCTGAAGAAAACTGGTATCTCTGCTTGCTAGTTAATTGTCTCAGACCATGGCTCTGCTTGCGTTTATGTAGAGATTTGCAAGATGTAATGCCAGTGCACGGCCCATGTTAGTGTTGTAAAGACTTTGAATTCAAGCAGGATCAGAACTGATTCAGAACAATGTAGGTTAGCAAACACCCTTTTATTCAGCAGGAAAAAGAAATGCTTTAAATATCACAGTGCATTTCTCTTGTGAAGTGTAGGCCTGAATACACCCAGAAATCACCTGTCCTACAAACATAAAAGTGCATTAATCTCCTAAAAAGACCATATTTGTTCCTGTGAAGGCAAAGGAAAAAATGAAGGAAGAGTCTTGGAACATTCACTTCTTTGAATATGGTCGAGGGATGTGTATGTATCGCACTGCCAAGACTAGGGAGCTGGTGCAGAAAGGAATCCCAGAGAATCTTCGTGGAGAGCTGTGGCTCCTTTTCTCAGGTAGGATGTTGTGCTGGGTACTTTGACAGCTAGCAGGAACGAGCTTGCTGCACATCTCGGAGAAAAAGTACAAATCTTAGTCCATTTCAAAAGAAATTAATACCAAGTTAACTACACCTGAATGATACTTTGTGGTGGTTTTGCAAAAAATGCAGTGATTGCATTCCTGAGATAACTTTCTTTATGAGTGTAGTAGCCTTTGTCCGCATTTCAATATCGGGACCTAGACTCTTAGCATGATAACTTGACAATCAGCTTGTTACTATACTTCCATGTCTATTTGTAGTTGATGAGTTCATGTGATGCTTCCTGGCTGGCTCATCACTGAAACTGCGCATAAAATCTGTATGCCAGAGCTCAAGAGGTGAAGCAGTATTTGTTTGTCGTTACAGGGGCTTGGAATGAGATGGTGACTCATCCTGGTTACTATGCAGATCTTGTGGAAAAGTCAATGGGAAAGTACAATCTTGCCACAGAGGAAATTGAGAGAGATCTGCATCGTTCTATGCCAGAACATCCTGCCTTCCAGAATGAGCTGGGAATTGCTGCCCTCCGGAGAGTCTTAACAGCTTATGCGTTCAGAAATCCAACAATTGGGTATTGTCAGGTAAGAAAGAAGTCTTATGCTTGTTAGTCCTGAACGGTGACCATGATTGACTTGGACTTCTTCTGCAGCTTTCTGTTCAACTTCGGTTTTTCCCTCCATGCTGTCCATATGCTGTTGTACGAGTAAGAAAGAAGTGGTTATGTTTCAAGATGTCTTCACTTGTACTTTATACAGTATTTAAATAGATTTAACGCATTTTTGTTAGATGTAATGACAGAGTCTTTTATGAGTTTTTCTGCTAGAGCTTTCTTTAGTTCAGCAAAAATCTCTTCTGGTCTCATTAAAAAGAGCTGTTAAATTGAATAAACAGTGATGCACATGGGCAGTATTTTGAAAACAAAGGCAGTTCCTGGTTTCTGAAGCAACTCAATGGAACATCAGGTTCATTTTGTGTATTGCTGTCGTAGGAGAGGTTCTCTTGATATTGTTCTGTTATGACCAAATTGTTACAAAGCTTTTTATGAAACTTTGAAAATTATACTTAGTCACATTGATGAATGAAATGGCTTGACAGAAAGTAGTTGTATTATTTGCTGCCTCACAGAGGGACTGAAACAGGAAGGTAAATTGACTCTAGGTCATCTATTGACTCAGATACCAGTGAAAGCTGGGAATCGATGTGACTCTTGGTGATAGTTTTGCTGTATTCATGCTTTTTAAGTTTAGCTGGTCTGTGATGACAGAGATTTCATTAACTTTTTTTTTTCTCCTCTCTTGTAGGCCATGAACATCGTTACGTCAGTACTGTTGCTATACTGCAATGAGGAAGAGGCTTTCTGGCTCCTGGTGGCTTTATGTGAGCGGATGTTGCCAGATTACTACAACACAAGAGTAGTGGGTGAGTCTTTGTCAAATTCATGCTGAAGCCTGGATTTCCAGCTACAGTTGCACCAGCGTTTCTCAGGAACATTTTGTTGTTTAGAGTGAATTAAATGTGATGCGTTTTAAAGACGATGAAGCACAACCCTGTTCCCTTTAAAGTTGCAGGTGTGTGATGGAGACATAGGAAGAGACACTACAGAGGCTACCGAGGTAGTAGTACGACCTTGTAGTAACAAGGAAGATGAAGTGACTAAAAATTGGTAGCAGGGGGGACCATTAGCAGTAAGGAGGCATATCTAGAAGAAAATGATTGGGTTATTTTTTACCCATATGAATGATATATTAAATCTTTGGAATAGGCTCCCAGGAAAGTTTAGTGAAGGCACTGCTTCATAGGCTTTTAATATAAAAAAGAGTATAAAAGAGTATATAGTATAAAAGAGTATCTGTATAAAAGAGTATATAGTTTGATATAAATACCAAAATATCAGTAATCCTCCCCTCTTCTCAGGGAAAATGTGTAGATCAATGAGGGATTCTGTTTCTGCGTGCTCTGCAATGTAGGAATTTAAATGCGTTTTTCTGATTGAGTACAGGGAACAAATCTAAATAAATGTGTTAATTTTAGTTCTGATCTTAAGAGGCTTATGTGAAATTAAAACGAACATGCACTGTTTTGTTTAATAATGGATTAACTTGGGTATAGTACTGGGATACCACCAGGGTGTAGTACTGTGATACCACCAATTCAAGTTCTACCGTTGTTTTTGTTTGCTTTCCCAGGCGCATTGGTGGACCAAGGCATCTTTGAAGAACTTACACGAGAGTATCTCCCACAGTTGTCAGAAAAGATGCAGGACTTGGGAGTGATTTCCACCATATCCCTTTCCTGGTTTCTCACTCTCTTTCTCAGCGTTATGCCCTTTGAGAGCGCCGTGGTCATTGTTGACTGTTTTTTCTATGAAGGAATCAAGTTTATCTTGCAGGTGTCATTGGCCATACTTGATGCCAACATGGAGAAGCTGTTACAATGCTGTGATGAAGGTGAAGCCATGACTATTCTGGGCAGGTACCATTCATTGTTCTTAATTACAACTGAATAATGACAGTACTTTTTTAGTTATCATCTCTTTCTACTTAATGCCATTATATAGCAGGTCACAGGTAACACTCTAGGACTCAGCTTGGGCTCCAGAGCGGTTTGCTATTGTTTTCTACGCTGAAATTAATTTTTGGCTCAAGTATGGAGGAATCCCTTATTTCTGGAACTGCTTGCTTTACAGCATAATGCATTCCTACTTCTCAGTTTGCATTTGAACTCCGAAGGGTTGTTTATCCAAAATTCACAGCAGAATTCTAATCTATAAAGAACAGATCCTGGCAGGAATCACATTCTAGAAACATAAAAGTTTATCAAGCAGCTATCTCCCAAGCCTGGTAAATGTAAAATTTTCTTGTTTGAGATGTGTATCTCTATGTGCAGCAACATATTCACCCTGTTACTTGGAGCCCACTTTAAAAAGTAGATACCTCAAAAAGAGGATGAAAATCGACTTTACTTCAGCTACATGGAGGGTAGCATTGCTGCTTAGCTGGGAAAATTAAATTTTCCTACATGTTTAGGTTAATGATACAAAGAAGTTGAGAGCGGTGCGTTTAGGATATTACTTCTTTTCCTGGACACTAATCCTGGAGTCTTGAATTTGTTCTGTTTTTTTCCCCACAGATATTTGGACAATGTAGTTAACAGACAGAGCGTCTCTCCCCCTATTCCCCACTTGCATGCCTTACTGACGAGTGGAGATGACCCACCACTTGAGGTTGACATCTTTGAACTCATCAAAACATCCTATGAAGTAAGGTTATGGCTTAGTTTTTGCCCAAGGGATTTTTCTCTGCTAACATCTAATTTTATACTTTGTGCAGCCTGAATCTGAACAGTATTCAGAACTTGAGGTTTCTCAAGCAGTGCAGGCCCAAGCCCTTAATCCTCCCATTTAATATGAGAAGAGCCTAACACTGCTGGCTGTTGTGGGTTACAAAGGGTCTCCCCATCATCAGTGGAGACAAAGACTGCAAATAAGTGAAAATTACACAAGAGATTTCTTCCTTCTTTCCCAAAGAAGTCATCGTTCTTACTTGCATGTGAGGATTGTGAGTGCTAGGGAGTTGGAGAGGGAAGTTCAGGGTAAAAATTGTGAGCTGTACTGCAGACATAGAAGCATCCTAGTTCATGTGCACAGGAATCCTGTTCTGGGATCCACGTTATAGGGATAGGAAGGTGTCAGTGCTGTTGAAATACCTCTGCACTGGTGCAGCTGTGCTGTTTTATTCATACTGAGAACAAACTCCTAAGGAATTTGTGTCTGGGTGATGGAAAGAGCACAGTCGAGAGAGCTGGTGTTTTACAGTTCTCTGCTATGCTGTGATAAATATGGATTCATTTACCTTTTTATCTCTTGTTCTTCATCCTGTCCCCTTCCAGCTGCTTACAGGCAGGCAGCTATCATTTTGCTGGGTATTTTGTTTGTTTCTTCAAATCTGCCATCTCTGTCATCAGTTTGTCTTACTCATCTGACCCAGTCAGTAGAAAAGCCTGGTAACTTTGGTGTTTCTGGCTGAATCTCTTATGGGTCCTATTAAAAATCAGGGCTGGAAGGAATGCCAAGCTGTCTGTTCTCTTATCTCTGCCACACTGCGGGATCTGTGTTGCTCTCAGGCCCCACAGATGCTTTTTCAGCTGTTCATTAGAAACCTCTGATGCTGGATTTCTCATGAATTCTGAATGACTTCTCTTGGAGGACGGGGGTGAATAGGGAATAGAGCTCAAGTGTTTTCTCATCTTTTTGCTGCTGGTAAAAGGCTTCTAGGGGCTTTAGGTCATCTCTGAGGGATTAGTACACTTCTTAAAGAACATGTAACAGAGCAAGGGTTGTTCTTTCTTTGGGAGACAATGTTGACCTGGTCTGCTTCCTTTGTTGTAGAAATTCAGCAATTTGAAGGCAGATGATATTGAACAAATGCGTTTTAAACAAAGGCTGAAAGTGATCCAGTCCTTGGAGGATACAGCCAAGAAGAGTGTGGTATGTGACTCCCGGATTGAATTAGCTACCAAGTGTCATATTAATGGAATGTGTTTTGCTGTAAGCATCTAGAAAGCTTGTGCTGTAGCAGACCCACTTGTAAGTGACTTGAAAAATTACAATTCATGTGAAAAATGGATTTACTGGCTGGAATATTGGATTCTCAGTTTTCTTCTTCATGTGGTTCTAGTTATCTAACACAATGGACTGAAGTGCAAGGGCATGATCGACTGATATATTTGGCATGGAGGGAGATAAAAACCACTTGTAGCAGTCTCCATATCCTGTGCTGTCTGTTGTACTACTTGCCTGGACGTTAGCTGGCAGATAATTATTTTCCTGCCATTTATGCTAGCACATTAAGGAATTTTACAGAAGGGCTCATGGCCAAAGGGGAGTATCCATAGTTACTGCAGGTATATCCCGTGTCCTAAGTGGGGAACCTCATCCCCATGTTTCTTTCACTGTTGTTTTTCAATGCATCTGGGTCAAACATATGAAAGTAAAAACAAAAGGGAGGGGTAACACAGTCTGTGCAGTCAGGTCTGCACAAACAGGAAGCAAGTGCAGTAATTTTTATTAGCTGCTCAGAATGTCAGCAGTTTCTGCTGAACCAGAAAATGTCTTCCTGACCTGTAATCCATAGCCATGGGAGGTATTAGAATCCTTCTCATCCTGTATCATATCTTCTTGCACTTGTTTTCTTCTCTTCAGTGTTACACAGATTTTTCAGTGAGCCATATTTAATTTTTCTAGCTTTGCGATAAATTGTTCACTTTATTTTCTCCCGAACTATAGGTCCGAGCTGTGTCTGGTGACATTGGTTTCTCCATGGAAGAACTAGAAGAGCTGTATGTAGTGTTCAAGGTAAGAAGCTAGTGTAGGGAAAAATGTGTTCTGACACAGAGAGAATAAATATCAACGTAAGCTGATTTGATGGGGTTAAGAATCAAAGCAATCAGAAGCAGATGTGGCATTCTGTTACACATGGTTACGCGTGGTGCCGCTGAGACTGGCCCTACTGCTATCCCATCAATATTTTTTTTTTGAACAATGGCCAGGACACGTTTGCAGTATTTGAACGATACTTAGAAATGGATTGTGGAGTCGATGGAACAGAATGTCACATAGCACTTAGAACAGGAAGCTAGGATCGACTGTATCCCAATTTTTCTTCTTAAGTTTGCCGTTGACTTGCTCTGTAATTGTGACAAAAATACTGAAGTGCTTTGCCTCTATTTGTCAGTATTTTAAGTGGGATATCACCCAACTGCGTTTACCAAGTGCATTAAGACTTTGAACAGACGCAACAACCTCAGATGCCTATTTACACTACCTTGTTGGGGAAAAAACAGATTCCAGATTATTTCCTCATGTCTGAATTGACCTCTTTGTCACCCTGTGATGAAATTACTAAAGTGAGACAGTTTTCCTTCCCAGTGATTACCTAATAATAAGATCTCAGTTTGTATCGGATATTTTTGTTATTAGCCCCTTGGTCAACAATTTTGCTACTTGTATTGTTTCATTTAATTTTATTTCTGTCACCGATGTTTACAAAGTTCCTTATATGTAGTAACCAAATCTTCTGTATTGAGAAGTTGCACTGTGCTGTAGACACAGAAAGAGAGGCTTAGTTCTAAAAAACCTGCACATTCCCTTCATGGTAAAGCCTGAGTGCCAGTTCACTTAAACCTGAAATCATGGGGCTTGGGTTTTCTTTCACTTAAAATTGTTCTTTGTGCTTTTCATTAAATCCCTGTCTCTTCCTTCATTTAATTTTATTTTGTGGTAAAATAAGAGTAGGAATAATGGGGGTGATACACCATGGGTTTGAAACATCTCTCCTCTGCTTACTCAATGCTATTCTTGAGCTATAACAAAGTTTCCATTCCTGTCATTGATGTAGTGTAGTATAATCTGACCTGTTAATCCCTTCCCTCCAAAGGCAAAGTATCTGATGAGCTGTTACTGGGGAAATAACCGTGCTGCAGCTGCCCGCCGGGATCAGAGTTTGCCCTACCTGGAGCAGTATCGCATAGACATGGAGCAGTTCAAAGACCTGTTCATCAGTCTGACGCCCTGGTCTTGTGGCACACACACTCCTGTGTTAGCAGGGCGTTTGTTCCGGCTTCTGGATGAGAACAGGGATTCTCTCATTAACTTCAAGGAATTTGTGACAGGGATGAGTAAGTGATGGTTTTGGAGATGATGGAATATTGCAAAAATTGTTTCAGTCCTTTTCCAAGCAGAGAACTAAAAGGAGATAGCGCTGTTTGCGCTATCATGAAGGGAGGGTGAGAACCTTACAGGATGCCTCACACAGAACAAAAGATGCCTTTTTGCTGCTAGGAAATTGAGAAACAATAGGTGGCAAACCAAGAAGATGCAGCCTTGCTGTAGATTTCTTTACCTCTTCAGGGCTTTGTGCAGTTAGCGTTTCCTCACTGCATGTGAACTCATTCTGGTTTGGGCCCATGAGCAGAGGGTGATTCTTTATCTTAATTACTATTTTCTTAACTATTTTTTTTTCATTGCAGGTGGGATGTACCATGGTGACCTCACTGAGAAACTCAAAGTACTTTACAAACTGCACCTGCCTCCTGGTGAGTGACTGCTTTCATATATTGCTATTATTGAGCACGGTCTGTGCTAACATACAATTGAAAAAGGATGCCTTGTGAATTTTGCTAACAAAATGGGTGATGATACTGCTGAAAAGCTTAGAGGCCTTAACGTTTCCTTCTCTATAAATACAGCTCTGAATTCAGAGGAGACAGAGTCTGCTTTGGAGGCCACAAGTTATTTCACAGAGGATGTTACAACAGAAGGTAATACAACCCTGCCCTTACCTCTCAGTTTAGGCAGGAGCTGCACCACAAATCCATGTGCTATGAATAATCATTTTTTGCAAAGCATGGTCTCGTGGTGCCAGTATCTTGAGATCGACAGTGTGTTTGAGTTTGCTGTCTTTGTTGCATGATGGGAAAGAACTCTGGAGCTTAAACTGCTCAGTGTCCTTTTCATGCAGGACCCCTCCCCTCTGAAGCACAGTTGCATATTGCTGAGGAGGAGCGGTGTCCTTTCACCAGCCCCTGTCTCTCACCATGATTTAGGTTTTTCATGCAAGTCTCATTGCCTCTCTTCTTGTTTTTCTTTTCTTCTCTGTCTCTGTCTATGTCCGGCCTTCTCTTCTGTTTTATCTTGGATATTGTCCCCTCAACCCCTTTTCCTGCTGCTCAAGTATCTCCTTTTGTCTCAGAACTGGATTTCTGCCTGCACTGTGAGTCTCAAGGTCAGTCCATGGATTATGTGCATGCATTGAGCTTGGCTATAATGCTGATGATATCTGCCAGCACCAATCTGCTCTTTGAAATACTCTGAATTTGCTACTCCTCTCTTATGACACTAACACTGTGAATAAAGTGCTATAAGTAATTAGATATCTTTCAGTATATTCTACCTATTTAATTTCAACCTTGGTCTGTCTCCTTTTGATGGAGTTTATCTCACCTTGGGAATGGACGGGGGGCAGAATACCCTCCGCAGAGGGGTGCTAGGCTTGCTTGACTGGGTAGATGATAACCTATGCCTCCTCCACAGTCTTCTAATTTAATGGAATAAGGAGGCATGACATCAAATTGGAAAACTGTTAATAGACTTATTTACTGTATTTCTTAATAGTATAATTTTAGGTATTGTCAAATAGGTCAATTTATGTCATTTGTGCTAAATATTTACCAAAATATAATAAAAATGTGAGTGAGTAGTTGTGCTGTTCAGTTCTGGACGGCTAACTTACCAGTCTGAGTTGATCCAAGATTTCCTATAAAGTCCAGTGACAAAATAGGGAACCAGAAGTGAAGTTTGTGAAGTTAGACTTTGCGAATTACTCCCAAAGTGTCGGTTCAGTCAGTAAATAATGGTGAGCATAGGTGTTAGTCACATATGTGCTTGTTGGTGGTTTGGATTTTTCCACTCATTATCTTGTTTCGGATAACTAAACTTCTTTGTCTTTAAGCCATCACATTGCTTACCTGTCTTTCTTGTCTGTGTTTTAGCCTTTCTTTTAAGAAAGTGGCTCTTCAACCTGCTTTTTTAGTGTGGCTTTTTATCCAGTTTGTTCCATCAGTCTCTTGCTTCCATCCTTTCTGTTCACTCCTCCAAAGATGATATGGGAGTGTGAGATCTGCCTTCTATTAAATATATTCTTGTACGATTTAAATTTGTACATGAGTTGTCTTATGTTCTTCATGTGTTGTCTTGGTGAAAATCGGCTTTTTTTAATCACTCTTTTATAATTCCATATTTTTTTTAGAAACCCATGAAGATAAAGGAAGGAGAAACGAGAACGGTCCAGAAAAAGGTAATTTCATCATAGCCAGATGACCTTCTAGTCTTCTCTCTCTTATGTTATGAATGGTTCATTGTCCTTTGCTGTATCAAGAGACAGAGGTAAAGTGGGATGTGAGCTGGGAAATAAATCTTATGCCTTAGTGCTCTACTCTTTTACATACCAAGATCATAATATTTGTCAATCATGTTTGGTAAGTTGTCAGTTCATAGAAATTGTTTATAGAAGTCGAGCTGATGCAGCAGTGTTAAAATTCTTGCTCTGCTGAGCTGGATCAGATAAACCAGCAGAAAACAATGCAGCCTTCCTGGTAGATGCACCCCTGAACTGTCAATAAAACCTGCTGCCAGCATGACTTTTGCTGGCACAGCTTTCACTTTTTAAGTCTGAAACCATTAACCACCTGACAGTAGTGGCTTTGTCTTGCCTTGCAGAGGAGAAAGGTACCAGTCCGCAGGACTATAGATACTACCTAAGGATGTGGGCCAAGGAAAAAGAGTCCAAGAAAGAAACCATTAAAGATCTCCCCAAAATGAGTCAGGTAAGAAGTGAATGTGAAGGCTTCCAGTTAGATGACTGAATTCAGCAGTATGTGCAACCATTTTGTCAGCATACTCGGTCCTTTCTTGTAGATTGCCCTGCTGTTATGGTCTGTTGAGCTTTAGAAGTATCTAAGTCCACACATTTGTGTTGAATTCCTCAGTGGACATGGACAAACTGCTTTGTTTCCGCCAATCAAATGTATTTGATTCTCTCTGCCTCCCAGACCAATTTTTCCTATAAGAACTGCAGTCTGTGTTTTCCCTCCAGAGCAGTTGCTTCACATGCACTATCAGTCACATAAACTAATTTGGCTTTTTCCGTTGTGCATTGCCTTGAGTTACGGCTCCTTGTTGGAGAGCAAAGAATGTGGTTACAGGAGAGTTTGATGATTGGTTTGATCTTTCTGTCTCAAATTTCCCTGATGAGCGATAGTTAAACTGGTTTGGGAATGCTTAAAATCTGACCGCAAAAGAGTAGCAGGAGAGAAGTAAAACTTTAGGTTTTCTCAGCTGTGGGTATGTGGGAACTGTTCATCTGTCAGGAAACAACCCCACCCCTTTTTAATTGTTCACTGTGTCTCAATCTAGCCGCTACAGCAGAGAAGAGTTTTTCTGTTCGAACTGTTCTGAATCAGTACAGTAAGTTGCCGCTTCCTTGGTGGGGAGGCAGATGAACAGGGAGCCACTCAAGATGGTGCCCGGTGCTTCATCTCAAAGAGCATCTGGACGACGCTCTTAGTCTTATGGTTTTGTCTTAGGTAGCCCTGTGAGGAGCAGCGAGTTGGACCCAATAAGGGTTCCCCCCAACTTGAGATAGTTGTGTGGTCTGTTCTGTCAACTTTCTTTGGCCCGAGGTATGATTTTTTTTGTCTTTGTCTTTCAAAGGAACAATTCATAGAGTTATGCAAGACCCTTTACAACATGTTCAGTGAGGACCCGGTGGAGCAAGAGTTGTACCACGCCATTGCCACCGTAGCCAGTCTCCTCCTGCGAATTGGGGAGGTTGGGAAAAAATTCTCCAACAGGCCCGTGAGGAAGTCTGAGGACTGCAAAGCAAACAACACCCAAGATCCTGTGAGCGAAGAGGAGTCGCCATCATCTGAACAGAGTCAGAATCCAGCAGTGGAGCAGCAACCCCAAGCTGACCATGAGGACAAAACCTGTGGAGATGCTCAGCCTGAAAAAGCACAGCCGGAGAACCAGACTCTAGGAGACGGGTCAGGGGAAGGACAAAGTTCTCCTTTACAGCTGCTATCAGATGATGAAACCAAAGATGACATGTCCATGTCTTCCTACTCAATGGTCAGCACAGGCTCCCTGCAGTGTGAAGACATTGCGGATGACACGGTCCTGGTTGGCTGTGAAGGCAGCAGCTCAGCTGCCCGGTATGGCAGCACCATCGATACTGACTGGTCTATCTCCTTTGAGCAGATCTTGGCTTCCATGCTGACGGAAACCGCCCTTGTAAACTACTTTGAGAAAAAACTCAACATTCTGCAGAAGATCAAAGATCAGAAGAAGGTGGAGAGGCAGTTCAGTTCATCCAGTGACTATGAACTTTCCTCTGTGTCAGGGTGAACTCAGGAAAGCAGGAATTGCCTTTGGGAGATAAATCAGGGAGATGATGCAGCAGATGGCAGTATGGTTTGGTACCTTGCATTTGCGGTATATTTTTGTTTAATCAGAGACCAGTAACTACACAATTACAATAGATTCCAATCGATAAGGGGCTTCTGACAGCAACTGTTTTGTGTAGGTGCTTCTTTGGCTACTCCGGCATACAGAATTAGATTTACATTCTCAAGAGCCATTAGAACCAGATAGCCCCCGACATAGAGAATTACCACCGTAAATTATGCATGTCTGCCTTTTGCTGTCTTTTATCTCAATGAAGTTTTGTTTCAGACAGTAACTGCTCCTTGCCTGCCCGTGTTTGCTGTAGGTTCCAGGGTAACTTGCACAGCAGATGCAGCCTGGCTTGAAACCACGTTCGCCTCTGGCTGCCCATCTGAGAGCTAATGCAATGTAGTCAAGTGCCATAGGACCCTGACTTATAAGTAGTCTGCAAGTTCTTCGGTGCTGTTCTGTGACTCAGCAGCTGTAACGCAAACTTGCCCGACCGCTCCCAGCCCCCTAAGGTCCAAGCACAGACGTTTCTTCGATCTGCAGGTTTCTTTCAGACTTGGATTTGGCATTTTCATGGTGTATGACCACCTTTGTTTGTCCTTCATCATTCAGTTTTCAGACAAACCTGGTTTTCTAGCATTTGTTTTTCTAGTTCTTTGAAAGCCATCATGTTTAGTTGGTCTGGGAAGCTACAAGCTCCTTGACTTTAGTGCAGAAATAACATTAGGTCAATCAATGGGCTTATGACCAAGGAGGGAATATGTTCCTAAATTAGAAGTTGATGAATCAGCCTGTGTTACAGGACAGCAGCAAACTGGTCTGCTGGCTTTTCCCTACAGAAATGATTGTTTCTTGCTGATTCTCTGTTTTTACTGACTAGTGATGGGCCTGGTTTTTCAGAGGACCCCTAAGAGTACTTGATCAGTGAGTCCTCACAAATCCTTGGGGAAGGGCTCTGTGTGTTCTTTCTGAACATCTCTTGTACAGAGAGTTTAGCAGTGGAGGTGCTTTTAGAAATTGCTACGCATCACAGGACATATATACCTAAAGAGGAAGAATTCAAAGCAGCGTTGGCTTCTTCCATCAGCCTGTGATGGGAAACCTCAATAGACCAGATCTCTTTCCAGTTAGAGACAAAATAACTGGGCGGCCGAGTTAAACCTTTTAAATCAATTAAGACCAGAAGAAACTAAGAGTTGGCTCTCTGGTCGTAGGGCGCGCTCTCCGAGCAAGGAGAATTGATGCGGTTCCTACAGATAAATGTGTCTCGATCCGACTTGCAGGGCCAGGGCGGGAGGAGCTGCTGCCTGGCGAGAGCAGACCCTGCACTGAAGGCAAGGTTTGCCACAGCTTTTAGCTGGCGTTTGGAATATAAAGGATGGGAAGGACACGTAGGGTTGGATGTTCCCATTTAACACTACTTGGTGTGCTCCTCGGCGATAACTCCTCGCAACATTCTCTCTGTATTCACCGCTGGTATGCGTTTCCTAGTGCCCTGCTTCCAGTGGCCTCCGTCTCTGGAGAGCAGCCGTCACTAAAACCGCTTTTACTAATTATTCAGTAATTTATTGTAATTTTTTAAAACTACAAATGATACATGTGATTTTACACTGTCTGTCTGACCTGTCATGTACTCAATAAATGAACCATAACCCTATGGCAACCTTGACTGCCTCTGATTTATCTGAGCTTGTGGAACATTGCTGGTTGTTTGCCCACTGTGGTTGGCTGGTGTGACCAGAGCCTGATTTTTTTTTCCTCTCTATCTCCTTCTTTTACCTTTCTTTTTCTCTCCCTTTCTCCCTATCTCCCCTTTTCTTTATAAATCTTAAAATATTTAAATTTTGTCCCTTTTCTCTTTTTCCTTCTTTCCTCTTTCCTTTTCTTTCCTTTTTTCCTTTGGTTTTTTTCACTTTTCTTTATAAATATTTTAAATTTTTTTTTTAATTTTTGACCTTTTTTCCTCCCCTTTCCTTTTTCTCCTTTTTTCCTTTCCTCTCCTCTCTTTTCCTTTCCTTTTTTCCTCTTTTCCTTTCCTCTCCTCTCTTTACCTTTCCTCTCCTCTCTTGTCCTCCTCATAAATATTTTTAAGTCTTTTTTTTCCCCTCTTTTTCTCCTTTTTTTCCCTTTCTCATCCTTTTCATCTTTCCCCGTTCCCCGCCTCCGCTCTCAACAAGGCCGCGTGGTCACGTGTCTGGGGCGGAGCTTTGCTCGCGCTCTGCGATCGCGTGACCGGAAGGGGGGTTGCGCGTGACCGGAAGCGCGCGTTCCCGCGGCGACGGCGAGGATGGCGGCGCCGTGCTGGGTGCTTCGCTGCTGCTCCTGCCGCCGCTTCCAGGCGCAGCAGGTGGGAGCGACCGGGAGCGGGAGGAGGCGAGCGGGGAGCGGGAGGCAGGCGGGCCGCCGCTCACCCCTGTGTGCCCTCCTAGGCCAAGCGGAGCGGGAAGTGGAGCTGCAGCGTGTGCGGGCAGCGGCAGACGGTGCAGAAGGTGAGGGCCGGGAGCCCCGTAAGTTGGCGGTGGGGGGCCCAGCTTGGCTATGAGCTCTACCCAGGACATCAAGTGCTTTATTTATCTTTATTTAGCGCTTCAGCATTACTTGGAGTACAGCCTCGCTTTGTGCTGTTTCCTCCTGGTTGCTCCCTAAGCCTGGTTTTTGTTGTTGTTTGCAGGTTTACGGCCAAGGGTCTGGCTTGGACTGCAGGCATCACGTCCAGAAGTTAAACTTGCTGCAGGGTGAGGCAGAGGAAGCAATCGGCTGGACATCTGGGTAGAGTGTTTATTTGCCTATTTCCTTTTTTCTTCTACAATTGACACGTGTCTTCACTCCTTGGGTGCCTGTTACCCGGCGGAGCTCACAGGAGAGTTTCCTGTCTTGTGAACCCATACCACGTGCCAGTTTCATTGTCACCCCATAGGAACAAGCTGTAATATTTGTTTGGTTTAGAGTTCTGGCATGTTTCTTTTGACAAAGAATTTTCTCAGATAAGTTTAGTTGATTAATAGCGTGTGTCGGTCAAGCCTTTACCCATTAGAATATATGCAAAAGGGTTTGGTTTGGTTTTTCAATTGGTTTTCCTTATTTATGGTCTGATGAGGAGACTGTTTGGCACAAACTTCTGGGTGTAATTCCTGCTGGGCTGGAAAATCTGAGTAGTGCTTTCCTGTTTATTTAATTCCTGAATCTGTTCACAAATCGTATGATCTTGAACGGGTCTGGCTTCCTCTTTACTGAAGGTTATTCTCGGAAATCAGTCAAAGCCAGTTAGATAATTTGGTTGTGTGTACAAAATGCTTCAGGGTTAAGCTTTGGAAAGAAAACTCCTTGTTTGTTCACTTTATCAAAAAGGGTTGCTATTTTTATTCTCAAGACATTGTGAAATTCAAACATTGTGAAATAACTTCCCTTTCTCCTTGGTTGCCTGGGATATAATTAGTGGTTTCAGCTGTTGTCCCAAAAGACACACTGTTATATCCTTAGTTTTGGTAAGTTTTAATTCATCATTACAAGATCAGCAGCTTTAGATCTTTGCTACTCTGTTTGTATAGAACGAAGAAGGGCTACCCCCTAACTAAATCTTTTCAAGTGTTTCGACAATATGTCTTGCAAATCCTTCATTTGACATCTGCTTTTTGATAGATCCTTTTTTTCCTGGCTTGCCTCCTATCTAGTGTTCCTATTCATGCTTTTGATCTAATCCCTTACGCTATGACTAGGTGATCTAAAAATTATAAATTAACAGACAGAAGTGTGTTCTAGAAACTCTAGTTTAAACATCTGTTTTAGGTGCATAGAAGAATCCGTAAATGACAACAAAAATACAGGAGCCCAACGTGAAGACAGTTTGGTCCAGCAGGTAAGAGACCTACAAAGCTGGAGTAAATACCAGCCCATACTGACCTAAGGGCATCAAATTGAACTCATTGATCCCTTCATATGGGTTCAGACAGATGAAATAATGTTTATAATCACAGAGGCTCCCCCAGTGAGAGAATGAGATGTATACAGAAACTCTCTGCTCCACTGGGATACTGAACCTGGTGAACATGACCTAAACTGCCTTGTGATTTGAGGCCTTCAGCACATGCATCATAAAGCCGTAAACAAGAACTCTGTATTTTGCTGTTCTCAGTAGTTCTCCAATGTTGCAGGAGGGAAGGGCAGAAGTCAGTCGCTGGAGTAAATATCTGGACAAGGAGAGTGAATATCAGGAAGATAGGGAGGAGGCGGCGGGTACAGAAAGGTTCTGTTCCCAGAGGAAGAACACTGTGGAAGAACAAAGGTACAGAAAGAACTTTTTCTGTAACTCCTGCTCCCCAGTGGTGAACGTGGTTTGGAGGTGTGGGAGGCAGCTCCTCTCTGATAGCTGAGCAAAGTACAGGCTGCAGTGTACAACCTGACCTGAACAGGGGGTTGGTATTTGGGAGTGAAGCTTCTCTTATTCCTAGCCACATGCACTTTATTAATTTCTGGTGATGTGGTGGGATGGGGAGGAAATCACAGTGGGAGCTAATCTGTCCTCTTTGTGAATTGTTTTCTTGGCCAGGGAACAGCAGAAGAGCTTCCTCTTCAGTGATGTTCAGGAGTACGCAGAGGAGCATGGAGCTCTCCAGCTTTCCTGCCAAGTAAAAAAGGTTAAAACCTCTGAGGTATTTTAGTTATAGAAGATGCTGCCCACCAGTCAAACAAAAATGTTCTCCTAAACTCTTTTGTGTCATCATAACTTTGTAGTTTTATGAGTCGTCTTCTGCTCTTCTATTGGAGTGACTAGGGGAGAGAAAAAAAATGTGTCAGGAGCTTCTCTCTGAAAGGTTTTAGTCAAGCAAAACCAATGCCACATTGTGTAAGCAGAGCAGTTGAGCCAGATTCCTCTGAAAGGAGGGTTGCAATCTAAGCTGGCAGTAGCATGCAGTCATTAAAGTTACTGCAATTACCTGCAGTACCCTTGAAGTTGTCCTGAGTCTTCACAGCCCAGACTTCATAGGCTCACCCAGGGCATCACCTTCAGAGGGCTCATGTGAATTTGTGAGCATTTAAAGGACCCAAAAGCCCTTTGGATTTATAACTAAGCTCTTTTTTCTTCTTGCAGCGCAAGAAATGTTTAGTAGAAGTGCCTCATCAAGATGATGGAGATGCTCTTTCTGGAGACAGAATGGTTCCTGCTGTCTGTGAGTCCATAGTGCCTGGGGACACTACACAAACCCCACCTCCTTGTACCAAATCATCAAAGTGGGAAAAATTCCTCTCGCATTCTGACAGCTATAGCAGAAATGCTGCCAGGGTCACCTTGTCACCACCGGAGGGCAGTGGAACGTTAGGGCCTCTCAGCACCACTGCAGTAGGTAGGTGCTCAGAACAGGCTGGAAGAACTCAGCCTCCTGGTACAGGTTTTGAATTTAAGAAGTCTGTTGCTAGCACTGAGCAGGTTTCCTCAAAACTGCCTGGCACCACTGTGCCTAGCAGCAGTTGCTCAGTTGTGGAAGAGGTGTCCAAAGAACCACTGAGCCACTTGCTAAGGGTGGAACCTGGGGTTTCAGAAACCACTGCAGGCAGGTGCTGCTTGGACAGCCCAAGGAGAGCAAAAAGTCTTGTTGACTGCACCGCCAAGCCACAGCCTCGCAGCGTTTCTCACAAACACCTCTTCTGCACAGGTGAAGAGTTTGATGATGATCTCTGAGGAGTTCAGGCATATTGGCCATGGCTTTATTGTTTGTCTCCATGACATGTTTGTTGTTGAGTATTTGGCAAGATTTTGACCTGAAAATGGCCTTGCAGAACTGCACTTATTAAAGTTGTTCACTTGCTCTACAGCTGTGGTTGTGGGAAGGTGAGAGTAGAAGAGACTTGCAGCAGGCAAGTACTAGGGTTACAGAGTGTTGTCTAGCAACCTCATCAGCCAGAAATAAAGAATTAAGTAGGTCAGCTTGTTGGGGGAAGAAATATCTAAGGCGCTTAAGGATTCCTAGCCAGTACAATTAAACTCTGATTAATTCTCCCTTGCAAACTACAGCTCTTTTCCCCTATGCTGCCTCTTTGTTTAGATCTCCCATAGCAACCCTTCCTTCCAGAGCTGCTGAGCAGACTTCAGAGCCAGCAAAACATCCCCTTTCTTTTCAGAGATGTAGCCCTAAGGGTACACCAAGGTATGTGCAAAAAGGCAGGCTCTTAGCTTAGTTCCAGCATGCTTTTCAGAGTCTTAGTAAACACAGTACAAGGGCCAGGATACTTAAACACTCACACAGATACATCACAGGAAAGAGTATTTATTTTTCCTCCATTCTACAAGCACTTAGGAACATGAGGCAAAAAGCCCTTAGCAGGAAGAAGGATGACCAGCTCAGTGAGTTGTACTGCATTGCCTGCTTTCAGTTTGGAGAAAGTGCTTTTTTGTTACACAGACTATAAGTGAGGTGGCTGCTTGGAATACTGGATGGCATCTAGTGCTGCCCCAATGTCGCAGTTCTTTGTCTGCAGGAGTCGAGTGAGCCAGCCTCCCTCATCAGAGAAGCCCATAGAGAGCATCTGGGACAGAGATTCAATGAGGCGAGGGTCTGCTTCTGTTAAGAGAAGAGTTTAGAAGTTGAAAACACTTGATCTAACTGGCAAACCAGCCCAAGCTTTAATACCATGCAGGAGGTAGGCTGGCCCTAATCCTAGTAAATCCAGCATAACTAATGAAATGCTACAGGAGTCAGTGCTGTTGATCTCAGCTAACTGGCTCCCACCAAAAAAAAAAAAAAAAAAAAAAAAGAAAAAGTCTTAAAAGTCACAGGATGCACTCCTCTGCATCCTGCACTAAAGGTCTCTCTTCAATAGCACAGGGCAAGGATGCCACCTCTTTTCATGTTGCTTGAACAGCCGTATTAGTTTAAGGTCAGAAGTCTTGTTCAGACTTAGCTGCCCACATTGAAGAGGAGAGCCACCTGTCTAACAGGGTGCAAGAGCTGCCAGACCTGCTAACAACATACAGACAAGTTTAGCTGTAGCTTATGTGACCTTGGTTTCTACATGTCTAAAAGCAGGTCTGCTTCCGTCAGGCAAGTTGGCAGCTCCCAAGTGAAAGCAACTCTCCCTTATGAAAGCTGAATACATTCTCATACCTGGTGGGAGGTGTGGGTAGAGTGCAGCTTCTCGCAGTCCTGTAGGTCCTGTTGGGGGAGGATCCTGAGATGCATCCAGGGAGCTGGGACCCTCTGTCTCTGGCATTTGCAGAGACTGCAGTTCACCCGTGGAAGGATCCACTTCTTTAGAAGATAAGTGGGTCCAGTCCTCATCAACCCCTGATGAACTGCTGGACTCACTGTGTTCCTGGGACAGAAAGAAAGGAGGTCCAGGTGTGCTGTAGTGCCTTCCAGGTAGGATGCATGCTCCTACTGTCTGCCTTTATAATATGAGGGTTGTATCACAAAGGTCCCTCCACCTTTGCTGCAAACCTCTAAAGCAAAGGTGCTGTGTATCACTTGATCTGCTGACATCTTAATATTGAACCCCACAATGCTCAATTATTATCTTCCTTTCTAGTAAAGCCTCAGCAGGCATATTAAATTCATTGGTGTCATGGTTGTTGTACCTGGGACTGGAAGCCGCCATCTTCCATTTGTGTGGGCACAGGATCTATCACCATGTCTTGTATCTGCTCTGCAACAGCATTTACTTCTTTAGCAGAAGCTGCATTATTCTGGTCTGGTTTGGTCTGTAGGTTCTGGTTAACAGCACTGCTGCCTGACTCGGTGCTGTTCTCTCGAGTGGGAGAAGCAGGAGTCACTTTGCTTCTCTGTCCTCCATGTTCCACATCAATATCAACTTCAATACCTAGAAAGGCATTTGAGAGATAAAGTCTAACAGGGATTTTTCCAAAGCACAGTCTGAGAAGAGCATGGTTCGGTCCTAGTCTAAATCCTGTAAAACATCTGTAATCCTACAGTTTGCCATATAACAACATGGAGGATTTAAAATGCAGAGCATTCTTTAAACAAAAGAGTAGTTAAGCACCATTTAGTCACCCTCCTCCAGACAGACCAGGAATAAGGTCAGAGGTTCAGGGCAGAGTTTATCTATGGCCACATCAACCAGGCAAAACCCCCGAGTCACCACTGACTTAAAGTTAGCAGCGTTACAGCAGTGTCATGTTAATAACGTTTTTTTCCTCATTTCCTTCCAAAGGAGGGCTCTGAAACAGTACTGAGTGGCTACTTTAAGCCCAGGCATTATTAGTACCAGGAATGAATTAAGCCTTCAAGGCTTAGTAACATGAAGCAGTTCTGGTATCGGTCACAACACCTGACTGCCACTCCTGTTAAAAGGAGCCAGTCTCAGGGATTGGGGTAACAAACCAAGTGACTTACCCAGAGGGCTGAGAAAAGCTGCAACACTCTCCCCAACATTCTTTAAGAAGGTGACACTGGGGTCCTGAGGCTGGCTGTTAGTAGAAGCTTCTAGAAAAACAATTTCTGTTAGCACACAGAGAGCCTCAGAGGGAAAGAGTTGTTATACTGCGTATCCCCATGAGATCTTGGTGCTAGGCTCCCGTTACACACACACGCACTGCACAACACAGGCAGTAGAGAGACAAAAACTGACAGTGCCCAACCTCTGGAACAGAGAACCACCGGTATTAGCATTGTTAAGGCTCATTAGCCATGCTGAAAGACAGATCTGGAGTAGTGACATGCTTGACCCAACAGCTTGGCTCGGTTTGGTTCCAGATAGCCTCTGCATCCTTATCTACTGTGTGGGCCCAATTATGCCTTAAAATAATCCCACCCTGTGCTGAGAGGTGCTCATCATTTCAAGCAAATCAGAGCAGTTCCTAGCTGTTTTTCTATCCAGATTCTACCCCATGCTACAGAACCTCAGCTTATCTGGCTCCCACCACCTTGTTTACCAGGGCATCCCCTCTTACCTTCTGCAGCAGGTGGGCTGGAGGCTGCTGCACTGGCTTGGGCTTGTTCAGAGTTTTGACATGGAGCAGCAGGACCAGGATATCCCCAGCAGTGCATCCACGGGAAGGGGGGAACACCGTGCCGCCTTTTACGGAGCCAGCGTCCTCGGGGAATCCACTGTAGAGGGCAACGTTCATGTGAATCTGCTCACACAGCCAGAGTCCAAGTAACTGAAACTTATGACTTTGAGGAATATCCCATTCGTACTCCCCCTTCATAGATTTTTCTCACCTCAAATGGATTTAGCAGTGGACTTTGAAACATGACCATGTTGTGCTCCTTGTGGACACCTTTACCCTCACAGGTGCTGCACAGGTCATAGTCGGGGCAGACAGTGCACTTGAACCTGGAGCCCACAACCGGTCCCTCGCAGCCGTCACAGATCACATTGGGGTGCACCATGTCCCTGGGAGGCTCCTGGCTGCACTGCGAGCGATGCTCCCGCTTGCACTCCTTTTTCTCTATTAAGGAGAGGAAACTTCTCATCAAGAATGAGGTTGCTATTTAAAGGCTGGAAATCGGGCAGAGGGGAAGGAAGCACAAACAGCTCTTGTTGGAGCAGTATTGACTTACTAGGTCAGTTTATTTTTACACTGGCTGATAAACGCAAGCTGGGGGCGTGTCATATAACTTTTAAACCACGTGCAAAGGGGTTTCAAAAAGATACCTGCTCCTCAAATGGAGCATGCCTTATCCTTCCCAGTCTCTTGCCAGGTTTATTTTAGATAAAAATACTGCGCCACCCCATTGCACTTCTTATCCAACCTTCCTAAGCACTGCAAAGAAGATGTTTCTGGAGAGGGAGCTTGGAAAAAGTGCCAGGTGGCATTAAAGAGATAAGAACGTAACAGATGAGAAGGGAGAGAGCAGCACTGACTTGTGTGACCCACGGGATGGGCTGCAGATAAAGCTTGACAGGCATCTGCGTGAACAGAAGGGACTAGGAAGTCATTATGTGCTGAAGAACAAGCTGGACTTAAGGCCTCCTAATGCTTTGTTGTGATTATTAAAGATACCAGCGCCAGGCTAGCGTTTCCAGGGAGCCTGCAGCGGCTGAGATGACAGGGCTAGGAGGAACCTTGTGATGTTTACCCACCTCGCCTGGCAGGACTCGCTTTCTGGCGCTCGCCCCGCCCTTTCTGTGCCCTCTCCCCGAACCGCAGCGGCCACCGGGGCCGGGCCAGCGCTCGCCGCTGCCGTTTTCGGAGCCGTTACCTTTGATGTACACACGCAACACGCCGTCCCGCACGTAGGGCATCGCCAGCTCCAGCTCCTCGTCGCTGGAAAACGCGATCAGGTCCCCGTCTTCATCTGCGGAGGGCAAAGCGCGGGGTGAGCGCCCGGCCGGCGCCGCGTCCCCCTACCCAGCGCCCCGAGCCCCCCGGGGCCCCGCTCACCCCGGTAGTGCATGCGGAACGCGGGCGGCGCCCCGGCCCGCAGCAGCCCCTGGAAGAGCTCGGCGACGCGGTCGTAGATGGGCTGGTAGCGAGCGGGCGGCGGCAGCGAGAAGCGGCGGATCTCGCGGGCCGCCTCCTCCTTGCCCAGCAGGTAGGCTTTGACCGTCAGGGCCGCCATGGCTGTGGCGCAGCACGAATTGCGAGGACGCGGCGGGGGGCCGGCCGCCTTTATAGCGAGCTGCGCCTGGCCACGCCCACTGGGAGGAGCCACGACCATATATGGAGATAGTCCCGCCCATCGGAATGGGAACCCGGTAGTGATGTGATTGGCCACGCCCACTCGGGAACAAGCCACGCCCTTTGTGTGTTTGGCCACGCCCACTCTGTTAGGCGTCTGTGCGCCTGGTCCCGCCTCCGGCCCTCTGGCCCCGCCCCTCCCGTTCAGACTCCGCCCCCTCTGGCCCCGGCCCAGACCGCGGCCTGAGTCACGCTCGGCCCCGTCTCGCCTCAGCAGTTTCGTGTTCTCCAAGGGTCTCTGTCACCTGTACGTTGCCTGCAGCCAGGCTGGGTATTAGGAATCGTTTCTTCACTGACAGGCCTATCAAGCACTGACAGAGGCTGCCCAGGGAATTGATGGAGTCACCATCCCTGGGGGAGATGAAAACATAGAATCATAGAATAACCAGGTTGGAAGAGACCCACCGGATCATCGAGTCCAACCATTCCTGTCAAACACTAAACCATGTCCCTCAGCACCTCGTTCACCCGTGCCTTAAACCCCTCCAGGGAAGGGGACTCAAACCCCTCCCTGGGCAGCCTCTGTCAGTGCTTGATAGGCCTGTCAGTGAAGAAACGATTCCTAATGTCCAGCCTAAATCTCCCCTGGCGGAGCTTGAGGCCATTCCCTCTCGTCCTGTCCCCTGTCACTTGGGAGAAGAGGCCAGCACCCTCCTCTCCACAACCTCCTTTCAGGTAGTTGTAGAGAGCAATGAGGTCTCCCCTCAGCCTCCTCTTCTCCAGGCTAAACACCCCCAGCTCTCTCAGCCGCTCCTCGTAAGGCCTGTTCTCCAGCCCCTTCCCCAGCTTTGTTGCTCTTCTCTGGACTCGCTCCAGAGCCTCAACATCCTTCTTGTGGTGAGGGGCCCAGAACTGAACACAGGAGCGGCCTCACCAGTGAACATGTGGATGTGGCAGTGGGGGACATGGCTTAGTGGTGGACTCGGATGTGTGAAGTTAATGGTTGGACTCAATGTTCTTAAAGGTCTTTTCCAACCTAAACGATTCCATGATTCTGTGAACTGCCAGTGTTTGCCCTCTGCCTTGCGCTGTGCCCACATCTGCATCCCAAAAACGTGGCTGGGACAGTACTGGGAGCTCAGCGGTTTGGGTGCAGGTCACAAAAGCATCATTGGTCCCTGAGCAGATGAGCAAATGTGGCATCGGTACCTTCTAGGTGGCCACGTGGCCTCCAAGGCCTGTTGGATGGGACGTGGGGCAGCCCTGGGCTCTAAGCCTGTCCCGCTCACACCAGGGTGGTGGTTCCCGCCAGAGCAGTTTGTGCTCTCAACATGTCAGGAATAAATAACTCTCTGGTCACTAGACATTTGGAAGAATTTCTTCATGATGAGGGTGGTGAGGCACTGGCACAGGCTGCCCAGAGCAGTGGTGGCTGCCCCATCCCTGGAGGTGTTCAAGGCCGGGTTGGATGGGCCCTGGGCAGCCTGATCCAGTGGGAGGTGTCCCTGCCCATGGCAGGGGGGTTGGAACTGGATGATCTTTAAGGTCCCTTCCAACCCAAACCATTCTGTGATTCTATAATGCTCTTCCCTGAACGCAGTGTTTTGGAAGGGGGGGCTAAAAATAAAGACTCTAGTATAAACACAACTGACATTGAGGAGGATGTTCTGGACGCTTTCCAAGCTGGTTGGCAACAGTCATTTTTTGCAGATCAGATACAGTTGACAGGCCTCTTATCTGGCCACAGGAGAGTCCAGCTGGCAGGACGTACTGTCTGTGCCATCCAAGTGTAATTAAATAAAGATGGATCAATGATTATTAGGTTCCTTGTTGGTGTTAATTGCCTCTCACCCAAGGGCCTGACCGCTCTGACTCTTAGTGACATATTTCTTGGTTTTACATAATAAAAACTTAGGGAAAACTGTGTCATCATCTATCATCTACAGTCAAGAGAAGGATTAGTTTTAGTTTCCGTGACAGCAGTGTATTTCTTCACCTGAGGTCTGTGTGTTAAAACACTTGGCCTTTCATACATTTTTGGCATATGTGTGGCAATTCTGAAACTGTGACGCTTTTCTGGAAAATAGTATTTACAGTGGAAAGTGTTGCCTTTTTTTAGCTTAGAAAGTTCTCTATGAATTTGGGTTTCTAGGTATGACATGGCAAATATTCCACCATGAAGATGAAAGCATGAATGGTGATGTGCAGGGAATGATTCACCAGCATGGGAGAGCGAAAGGTTTGGACACACAGCAAAACTGTACTGCACTCCCTCTCCCTTTTCCCTCTTTGCTCTGTGTATCCTTGCTTCTGAAAATGTGAAAGTTGCTGGTTGACATAATTGGATTGTTTTCTTCTCTGTAAAATCAGAATCGGGACGGGCAGTAGCAGGGTGTGCAGTACAGGACATGCTGTCGGTGACCTGTTTGCCTTGCCAAGCATCACCTCCAGCATGTCCATCTCCTGTGCTATTTCTGAGGACCCCAACAGTCACTTTTGGTCTCATTTATAGAGCCAAGGACTTGTCTTGTAGGACCCAGCAAATTCTTTCCTTAGGCACTAGGTCGCTGCCTTCCCACGCAGGACCAATTCCTGGTTCCCCTCTCCATCACTGCCTGGGTGTTTGAGGCACAGCAGGTTGTGCTCGAGTTGCAGAGTCTTTTCAAACCAGTTATGTCTCCAGATTAATTGATGCATTTATAATATCAGGCAACGCACCAAATTAAAACCAGAAATCTAAGTTTTCTTTTGTGTGAACTTCAATCCAGTTGGCAGATATGGAAGGGGCCAAAAGCCAGATGGAATTTCCCTTCTCCTGGTGGGACATGCTGAGTCACGCTCAGCTTTCTGGTCCTGACATCATGTGCTTATAAAACAAGGAAAACAAGGCTTTCACCAGCCTGCTGTTAGCTTAGCTCACCGATCATGGGACTGGAGTGACTCACTGAGTCTTGTCGTCCTCCTCCTCCTCCTCCTCGAGGTTGGGGATTTCCTCCCAGCAAGCTCTTCTCTGGCGCAGACCTCAGACCTCGCTCTCCCAGCATTTCCTATTGCCCCCAGCCCTGGGATGGTACCTCCAGGGGGTTTCTCAGCACCCTGGTGAGGCCATGTGAGAAGCTGTGCTATATTCCCACATATATTGACTTGAGATGTTTTTCCTTCTGTTTGCTGGAGGACCTGGGGTTTGGCATTCTCAGCGGGAAGCACTGGCTGCATGGATGTTTTCTTATGCTTCTGTAGGAATCCCACAGCATCGCTGCAACCCCTGCCCAAAAAATGTCTTGTCAGCTCTAGCCTGTGAGCAGCCAGCGTCGCGGGTGGATGGAGCAAAGGAACAGCAACAGGCATGGGGGAAAAAAGCCATTCCAGTTTAAAATTTCAAGGTTACAGACGAAAGACTCAGAAAGGAGCAATTAGCATCTGTGCAGTGCTCTGCTTTCTCTCTACACCCACTTTCAGCTGGAAGTGTTTAAAAATATTTGGTGAGATTCTTGCTCCGAGGGCGCTGTCACCATAAATATTCCTTATGTCCAAAATCTTCATGTACCCAGTAAAGTCCTAGTGGAATGAGGAATGGAGAGAGAGGGAGCATGTCCAATGTTTTCCTTGCTTGCAAACCACAGCAGAGGCTGATGATGATTTTCCAGAGGGAATTCTTCCCCAGCCATCACTCCAGCCTGAGGTTCCCATCACTGTTTTGGTGAAGAGGGGAAGCTTTGGCCCCCGTGCACCCCTGTGCAGGGTCCACACGCCACCACAGCGCCACAAACTCCTTCCAGAGCCTTCTGGAGAGGTGCAGGGTCCTCCAGACATGGGTCAGATGCTGGTGACTCAACCCAGTCCCGTGACGTCTTCCCTCCTCTGCCGCTTCTGAAGGTGCAGGCGGAAGGGAAAGCCGAGCAGGATTTTTCTGCTGTGTCATTTTTGAGTTTTCCTGAGGGTTAGCTCTGCCACGTCAGGTGTTTACACAGGCTCAGCACTGTTGCTTATTGGTGGGACGGGAAACTTCTAAGGGCAGAAAACTCTGGAGCAGTTTTTTTCATTGAGACAGAGGACAGATGGGGAAAAACTGCTGAAGAGCAAGTACAAAGTAGAAACACTCCATGGGTGTCGTGCAAATACATATAGATTTCATGTTCCCAAAGGTGAGAAGGAACTATTTGCAATCTACACGAATTCCTTGGGGTGAGCATTGCTCTGAGAACCTGACCTGCAGCCTTTGCCCCGAGTAGGTGTCAACACATGGAAGGCCAGCACCCTGTTGTGATCTTCATCTCTCGTGGCTAAGGAGGATTTGGAAATGTTTGTACGGCAGTGAAACACCTCCTGGCGATGTTTGAGCACAGCAACCTGTCAAACACACAGAAAATGAAGTTACTTTGGTTTGTGAGAAAATAGAAGGACTCTGCTTAAAGCAGCCTGGGAAGAACTGAGCCTGAGTGGCTCACAAATGGGCCATGGTCAAACACCAGAGCCAAGCTCTTCAGAACGCTCGATAAAATCAGCGATAAATCTGGATTACATCTGATGTCTAGGCCTAATAAATATTTTCTCTTTTTAATTTTTGTAATGACTTCAGGACTGTGGATTCCTGTTGGAGTGCTGTCAGTGGAAAGCCTTCATTTCCACAGTGTGTTCAGCATTGCCAGCATCAGCTGTTCAAAGACCCTGAGAGGCCCTCAACAGTCATCTCCTCTCTGCTTATTTAATAGAATCATAGAATAACCAGGTTGGAAGAGACCCACCAGATCATCGAGTCCAACCATTCCTATCAAACACTAAACCATGTCCCTTAGCACCTCGTCCACCCGTGCCTTAAACACCTCCAGGGAAGGTGACTCAACCCCCTCCCTGGGCAGCCTCTGCCACTGCCCAATGACCCTTTCTGTGAAAAATTTTTTCCTGATGTCCAGCCTGACCCTCCCCTGGCGGAGCTTGAGGCCATTCCCTCTCATCCTGTCCCCTGTCACTTGGGAGAAGAGGCCATCACCCTCCTCTCTACAACGTCCTCTCAGGTAGTTGTAGAGAGCAATGAGGTCTCCCCTCAGCCTCCTCTTCTCCAGGCTAAACACCCCCAGCTCTCTCAGCCGTTCCTCTTGTTCTCCAGCCCCTTCACCAGCTTTGTTGCTCTTCTCTGGACTCGCTCCAGAGCCCCAACATCCTTCTTGTGGTGAGGGGCCCAGAACTGAACACAGGATTCGAGGAGCGGTCTCACCAGTGCCGAGTACAGAGGGAGGATAACCTCCCTGGACCTGCTGGTCACGCCGTTTCTGATACAAGCCAAGATGCCATTGGCCTTCTTGGCCACCTGGGCACACTGCTGGCTCATGTTCAGTCGGCTGTCAACCAACACCCCCAGGTCCCTCTCCTCCAGGCAGCTTTCTAGACAGACTTCTCCTAGTCTGTAGCACTGCATAGGGTTGTTGTGCCCCAAGTGCAGGACCCGGCATTTGGCCTTGTTAAACCTCATGCCATTGGACTCAGCCCAGTGGTCCAGCCTGTTCAGATCCCTTTGCAGAGCCTCCCTACCCTCCAGCAGATCAACACTTCCATCAACAACTCTCGATCAGGTTGCTCACAGCCTCATCCAACCCGGCCTTGGACACCTCCAGAGTCACCGCTGTTCATGTCTTAAAGGACCAGGGCTCAAAACTTGCTCCTTAAAAACAGAATAAAAGCCAGAATTGGGATAAGAGGGAGGAACTTCAAGAATAAAAAGGAACTTACAGGTCTGATATAAAAATCAGAAGTACTGGGAATTTTGTTTCATCTCTCATTTTGCCTTTGTCATGCCAGGGTGCTATAAAGCTCATTCATTTCTTCAGACTTTTATGAAGACAAAGTGCAACAGCAGAAATAAGATTAAGCTTTATCCTTGGGAAAGAGTTTAATGGATTTTCTTGGAGAAATTATTAATGTTGTTCTGTTCTCTTCCACCACAGACGTGCCACGTATCCCGAACCACAGGAGCGTTTTCCACATCTGAAAATAAACGCCTAACGTTTGATGTGCTGAAACGTGTCGTTTCCCTGAAATCAGGAGGATTTGGCAACATCTCCCACAAGCAGCTCTCACCCGTTTGCCACCTCTGGAGGGGTTTTGCCATTAATTCCTGTAAACCTTCTGTTGTCTCCTGGGTTTAACATGTAGATTTGAGGGGAGAAAGCAAGCAGGCTGCGTGGGACAGAGTTTCTTGGGCTTGTTTTCTTTGCTTTAATGGTGAAAATGTTGCTGTCGTGAAGCTGAGGAGCGAGTCCCGGTGGGTGCGCTGGGCTGGGGTCTGAGTCCAGAGTGTGAGCGAGTCCAGAGAAGAGCAACAAAGCTGGTGAGGGGGCTGGAGAACAAGAGGAACGGCTGAGAGAGCTGGGGACGTTTAGCCTGGAGAAGAGGAGGCTGAGGGGAGACCTCATTGCTCTCTACAACTACCTGAAAGGAGGTTGTGGAGAGGAGGGAGCTGGGCTCTTCTCCCAAGTGACAGGGGACAGGACGAGAGGGAATGGCCTCAAGCTCCGCCAGGGGAGATTTAGGCTGGACATTAGGAAAAAATTCTTCACAGAAAGGGTGATTGGGCAGTGGCAGAGGCTGCCCAGGGAGGGGGTTGAGTCACCTTCCCTGGAGGTGTTTAAGGGATGGGTGGACGAGGTGCTGAGGGACATGGTTTAGTGTTTGATAGGAATGGTTGGACTCGATGATCCAGTGGGTCTTTTCCAACCTGGTTACTCTATGATTCTATGATTCTGTGTGCACACACACACGCACACACATGCACACACACTCTCACGCACACTCACACACACGTGTGCACACACACATGCGCACACACACACGCACACATGTGCACACATACATACACACTCACGCACACACCTGCACACACACACATGCACTCCCACACTCCCACACACACACTCTCACACACATGTGCACACACACTCACTCACACACACACACGCACTCCCACTCCCCCCTTGCCGTTCCCGCAGTCCCCGCACGGGGGCGCCCTCCACCTGCGGCCGCCCCGCCCCAGCCCACATTGACCACGCCCACACAGCTCAGACCACGCCCACACAGTGACGTAGACCTAAGGCCACGCCCCCTCACCCACGACCACGCCCCCACCCGGCGCTTCTCAACCGTTTGGCCACGCCCCGTTATCCGTGACCACGCCCCTTTAGTATCTTAGTCCAATGGCCACGCCCCTTCAGCTTTAACCCCGCCCCAACTCATGGCCACGCCCCTTGTCCCACTGGGCCCGCCCCCAATCACGCCTCGCAGTTATTCCACAGGCCCCGCCCCCAAAGCTCTGACCACGCCCCTTATCCCGTTGGCCACGCCCCCTCCGCCATGACCACGCCCCCTCGGTGTGCCTGGCCCCGGCCCCGCCCCGGCCCCTCCCGCCCGTCCCGGCGCGGTGGCGGCTGCAGCGGGCGGGCGGGGGGCTGGGAGCCCCGCTCGGCGCTCGCCGAGGCCCGCCGCGCCCGGGACATGCGGCCGCCTCCGCCGGAGCCCCGGAGGCGATGAGGCTCCGCAGCGGCACGGCGCTCACGCTGCTGCTCGGCTGCCTCTGCGCGCTGCTCTCCCTCTCCTGGTACGGAGCCTTCGGCGGCCACAAAGGTGAGGAGGAAGGCGGGGGGGGGGCGGCACCGGGACCCCTGGGAACGGCTGGTGGCTCCTATCGCCCACCGAGGGCTCCGCCGGGGGGGGGGAGCATCACCCAAGCGGGGGACCCCCGGGGACCGAGGCGCCGGCGGGGACCCCCGGGGACCAAGGCCTTGGTCCCCGGGGGTCCCCGCCGGCGCCTCGGTCCCCAGGGGTCCCCGCTGGTCCCCGCTGGCTTTCCCTGCCCACATAATAGTTGGGTTTCCCCATCCTGTTGCTCGCTGCGGGGTTTAGCCCGGCCTGGAGGGCAATTCTTGGTTGCCGCTTCTGAATTATCCATCAGTTTCTTGCGTGGCTCTCTTGGTCACTCGCTTCTTCCAGCCCCTGTAGTTTTAGAGGTCGCTAAAGGCGTGAGGTCTGCTCATCCAGCCCTAGACCCTCTCCTCTCCCTCACCAGAGGAGCATCTCTCCTCGCTACAGGTGAGAAGCAGCTTTTTGCTGAGTGTGAGATGTGATTTGATGGCTTTGCAGCCCTCCGGGGTTGTACAATTGCTTCGTAGGGCTGGGGTAGCGCTGGGAGAAGGTTTTCTCGCTGCCATGGGCAGGATGGCATGAGCGATGGCGCTGCCCGTCCCGCTCAGCCCCTTCCCTTTCATCCGAGCAGCGGTGGCTGGGATGTGGCATCTTCTCCTGGCAGCCGTAGGCATCAAACAGTGGCTGCTCGGGCTCCTCTGCCTCGTTCATCAGCTGAAGGGCTCTCCTCTCATCCTCCTGACATGGTTTAAACCCCACCGGAGCAGCCTCCGCGCAGAGATTTGGGTGACAGGGATTTGCAAGGCAGGGATGCTGCTCGTGCTGGGTCGCTTACCTTCTGCTGGTGAGTTTTTTTTAACTGGATAAAATATTCGCACAACCAGGTGGTGTTGTATGTGCTTCCAGCCAAAAATGTGAGTCCGTGCTAAGCTGCTCAGGGGCCGAGGATTGCTGGGAGAGCTGCTTTCTTGTGGTTACCCCCAAGCAGTCGCTTTGCTTGTAGCTCCCTCCCATAAATGAAGTGAAACGGTGCTGAGCAGGCTCCGAGCTGACACTCCTGGTTTGGGAAGCAGGGTGCCCAGTCTGTGCCGCTTAGACTGTGTCATCCTTTGACTTTTGTTTGTCAACAAGTGGCTTTTCCCCATTGCTCGTTCAAGAGCCAGAATAATAACCTTGGGTACCACTGTCCCTGTCCTTCTTGTAGGATGCTCCCTGAGATAACACATTTTCCTCTGACAGCAACAGATTGTTGCTCGCTACCAGCGCTCGCTACAACAGGTCACAGACAGCGCAGGTCGGGCTGTGTCAGCACAGCGGGTTTCCGGCTATTATGGTCATTTACATATCAGTCTGTTATTCAATACAGAGCTGGAGAAGACCTTGAGAGGTCATTCAATCAATCTCCTGCCCCTATGCAGGATCAGTTATAGGCAGCACCTTCCTGACAGATGTTTATCGTATTCATTCTTGAAAACCTCCAATGACAGAAGTTCCCTAAGCTCCCCAGACAATCTGTTTGACATTTAGCAGCCCTGCCATTAGCTTTTCTTATGATCCAAACAGAAATGTCTTTTCCTTCAGTTTGGTTTCACGATTGCTCTTCTTTCTCCCTTTATTGGGCACAGGCAGAAAACTTCCTTCCTTTGCAGGAGCCTGTTAGGCGTTTGGAAGTTGCTACCACGTCTCCCTTTAGTCCCTGTTAATATAGATTAAACCATGCTGGTTCCTTTGATCATTCTTTCTAGGTCATGTGTTCTTGGTTTGCAGTGTTCTGGTCTATCACCCTTCATGGACAGTGATGCTAAACCTGTGGACTGAAGGCACTGGCTTATTTTTGCTCAGAAAAATAAGGGATTACTTCAGGTCTTTTACATAAAATGATCCTGTTTAAACATCCCAATGTATCTGCTTTCTACTGTTGCCACAGATGACTTGTGTTTATTTTTTTTTTATCCCATTGACCCTTCAGCTCTTCCTTTCTAGAACTTTTCCTGCTTTTCATTCCTCATCTTGTGTTTGCCTGGTTATTTATTCTTACCAAATCGCATTACCTCACACTTGTCCTTGTTGAACAGCGTCCTTATTTTTTTCCAGACTGCTTCTTCTAAAGTGTCAGGATTGTTTTGAATTCCAGTCTTGTCCTCCTGTGTGCTTGCAGTCCCTCTCAGCTTGGTGTAGCCTTCAAAGGCAATCGGTGTGTTTTCTCTGCCATCAGCTGAGTCATGGATGAAAACACTGAGCGGTATCAGATCTGGGATGGGTTCTCTTGGAACCTGCTTCAGTAAGGTCCTCCCAGTCTGTGCTCAAAGAACAACAACCAGGTCTTCCCCACAGTGGTGCATCCCCTTCTTACGCATCCTGATAACCTGTTGCAGAAAGAAATATGATAGGTTTAATGCGATTTCTTATTTATAAACAGATTTCAGCTCTTTCTTGAGTCTTCCTCATCTTAACTGAAGTTAAGGTGATTAAGGGCATGGTTTAGTACTTGATAGGAATGGTTGGACTCGATGATCTGATGGGTCTTTTCCAACCTGGTGATTCTATGATTCTATGATATAATTTCCTGGATCCTCCTTATCCCTATCCCCTTATTTTTCAAAGACGGGCTTTGCATTTGCCAGTCTCCTATGAGTGGCCGGAGACAATTCCCAGTAATCCTGAGCTGCTCTTGTCATTGTGTTCTAGACAAGGCTGGCAAGATGTTCACGTTGCCTTCAATGGGGAATAAAATTGTATCAAAACACATGTAAAGCATTGTGGAGCTCGTTTGTCTTCCCGCTCTGTGTTGGGAGGGTAAAACAGTTAGCCAAAAGAAAATAAACCAGGTTGAACCAGCTCTAGAGCTGCTTTTCTGTGGCTGAAGCAGCGTTTGTTTACCCACTGATGGTGTTTTGCCATGCTGTGGTTATTAGTAAAGTTTTGACCTCTTGGTCTGCAAAAACAGATGCTGCCTCTTTCCAATTATAAACGAGGTTTGAAATAGTCTGCTGAAGTAGGGAGAGAAGGGCAGCCTCAAATAGCACAACCAGTCACCCAGACAGCTGATGTCCATCATCACGGAGTGGTTCGCAGGTGGACCACATGCTGTGCCTCATGGTGGTGGGTGTCTTGGCCAAGGTTTAATATTGCCACTTTGCTGATTTTTAGGTTTAAGTGTGGTTTAACTTTCACAAACCAACAGCTGTCTCGGGAGAAGCTCTTCTGTAGGTTGCTGTCCTCAATGGACATCTAGGGTTTAACTGTGGAGGGTGATGTGCAGTTGTGGGATCATAGGAAGGCATGGGGAGGCTCAGTTACTGGGTGTTTGGCTGAGGGCTCTGCAAAACCAAGAAGCTTTCATGATTTTAGAGAGGCCACAGGAAACAGTTTAACCTACCTGCTATTAAATGGTTGTATTTTTTTTTTCTTTCCTATGATCAAATCTCTTCAATTCTCATCCATAATGTTTGTTCTCATCTTGACTGACTGACCAACCAGACTTTCCAGCCCTTTGCTTTATCCCTTGTAGCCATAAATGCTGCACAATATTTGGGGTTTAGGTGTTTGATTTTTTTCTTTTATTTAACAGGAAATTCTAAACCTTGTGTGAACGTTTTAGAAGGCTCCTGACATGCTGCCCCTTGGAAATGCTGCATGTTCAGGTTGGGATTGTGCCTGCAGGGTATGGCTGCATAGCTCGAGGTGGGCTGTGTACCCACACTACCTGTGCAGGTTTCCCCCACCAGGCTTTTCCCTCCTCAAAATTCAATGATTTATAGCCACCCAGTGCCAGCCAGCTCCAGGTTTCCAGTGTAAAACCAAACTGCAGGCACCTCCATACCTGTAGATTTGCCTGCAAAGTGGGGTTGCTCTTTGTAGCTTCACACCCATAGGATCACTTGATTTGGGGATATTTTTGGATGCTTATCCCAGAGGAACTGATATTCCTGTGGACTTCGTGAAAGCCCTTCGGAACAGATGTGCACAGCTCCTTGAAAGACTCATTGTGCACGTCCTGGGTGGGTGTCAGGCAGCATCTCCACAAAGAGAAATATTGCTAGTTCAGTGCCACGCTTGGTGGGATGCTCCGCTGGCTCGGGTTGTCCTTTGTGGGAAGCAGACTTTGTCCTGCAGGTATGTTCCTCTGAGCGTGTTTACAAAGTCTTCTTATATAATGTGTAAAAGCCGTGAACGCTAATCCGCTCTAGAAGCAGCAGAGTCAAAGCTTGCTATACTGCTAAATATGAGCCGTATCTTGCAGCGTGTGGGTTTTCCTGCTGCTTTTTCACTTCTGTTACCTGCACCAGCCTAACTTAAGGTCTGTGTAGTTTCTCTGCGGTCTTGGGCACAGGCTGCAGCCAGATGGGTGCGAATGAAAACCCTAATCTGAGCTGGGGTCATGTCACTGTGACCCTTGGAAGCATTTGCCAGGAGGAGAGATGCCAGCAGCAAAACCAGTGTCTGGAATCGATGGTTGGAATGCAGCAGGGCTTTTGCAATATTATTATGTAGGATTTGACCAAGTTCATTGCAAGAGTGAGGCGCGACAGCATGCAATCTGTTGATACGCGTTTATCAAAGTAAATCGTTCATTGTCTGGAGTCACCTGTTTTTCTGTTTCTATGTCTTTGCTGGTTTTGGTTGGTCTTTCAGCTGGGTTTTTGACTCGTACTGCATGTGTGTTAGTCCTTGTCCCATTGCTGGCGATAGGAGCTGCACTTGTGTGATCAAATTGAAGTTACTGGAAGTGGAAACATGGGTCGGGGTCCTTCCCGTGCTGTATCCCTCCCGGTCTTGGGAATGTTGATCAGCTGGTTTCATTCTTCCTTTCATATCTGCTCTCTGGGGACAGTGACATCTCTTGTCACAGGGGTTTGGAGGACTTGGCTGCACTTTTGGGACAGCAGGGGCTGTGTAGGAGGACGCAGAGCAGGTTAACACACTCCCACCCAATTGCATCAGGTGCTTTTCTTGGTTTACTTCTGTTGTTACAGAACAAAACCCTTTCTAATTTGTGATTCCCTTCGATTCACTCAAAACAAATCATTGATTTATGCTTATATCCTGAATGCTCATTGATTATTCACTTAGTGTTTAATGTAAAACACTACTATGGCTGGCTAGTTTAAGTGAAGCTGCCAGTCATCCCCAGAAAGCTTGGAAGCCTAAGTGGTGGAGAAACTGCTTTAGTGATAGTTTAAGCAAGCTGCTAGCAGGCTACTGCAGGGAGCGCTGGATTATCCGCGGTTCTCTCTATTCACAAAACCCAAACAAGTCTCCAAAATCTGATATCTCAGTTTGCAGGGTAGAGAAACATGACCAGATATCTGCCCTGCGACACCGCTTGCCCGGTGGGAACGTGCTGGTTGGGAGGCTGCAGCGTGGGTGCAGGACAACGGGGAAAGTGGGAGCGAGGGCACAGGAGAAAATCTCCTGATGGGGCACGCTCAGTGTTTCCAGGATGAGGTGGGACTGGACGTCTCCCCTCTGATTTTCTGTTGGGAAAAAGTGAAGAGAAATTCAAGGTTGAAGGCTACTTGAGGCTGCGTTATAGGAAACCTTTGCAGAGGTGGGGCAGACCCATCTGCCTGGAAGTATTTGGAGACAAAGATTTTTTTTCCATATCATTAACATGATAATTCTAATTTTGATGTTTTGTTTTTCACGAGATGAAGCCCAAGGGGTCAGTGGGGCTCAGTGGGTGCGAGGGCTGCTGCGGCGGCAGAAGTCACCGGTCAAATTAAAGGGTTATGGAAACTATTAAAATAAACAACAAGCTTCAGCGGGGGTTGGCAGGTTAACATTAGGAGAAGAAGCTTTTGGGAGATTGCTGATTAAGCATCTGCTTAACAGTTTCCTGATTCAGGGGGAGGACTGTTGTCTTTGACAGAGAGAAATGCATTTTTTTCTGCCTTTTAATTGGAATTGAAGCGTAAGGGGCTTTTTATTAAGCAATGATCATCTTGGGTTTGGTTTTGAGCTCACATCAGGCTTCTCTTGCAAGGCAGGAAAATCTGGGAGGGGCAGATTTCTAGTTTAAATCATCTCTTTCTGTGTTAATTGTGGTACTGGCTGCTTCTTCGTCTGTTTTTGTCCTGATATCAAGTGACATTTGAGTTTCCAGGATCCGTGCAGAGAGACAGCTCCATAGCTCCATCTTCCCTCCTTCCTGCCCCTGCCTGGGAGTGACTCCCCTAATACTTAAATATTCCTGCCCTCTTGCACTACATACAGGACAGATACTGACCTAAAGGTTAATCAGTGTTTTCTACGTACAGGACAAATACTGACCTAAAGGTTAATCCCTGTTTTGAAGTGACCAGATGCGTTTGTGCCAGATGTTTTCATTTCTGCTCATACCAAAGTGGACAGCAGCAGCATTAAAATATAAACTGTTAGGATTTGAAGAAGCTTCTGTGCAAGAATTAATCTCCACCTGTCTTTAATTTTTATTGAGTTTTGCGGTGTTGTGGTGTCCATTTACTTGTAGCCGTAGTTGTCACGCTGGTGGTTTAGGATGTGTTGGTAGTGGGGAAGATGCTGAAATGGGGAAGATCACAGCGCTGACCTGTGTCAGTCCTCAAAACAGTTTTTAGACCATCCTGATCATGTTTTCAAGACTGCCTCTGGCAGGACATAGTTTTTTTTCTTCCTCCCTATGGTGGCAAGAGCTTTCTGGAAATAAGGTTTAACCTGGAGTCCCTGTTTTATCACTTGTGACTTGTACGTACGCTGCAATAAATCCTCTGTATATTGTCACTGCTCTGAGGAATTTCATGGCTTGGATAGGATGCCTGTGGTACCAGAAGAGTTGTGTACCCTTCAAAAGCCCTTGTAAATAATCGAAAAAATACTTCAGTGCTGAGATATGAGCTACTTAAGATATGTGTAATTGCACTGCAGGTTTGTGTAGCCTGTGGTAGTGAAAGCATAGTAGCAACACTAACCCTGCTAGTACTGAGAACATCATACAGAAGAAGCTGGAGTTTTCTGAAGGAAGACATCAGGAAAAAATTCTTCATGGAAAGGGTCATTGGGAACTGGAACAGGCTGCCCAGGGAGGTGGCTGAGTCACCTTCCCTGGAGGTGTTTAAGGCACGGGTGGACAAGGTGCTAACGGGAATGGTTTAGTGTTTGATAGGAATGGTTGGACTCGATGATCTGGTGGGTCTCTTCCAACCTGGTTATTCTATGATTCTATGACTGAATTGCTGTGTTCCCCACCAAAAGTCGGGTGCTCAGGGGAGCAGAGCTGCTGCGCAGTGTCCTCAGGGTGCGTCCTCATGCTGGATGTAAAAAGCAAGGACGGTACTCGACTGCATGGGTTGCCTGGTGGATGGATGGACCAGGGTGGTGTTGAACTCCGATTCAACCACTGCCGCTGACAATTACCTGTCAAATGACTTAATTAATGCTGTAGAAAGCAGTGTGGTGGTCTCCCCTCCCTCCTCTCTGTGCCCAGACTGTGATCTTTTGCTTTTGTTTGATCTTGCCTTTTAACAATTCCTTTTTTGTGCCATCTCTCATTGCACTCTCTCCAGAGCTGGCTTTGATAGCTTTTCTCTTTGTCTTCCATTTCTCTCTGTTTCCTCTCTTCCTTCTTCCTTTGATGTTGCAGAAGATTACCAGCATGGATGTCTTCCCGCACATCTCTCAATCTTGTCCAGTTTTAGTTTTCTGCAGTCTGAGAAACTTTATAGGATGTGGCTTCGTTATCTCTAAGCAATGATTTTGGGTAGAAGCTGGTAAAGGTTGGGCTGCCCGCGGAGCGGATGGTGCTGGTCCCACACCGAGTGTCAGGCATGATGGCAAAGCAGGGCACAGCCCCCGGGACAAACCCTCCTGGATCCAGGATGGGGACGTGCCGCGGGGATGCTCACAGGGACATCCACTTCCCTGGCTGGCACCGCGAGAACTCATCTCGCACCTCTGCGATGGAGCTTGAACCAGATCGAAGGTAAAGCAAAAATTGTGCCTAAAACCAGATTAATTTGCTGACTTCAGGAGCCCAAAGAGAACCTGGAAATGCAAATTCTAGCTGAGCACAAACTTCACCATTTGGTGAAATTCCCTGTGGTGTTGTGCCAGTGAAGCTGCACGAGGCGTGTGCTCCCCCTGAGCTGAAAAGCTGGCCTGGGTGGGGGAGGTAAGTACCCGGAATGGTGGATGAGCATAGGAAGGACATGGATTGTGGGTTGGCTCCGTATAGATCAGTTTGTGTTCCGCTGATGTCTGGTTCCACCCTGTCTGTCTGTTTTATTAGATTAATTTATTACTTTCTGAAAGTGCCTCTCCAGTGAGCTAAAATATCTGTTTACTGGAAGTATTTGGTTACCATGAAAAAGTGTACTTGGCTGGTGCTTCACAAGTTAACTGTTTTCTTCTACTTCTTTTGCGATTTAATTGTCTATTTATCTTGGGTATTGATCGCTGAAGGCCTTGGTAATTATTTGCTGATTTTAGAAATAATGATTGTAAAGGCTCGGTTTACTATTGTAATATTAATCATTATCTTAGTACTTGCCTCAGAGGATGGGATCTCTCTAACGGCTCCAGTTGCAACGTTTACTGTCTGAAACTATGCTGCTGCCTTAAAATAACAAAATCATTACTGGTGTTTTGTTCCTGAAACTAAGTGGATATTTGCAGAGGTGCAAACCTGGCCGTCGCAATTAACTCACACGTTTGCTGTTCCTATCGGCAGGAGGAGCGGCCAGATTCTGGAGTCGAATAAAAAGATAATTTTATTTACTTTCTGCTGTTTCACTCTTTCTCAATTAATTTCATGCCTTATTGGTCTCGACTCTGGCGCGGTGCTGGTGGGGAGCTAGGCTGCCCGTTTCCAGGGGTGGCGCAACGGCGATGCCGCCCCGCTCGGTGGGAGAGAAGAAATACGGAGAAAGGGTGTTACACTCGCAAGTAAATGCGCTGCCGTACAGGGGCACATCTTGCTTTGGGGGAAGGTGAGAAATTGGAAAGCCTCTGCTGGGATCTGAGTAATTGGCACCTGCTATTATGGTGTCCCTCCTCCCCCTTTTAATAACTTGTTTATAAAGATAACTCTCCTACTGAGCTCATTACACAGCCGTAAAGCATGTTTTTTAAAACAACACACGCATTCCTATTTATGTCAGGTCTGAATACCTCCGTCCCTATGTTCTTTAAGGAAGAGGGAGAGGTTTTGTGTCATCCAGGCATCTTCTCATTGCTGGGCAGGCTCGCGGATGCCCGTGGGGAGACGAGCTGTGTCCTCACCATACCTGGAAGGAGATGTAATTCTTCCATTAATACAAATCCTGGCAGGCGGTTGGAGTGGCTGGGAGGAGAATTATGTCTTCTTGTTGTTTTAGGCCTTGAAGCAAGGGGTTGTGCTGGCTGTTTGAAGGCTGTTGGCTTCATCTCCGTAGAAGCTTGCTTAGTGACATATATTACTGGAGAGTACGAAATACGACGTTTAGCAGAAGCCTCTGGGATCTCCAGTGCAGTCAATCCCACTTCTTTCTCTTGCCTCAAGTGATTTGTTTAATTGGTTTTAACAGTTTCATCCTTGTTCTTTTATTAGTGGATCGTGGCGTAAAAGGGAGCTGGGAGCATTTTTGGATCCTGTCCTGGGTGATTTGATGACTAAGTGTGGTTGAGCTTCATCTCTGTGCAGGTGCAGTGGGGCGTCTCCTGCAGGGGATGCGGCAGAGAGAGCGTATCCTCCTCCTGCCGAGCACACGCACGGGGAAGGAGGAGGAGGAGAGGGCAAAATCATGTCTGTTACTATTGTTTCCTTATTCTTTTCATTGCCTTGCAGAATGAAAACAGTAAAAGGACCCTCAGGAAAGAGGGCATTGCAGCAAGCCCTGGCAGGGATGTAATCTCTTTTCTTTGTACCGAAGTATAAAGATAATTCCAATTGGGATTGAAACAGCGGATGGCAAATAATTCTTGAACAATCCGCTTATGGTGTTCCAGGATGCGAATGAAAACCACTAATGGGATAAAGAGGGATCTAGATAATTATCTCGGCTGCATTAAATCCTGTCCTTTCAGGAGAGTACTCCTGTGTGGACACTAACTTCTTGTGTATGAAATACTAAAGCTGACTAGACACTTTCAGAAGTTAGCTGATTGCAAAATAGCCATCATTGCTTGGTGATAGTCTAAGTCTATCTTTCATCCACCTGATTGGTTGTCAGAAATCTGATTTCTGGTCTCTGCTATCGTGTGTCCTTTCTTCCCTCTCCCTGCATCAGGTTAAAGCTGCACCACACATTCTCTCCAGGGCAGATTTGAAACCTCTTCACTCTTTTGTATTTTTTCATTTGGTTCGCTGTTTTGGGAGACTTCCTGGGTTTTTCTCTCCCTTTTATAGCTGGAAACGCTGCTGTTTTAAGTCTGACAGAAGAGCTGCTTGCAGTATTAAGGTATGCGAGATATTTTTTAATTTGCTCCATTTTTTTCCCCCGGCAAGAGCTCTGCCTTGCAGTGCAGGGGATGGCACTGTGCCCCAAAACAAATCCAGTCGTACAGTCGGTTAATGAGGCTCTTGTTGTAGGCTCTTTGCTGCCTTTGTGTTTGAACCTAATGGATGCCCTGTGGATGAAGTGGAGGACGGCGGGGAGAGAAAGGAACAGTTTTGTGTTGGCAGCAACTGTGACATTTGAATGGGATCGGATCAGTTAACAGCACTGAAAGATCTGCCTTACGGGATCTCTGTTCTTGACAACCTCTCGGACAGGGGAAATCTGCTTCTGGAGGTATGTGTGACAGAAAGGCACTTCTTAGAAGCAGCTCGTTCTTCGTTATCCCCCATTAGCTGCATTTGCTGGCTGTCAGAGTTGCTTCTCTCCAGCCTCGCACTAAGCAAATCGAGGCATGCCTGAACCAGCTGCAGCATCCTTCAGAGAGCCAGGTCTGGGGACTTGAGCTGAGACAGCTGCCCACGAGCTGTCCTCCAGCTGGAGGAGGAGGATGGGCAGTCAGATCATCCCTGTGTGCACTGGAGGACAGATGCTGTGCGTGGCTGTCTTGTCAGGGAAGGACTGCATCATTTGCTGAGCTGTGAGTGCCCAAATGTAGTTGCTCAGTGGTAGATCCTCTCAAATCACAAGATTTCCATCTTTTCTTGCTGGCACGGCAGTACAGTTGAGGTTCAGATGTCTTTATGAAGTACAGAAGGGCTTTCTTGCTTTTAATGAGAAGTCAAACAGGAAATGCTGTCCTGTCCAAGGCAAACTTGGGCTTCCGATCTCCTTCATGTGGCACAGAGAGGTTACAAGGACCAATCTTGAATTGAAATCCAAGGAGTTGGCATTTCTATTTTTGCTCTGGGATGAAAGTTGCTCTTGCAGCCAGATTAGCTGTTCTCACAACTCCCTGAGAGGAGGTTGTGGAGAGGAAGGAGCTGGCCTCTTCTCCCGAGTGACGGGGGACAGAACAAGGGGGAATGGCCTCAAGCTCCACCAGGGGAGGTTCAGGCTTGACATCAGGAAAAAATATTTCACAGAAAGGGTCACTGGCCAATGGCAGAGGCTGCCCAGGGAGGTGTTTGAGTCACCTTCTCTGGAGGTGTTAAAGGGACGGGTGGATGAGGTGCTGAGGGACGTGGTTTAGTGTTTGATGGGAATGGTTGGACTCGATGATCTGATGGGTCTTTTCCAGCCTGGTGATTCTATGATTCTATAATATGCTATTATGCACACCTCAATAAGGCACTTGTCTAGTGGGGCTGTGGGTAGAGAAGAGAGTACACGGCATCCTTTCTGCCTTTGGAAGGTTTTTTAAGAAATAAATAGCATTTGAGAAACATGGTCACCTTTCATCTTGGTGACATACTTCTCTAATAGCAGCTCTTAGACTGAATTGCTCACAAAGAAGAGTCTGTACCAAGGTTTCTTCACCTCCTGAGCACAGTTAATGGTCCTGTGGCTGTAGGTGCAGGGCTGAATTTAACAGTGGTGCCTGACACAGGCTTTTGCCCTACAATTGCTGGCATTCTGCAAAGAGGAGTCTGCTGAGGTCTGGCAGTTGACCCCTAGAAACTGATAGATTGCTGTGTACGGCAAGATATCCATCTTATCTCTGGGAACACCAGCCCTCCTACGTGCTCTCGACTTCCACAGAAATCTTAATGGGGATTTTTAACCTGGTTCTTGGTATCACTGCACGCCCTTTCAATGAACCACTTGCTAAGAAATCTCGTTACGTGCTCCTCGTTAAAGGTGTCTAGTTAGCTGAGTTGAAGTCTCCTCTCCTCAGCCCTGTGCTGTGATGAAGTGGTACCTGGAGCTGTTGTGCTAAGTGTTACCTCCTAGAGCATAATAAACTGCCTCCTGCCATCTCCTCCTTGGGTGAGCTGTACCCAGAGAGTAATGGTGTTTTCTGGATGTCTGCAGAGCTCGCTGTGTCTGCATCTTGCCAGTCACTTCAGAAAGGCAGATATTTCACATCTCTTTGGAAATCTGTCGGGACAGCGCAGGTCACTTAGCCTGAGAGGTGGTGTCTGTTCATAACTTCTAAAATGCAGGTCAAGAAGTATTGCTGTAATAGTTAAAGGTCAGGAAAGATGAAGACATATAGCCCCTCAAAGCAGCTGTGGTCATGGAAGGAGGTGTTTTACTGCTGGGGTCAAAGCTTCAAGCACTCATCTGTTGATCCAGAGCACTGGTTAATTATTCCTGAAGCCCGCAAACCAAACGTGGTTGTTTCTGCAGGTCATGGTGACCCTGCGGTGCTCAGAATCATAGAATCATAGAATAACCAGGTTGGAAGAGACTCACCAGATCATCGAGTCCAACCATCGAGCCCCAGCGTAGAGCAGGGTCCTCTCTGATGTGCTATGAATGCGCTGGGTGTGCGGGGAAGCCTTCCACACAGCTTCACCATGAAAGGCTGGGCTAGAAGAAGTGGATCTGTGTAGGTGAGGCAGTCGCCAAGGGTAGAACTGGCCACTTAAAATCTGCATCTGCTCATCAGCATCGTTTGGTGACCGGGATTGCTGCAGTGCCAGGGACGACTGTAGGGTCGTTAGCATCAGATTCAGCAGAGAGGAGGAAAGGGGAAGATGTTGGCGAGAGAGGGCTCTGAGGTGGGTAAAATTCAGATTGCTAAGTGCAGAAAAGGGCAAGAACTCCTTTTGTCTGCAGGTATGTGGTGTAGCACACAGGTGCGCTCTTGTTTAGTTTAGCTTTCAAGAGAAGTCCTTATCTCTGCTCCTGCTGCCAGCTTCCTCTGAGTTGCCCTCTTTCTCTCTGCTCTGCCTACATTTCTTGCTGTGATTTCAATTATTTATAGTATTTCTTTTCCTCTTAAACTACTCTGCTGTGTGTGCACTGTTTAAGCAGCTGTCGCTTCCCAAGCCTGTTCCACTGATAGGTGAAGAGACGCATACGACCGCGCGTACGACTCGTTAACAGCATTTCAGGGCTCTTCAGTGTGGGCAACTGTGAATGTAAAATTGCAATCGGATCTTATCTTATGGAAGGTTTTGACTGCGGCTGGTGAAATAATGATCTGCTTATTAATGTAGAGTAACAGGAGGAAGCTGCCAGGATAACAAGGGGAGAGGAAGGAGAGTTTTGCAGAGGAGCATGCCCCCTTTTTATGGTGAAACTTAAGCAGCCTAAAACAAGAGGTATATTCTCATCTCACTTACATTAGTGTGTATCTGGCAGAACCTCATTAAGATAATGTGATTTCTTTTTGACACAGGCTGGTGTCACAGAGTGAGGAGACTTTGGTGACAGGGAAATGCAGCTTTTACCAGGCTGGTCCAAATTTAGAGCCGAGCCTGAGAGAGGCAGGTTTAGCTGTTCAATTTAGTGCTCCCTCATTTTTACCTCTCCAGTATCAAGCTTAGAGAGGAAGCAGAAAATAGATATTCAAATCCCTTTCTTCATCGCTGCCGTGTTCAAACTGAATTAACTTTCATCCGAAGGAAGCCTGCGCTATAGGAAACATCTGCCGTGGTCCAAATTGTGTTTGAGGTCAGAATTAAAATGTATGTAACTGTTCAGCGGTGAGCAGTGAATACACAAATCCTGCTCTTTGCCAACAGCTGTTTTGCGAGACATGATTTGTACGCTTCCCTTGTACCTGTGTGGTTACAGGGATGTGTTATTGGAATACGAACAGCACGATGTGTCTCTGGAAATAACTATTATAAGGTGAAGCGGCTTGCTGGAATGTCAGATAATTCCTTTATTTCAAGCTTACATTTGTTTATTTATTTGTCTTCTACAAACAGTGTTTCTGGAGCGTGCTAGTAATTGGTGTGAGGCTGTAATTGTATTCACGGTGCGTCTGTGTCAGGGAGCAATATTGATGTACAGCGGCTGCTCCGTGGAACATTTGTTCTCTTGGCTCTTCTGTCCAACGAGTTGACGTAAGCTCTCAGGGAAAGTACGAACAATTTTTAGAGCTGGTCTAGATATAGTCCTTACAGATTTATTTTTTTTTATTTCACTGTGTGACTGAAAAGAGCTTTTGAAAAGATAGACCAAGTCTCAAGTGTAGACCAAGCAGGGAGCGGCTGGTGCTTTGCTGGATTTGATGAGCTTTCAATCTGCTGAATTAAGGGAAAACTAAAGCTCCTATTTTATGGAGTACTGTCTGAGGACCGGGACTTTTGTAGTGTGTTGGAGTGCCTAGGCTTTCTTCTGGCTTCTTTTGAGTAAAGACCATTCAGGTTTGAACAAGTCATTCAAGTTCTTTAAATTGTGTCCTGTCTTTCAGCAGGAATTGCAGAGATGATTGCAAAATAAACTGAGGAGTGGCTCACAAGAATGAATAAGGCAGAAGTTTAGTTTGAGCAGGACTCAGTGGTGTGTGCCAATTCCATATTTCTGGTGTACGGTGGCAAACGTTGGTACCACGTGTATTTCAGAGGTTAGTTATATAGAATCATAGAATAACCAGGTTGGAAGAGACCCACCAGATCATCAAATCCAACCATTCCTATCAAACACTAAACCATGTCCCTCAGTGCCTCGTCCACCCATCCCTTAAACCCCTCCAGGGAAGGTGACTCGACCCCCTCCCTGGGCAGCCTCTGCCAGTGCCCAATGACCCTTTCTGTGAAATTTTTTTTCCTAATGTTCAGCCTAAATCTCCCCTGGCAGAGCTTGTGGCCATTCCCCCTTGTCCTGTCCCCTGTCCCTTGGGAGAAGAGGCCAGCACCCTCCTCTCCACAACCTCCTTTCAGGTAGTTGTATGACATTGCCAAATTCCCAGTGGATTAATGGACATTGGGGAGGTCTCTGCTGGTACCGGGCTAGAAAGCCTGTGGAGCTCAGCACTGCAGTGGCTACTGGGAGCACAGCTCGTAAAGCACCCGTGCTGCAGCATCTCACCCTGCTCAGCCGCGTGTTCTTCAGCGAGACTCCAGTGCTAGACAAAATATGTGTGTGGGGAGGCAGATGGTGCCAAAGCAGCTCCAGGAAAGCAGCAGTTGGCCATTAATTTGCTCAGAGGTTGGGTTGGTGGCTTGATTCTGCTGCTGTGGAAACCCAGGCGGATGAAGGGGCAGGAGGACCAGGGGTGGTAGGTCAGACCGGAGTCTGCTGCCAGTGCAGAAGAAAGAGGGAGACGTTTATGTTTTGTGGCGCCTCTTTTCCTACTTTGGAAAAAGCTTTCTTTTTATGTGCCTGTAAATGCTTTATAGCCCAAGTGCTGTAGCTTTGAGTAGTTCCTTGGAAATTGATGGTGAATTTTGACCACGTACAGCCAGCGTCTTCAAGTTCCTGAGGATTCTGCTCTCAGTTTGTGATGTGGGTTTTTTTACTGCATTTAAATGAGTGATTTTACAGGACTTCTGAGTATTGGTAGGCTTATAATCCCTTTCTCCCTTCCCTCTTTTCAAGCTTGTTTTTTCTAAGGGACTGAAGCTATGTCCTTCTTCGCAACAGGTTCCAAACTCTTAGCTTCACTTTGTCTCAACTGGGCCATGGTATAGAAATCCCAGAGGTGATCTGAAATCTTCTGGATTCTTTTGAAGGTAGCCAAGAGGGCAGGAGAGGAAAGGCCTGTTGGTGGCTCTGCTGGAGGATAGTTATGAGCTCCTCCATCAGGCAAAGGTGAATGCCTACAGAAGGTGCTGTCTTCATAAAGCTCCAGCCACAAGAAATGCTTTAATCAAGGCTTTTGGCTGAATATGGGATGCCCAGATGTTTGGTTCTGCCCCGGGGAGGGATGTGGTGAGGTGGCTGTGGCCACCACCATTCTCTGCGCCTGGTCGACAGCTCAGCCAATCCCTCGTGAAGACCTGCCAAGTGCAGAAAATCAACACAACCAGGGCTGGTTTTTGATTCTCACACCTCTAGCAAGGGTTAGAAGTAACCACAGAAAGAAAATACTGGAGTTTGGCGTTTATTTTGGTAATGACTCCATTCCTTTTGGTATTTCTACCTATTGCTAATGCCTCATTCTGTAATTTTTGTTGCTCTGACTGCTTTGTTTTTTGTCGTTGCAATCAAGATAATGCAGTATAATATTGCGCTAAGAATTTCAGCTATTCAATTACCTTTCAGAAGTTGACTTAATTGGCTCTTTAAGTGATAGCTCTCTATTGTGTGCAATCAGCACGACTCAAGGAGGGAGCAGGAAGAGGATAAGGACTTTGTTTCTGATCAATAAATAAAGGTCTTTGAAATAATACTGCTTGTAATTTGTACCACCGGTTAAATTACACTGAAGATGATAGCCTGTGCATTCCTTGCAGAGCACAGCTATAACAGAGTAATAAACCTTGGCTATAAGCAAGCATGCGGACTGTTTTGCTCTGTGTTTGCAGCAAATCCAGTTCTCCCCTTGGATTCTCTTTCCCCCAAGTATTAGAGAAAAAAACAAAACAAAACTGCTGCAGAGCCTGGCACAGATGGTTTGGGAAAGTCTAGTGTGTAATGACTAACCATTTGTTTTGCACCTCATAAAGTATGCAAGTGAATATGATACCTGATGATAAATAATGCAAAGTGGAGATTGAAGGCAAGGAGAGATTATAGATGAAATAAATATATGATAAACCAACTTTAAATAAATAAGCAAACCCAAAAGCCTAAGCTCTCCTTCAAGCTATGATCCATAGAAACAGCTGCTTGGTGCAGATTTGCCTCCAGTGCTTGAATCAAGGGACTTTGGGCCAGCAGGATTTCTAGAATTTGCAGTCAAGATTTGACCAAAGCTACAAGTCTCAGGAGCTGCCACCTTTGCACAGCTCTGTGACACCTCAAATCATCACTGAGCTGATTCCTGCCTTGCTTTAGGCAGCAGGAAAACTTTAGCCAAGCAAAGGTTTAGTTTAGAAATATATATATTTTTCCCTTAGTCATAGTGAGGTAAAAGTGATTGGCTGCTTTAGACTTATTTTTAAAGCAAAAATTATTAATAATAATTAATTATTTAGTCCTAATTAAAGTTATTTTGAATCCAGAAAGATCTTCTTGAGATTGCAAGAGGCACCAGGCTGGAAGCCACTCTCAGTCTCCCTACACAGGTGATGTTGCCACTGCCAGGGACAATTCCAGCTCCTACCACCACAGTCCCCTCCCCGAATCCATCCCCTTCCCAGCTACGCAGGTAGGTGAGGGCTGCGGGTGCAGAACTGAATAGAGTCACAGGTTTTAACATTTAGGCATCAATCTTCTTCATGCACGAGGCGTTTCTTTCTGTTTGGAGGAGCGACCAAGGGACGTTTGTTGCAGAGATCATCTAGCTCAGACCAAGCTGAGATTTAATTGATTAAAGATGCTTCTTTGCTCCGTGCCCCTCTGGGAGAGAGATGGATAGTAGCCCTTCAGTGCAATGTTCTTGCTGCAGGAGGGAAGACGGTGATCCAGATTTATAGTCCTGCGCTGAAGAACAGGTTTGAGACCGTTCCACGTGTCAGCTTGTAGGAGTTTTCATGGAGCTGTGGGGGTAGATTGTGCTTGCCCTTTTGTCAGCTAGAAATAGTGGCGCTGCAGTGTCCTGGTCCAGCTCAGCATTAAGCAGATCCTTAAGCTTCCAGCAGCCCTGGCAGCTGCGGGCTGGTGTCAGGCGCCTTCGTGCCCAGGCGCCCGACAAGGGGGTGTTTGTTAGCGGAGGGCTGGTACGGTCTCGCCTCGGTGGAGAAGTGGAACTGAATGGTCATTTTGTGATGACAGTAATTGCAGCATCTGTGTAGTTTGCCCATCCAAGTGTTTTACTCATGATCCCAAGTGCAGGGTTGATTCCATATTGACTTTGCTGAGCACGGCGGCGCTGGGGAGGTGTGTAGCATCTATTTATAAGATGCAGTAACTGCTGGTTGGCTAGTAATTTTGTCCATATTGAGTTAAGCAATATAGGGGAAGAAGGGCAAAATAAACAACTTTTTTGATGTAAATTTACTCTGTGGCTTCTTTTGCTCCTGCAAGGGGCTGTTGTGATAGAGCCTGATGTGTTTTCACATCTGCCTATGAAGAATATAGGATCTATTTTACACATCTGCCTGTGAAGAATATAGGATTTGTCTGTCAAATGAAATTTGCTTTGCTGGGCTGCCAGCAGCGTTTTTTTGAGTAGCTATTTTGTGAAACACAACCTGAGCATTTGTACTGGCTTAACACTTTAAATGTAGCCAGGGGAAGATGGAATATTCATCTTTATTGTATTTGTTTCTCCCCTAATGAGACATTACTGTCTGTCGTAAAGGAAGCGGTTCCTGAGCCTAGGGAGCATGCCCAGTTATTTTCTGCTTGCTCCATTAGCTCGTGTGCAGACCTCCCTATTTTTTTTATGTGCTTTTCTCCTTGTTTAATCCTGCCAACTGCTCTTCTGGTCGGAAATCCATTTCTATAATGCTGGGTATTACACAAATTTGTCAGAGCTCTTAATGCAGATAAGGGGGGGGGGTGAGGCTGGTTTGCCCCATCAGGCTGTGCCGACATTCTGCTTTCCATCAGTCACACAAAAGGCTTTACGCTGCAGCTCACCGAGGGCATAAAATGCACGCAGTAAAGAAAAATAAAGTTTAAAGGAACAACTAGAGTGCTGTAAACAATGCTTGGGTTTTGATTCACCAAGTCCGAGCACGGCACAAATTGTACAGCTCGCTGTGCCCTGTGGAAATACCTCTTTATATTCCTTTCTTTGAAAAATTTCTGTAACTAGTAATCAAGGGATCATCGCCGAGAGCCCTTCTCTAAATAGGTTTTTGGTCACTACTCCTGTTTACTATTTCTCTGTATGCAGTAATTGAAGCTCCTCGTTGACCAGAACATTCAGAATGATTTGCTGCGCGGATGCAGCCCCAGATTTTGGGGGTTTGTTGTGAGCCTGATGCTTTGGGGACCAGAGCTGGAGCTGGCGAGAGGCATCTTCTGTCTCCGAGCGCTGCGTGTGATTTGCAGTGTTTGCGTAGTAATTTCCAGCAGAACTGAGCACATCTCTGCCTCTCGCGCTCTTCTGGTTGTTTTAATCTGTTGAATGTATCTGTGGCACTTTGCCTGGTGGAGAGTGGTGGGAATGTTGTCAACAGTGCAGAGAAAGATGCCAGGCTGTTGGTTCTCTTTATTATTATTTGTAGGGGAGCCATACGAAGTCCATCCTTACAGCAAGGGTTTAAGTAGCTCTCAAGCATGCCCACACTCTTTGCTTAAGCGATGGAGTAGGCAACCTGTTCAAAGTTTAGTGTTAGTTTATATTCTTGTGTGAATTTTTGACTTGGCTATCCAGTTTTATTAGAAATAAAAGGAACAAAATTATTCTGGCACACTTTGAGAGCTACAGCATTTGGAAACTCTTCATTCTCTCTCTTTTCTCTTTCCTTATTTCTTCCCAAGAAGTATTGCTACACTTTTCTTTTTTGGGACTTTGCTGTAATAATTACATTTGTGAAGATCCATGGGGATGAGTTATCTCACAAGCAGGATTATGCCCTTAAATGGAAAATAAGCCGCTGCAACAGCCAGAGTTTGGGAAAAAAAGTTTTATTGTGGGAAAACTGAGTTGCTGTATATGTTATTCCATGTTGTGGGGCTGCTCAGTCAGGAAATGCTTGTTAGTGCAGAGAGGAAGTGCTTGTGTCTTCTAAATGCTTGTTGCATTCTTTTAAAATTGTTTTTAAAACAGGAAAACGTACCTCCAATGAAATGCCAGCCTCTGCAAAATGGACAGGAGGTGTGAGAAAACATTTGAGGGAGATAGGGAGGACTATCTTGCTTTATGAACTCTTTAATTTATTTGCTGGCTCATGCTCCCTCCTTCCCCCTCCCCAAGCCGGTAGCGTTGTGGGTCCTCTCCAGGCTGCCCAGCCCGTTCCCCTGCCCTGCTGCCTCTCAGCCAACAATTTGGGCTAAATAATCCAATTAAGCTTTGAAGCTTATATAACTGTCTTGGCTTGAGGCAACAACCGGACTGACTGGGATACAGAACACATCTGGAAGTAGTATACTGAACATACTACTGCAGCTGGAGCCAAACCGATTTGGATGAATTTGCTCATATGCACAAGATGTCCTTTGAAAAGCAAGACGTGTGTGTATTGTCTCCGCGCTGAAGAAGTCAAAGTTAGAAAATGCTCCTATCCATAAATTGTCTCCCTGGCTGGGGAACCTAACTGGCTTCTCTCCTCTCCTTTGCATTTGGAAGATTGTCTGGCTCTTTGTCCAGCTCTGGAGGATCAGCCAGTCCCCACAGTGCACAGATCATAAATAACACGTTTGTTTATGTATTTCCAGGGTGGAAAGGACCTCCAGCATCATTCAGTCTGACTTCTTACACATCGCAGGAGTTGCTTTTTATTTAAACTGAAATGTAGCTTGGTGCATAGCTGGAACATAGCTCCGAAGAAACAATCATGGTTTTTTTCTGTGAATTCATTATATATCTGGTAATTTATGCTAATGATTAATTACACTTTCTAGTAAAACATGAGCATTTTACATCAGCTTGAGGGCTGAGAAGAAAGAAGAACTCAGCAATTCTGTATTTCAAATAGCATGCCCAGTACAAGCCTAGGAAAAAAAAAAAACAGTGCATGTTTTAGCACTCTCAGATGTCTGTTCTCCTGTTGATATCCATTACTCTCAGTAGGGAAGTTATGGCCATTAGCAGCAGAATGAATTTCCCTTCGTGTGCAGCTATATGCTCTTACAGCTTCATTTTATAGTCTACTGTCTGATGTTAAAGTAAAGAATTTATTTGTCTTTGCAGGTGTGCAAGGCTGGTTTAGCACTCGTGTCCTGCCTTTTCCTGGATGCTTGCGCAGCTGCCTGCCCGGCACCTTCCAAATCTGTGCTGGGGAAGGAGTGTAGAAATGCCACCCCTGAAATCTGATGTGCCACACACACACAGAGCTGCCAGGCTTGTCCTCAGGAAAACATACACGGGGAGTTGGCTACAGTCAATACGTGCTGGCCTAGTTGCAGATGAGAGGTCGCAGAGTCTTCTGCGAGTACCTTCATAGTCATAAATACTTGTATACAGAGTCATGATCTTATGGTTTATACTTTTTGATTTTTCAGCGGTCATAAAACTAAATGAGTTCCTCAAAAAAACTCTATATATCTTTGTGAATCACCCCTCCCAGCCCATGATGGAGTTGGAGCTCACCTGTCTGCCTTGCTCCTGTTCAGACATGGGTTTGTTGGAGGCGGTGATGCAGCTCTGCCTCCACTCCTTCCACGTTGCTACCGTATCAGACTGCTCTCTCTTGATGTTTTGTCCCTAAAGAAGAAGAAAATTGGATTAGGTTTTTCGCAGCAACGCACAATGATGATCCTGGGTAACGAAGCAGGTCTATGCACGGGAAGCTTTGTGACAGGGTAAGTTATCTACAGGGGACTCACCAGGGTGATTTGCTTTATGGCCATCTCATAAAGGCACTCTAAAGGATGAACTGATTGCTAAACCGTTCCTTGTGTGCTCAAATAACAGCTGTTAGTGCTAGAAGAGGTGCTGAGCAGCCCAGGTGGCTGGTGAGAGACCATTTCCAAAGCTGTGTTTGGATGCACTGAGGGTACCTAAAGTACCCGAGTACAGAAACAGCCTCCCCAAGCACTGCAGTCCAACAGTAAACCTCTCTGTAGAGGGAACAGGGGCTTGAATTGAGCTCTAAATAGTCATGCTGCAGATTTTAAGGGCAATTTTCATTGGGGTGAGTCGCGCTGCTTGTTTCTCTTGTGCTGTGCCGAGGCTCACTCCATGGTTTTCCCTGGTATCCTCCTGCAGTTTTCCCTGGCACCCCTGGGACAGCTGAACTGCAGGTGTGGGGTCAGGCTCTGCACTCTCCCATGAACAACTCATGGGTTCCTGCGAGGAGACAGGGGCTCTTCTCATTGCAGCAGACGCCTTGTCCGTCTTGCAGCCTTCTTGCAGCACCTCAGCATGCCAAACTGAGTCTTTCTGTAACATAGCTTCCCTCTGGGTGGAAAGTGAGAAAACTGAGCCACGGCAGCCCACACAGCAATTAGTGTTACCTTCTATCTTCCACCTGTAAAGGTAACGGTGTGTGAAATACTGAAAAACCAAATGCATTTAAATAGACAAGTTCTAAGGAAAGAAGAAGCATGAACAGTGCATCCACTCACAGGGAGCATGAGGTGTCCTCTGCCAGGACTAAACAGCGCTTTACGAACAGTCGTGAAATTAAGCATAAATACCAATGTACTGTGGTCCCAGGCTGTGGGAAGCATTCTTATATTTTGAGGTGATAAGCAAGCAGCAGGCTTAGTGCATTGTCTTGAAGCCATTAGGTAAACCTGACACCTCAAGAAAGCAAAAACCTCTAAGGATGTGGCTACAGAAGCTATTTAAACTGCTCTCCATCTGTCCCAAAGGGCATCCTAGTTCCCACGTGCTTCCTTTGCACCACTGGCTTGGTCAGCAGGATGATCTACCCGAGAATTAAGCCTGCAACAAGGATGCTTTATTTTCCAGCGGGATCAGCCCATGGATAGCGTGGACCATGAGGCTGCATGGGTGTTGGTGCTTCCGAGGAGGCACAGCACAGGGAGCACCCTGCCCATTTTACCTGACTTAACGTTGCCGAAAGCCGCCCAGCACGAGAAAGTGGGAGATGCCAGTAACGTCTAGAGCAGCAGCTTGTTGAGGAGCTTTCAAGCCTCATTTAATAAGCAACCAAAGGTCTTAGCAGTAGGACACCCGCCTAGTCGGCATCCTCCTCCTTCCCCAGCTGTTTATTTTCTACCCTTGAAATGTCCTGCAACCCCCAGCTTGCACTGTGCCATCTCCAGCATCTGTGTTGCCTCACAGCAGAGCCGCTCTGCTGGAATAAAGCTGCTGCTGCTGCTGCTGGCACGGGGCTGGCAGGCAGCTCCGCAGCTGAGCTGCTCTCAGATCTGGAACCAAGGCCTCCGAGCTCTGGGTTAAGTCCTGTTTTCCAGTAGGGAAAAGTGAAATTATTACAGGTCGCTATTGCTGGTGAGTCAGGAGCTCCGTCTTGTTTGTGCTTCACTGATGTGTTTTCTACAAGGGCAAGAAATGAGGAGGTTTTCACTCTAAAGCCATCTGGTTCTGTGGGAGGGGATGTTGGCATTACCTGAAAACTCATGTTTTCTTGGTTGCTGAATGAGAAAAGGGAGAAGTGGGTCTTCTTGCTCTTTCTGTGGAATGTTTTTCTTCCCAGCAATTATCCTAGCATATAAAATGAAACAAGAGCCCTCAGATAGCATCAACGCTTATAGTTGGTCTAATTGTGCTATTTAATGGCAATGTCTTGTTTTTTCTCTGGAGAGAAGAAAATGTACCCTATTAAGTGCTCATGTTACAAGCCTGCACCCTGGGGGATACATATTTCAAATATTAATGCTGAGTAATTTTTAAAAGCTTCTGTATGCATCTTATTTTAAGTATTCTGCAAATTATTTAAGACTACTAAAACACAATGCAATTCAGATCAGCTCATCGCGTGATCGGTATGTGGTGATTTAAAAATCTACTTCTACCCACCAGCCCAGTCGTGCATCCGATCGGGCATCGGTACAATAGGGAAATTGTAATCTGTTTGCTGCTGCTGATCTGTAGGTAGACAAGATGTACAATTTACATAGACAGTGGAGCGAAGGGAACGCTGTAAATATCCTTTCACTCTAATACAGTCACATGCATTGCAAATGAATTACCTTTAGAAAAAGAAGTCAAACCTGACTTGCATTGAAGTTCTCTGCTATTAACATCAGCGGAGCCAAGGACTCTAGCCAGAACTTCTGTGATTTCCTTGATATCCCTGTGACTTAGTGCATCTCTCTAACTTTTCCATATGTGTTCTCTGATTTATAACACAGCACTACTTTATTTTGCTGTTGTAAAATTCTTTCATATGCTCAGCCGTGCCAGAAGCCTCGTATGTTATTGATTAAACAAATTCCCTCTGTTCCAGGATTTTGGCTGTTCTGAGCCTGGTGGTAACTTCAGTGGAATGATGAGTGCGATGGTCGATCGTACAAGGAGGTGGGGAAGTACAACATCCCAGCACATATTGCTGCTAATCAATAAGCTCTCCTTCAATTTGCAAATTGGAACTGCTTTTTCCACCCGCTGCTGCCGCAGCTCTCCGGAGATGGACTGAGCTCGTCCATCAGCTGCAAAGTGCCGGTGGCTCATGGTCATTTGTGAGGGGATGATGATGATGATGTTGGATTTTAGAAATGTTTGGAGGAGGATTAGCAAGAATTTCATTTTGACTACTTCATGGGCAATTAGCGACAGCTGCTGCTAGAGGAAGGATGTGATGATTAACACAGTGACCTTTGCAAGTATCAGCTTCCCTTCTTGGAGGGATTCCTTTCGGATGGACTTTGTAAGCTCTTAGCGCTGCAGCAGAGTGGGCTGCATGGGTGCTTTGGGGTTTGGTGAAATAAGGTGTCTGTTTTCATTATTACCATGATTAGGTTATAATAAAAAGGGGCTTCCCATTATACAGTGAGGCATTTGCTCTGCTTCAGGGTTTTCTTCTTCTCTGGAGTTGGGCCTTACAAGCACCCATAGGAACGTGGTCCTGTGTCCTCCAGACATCAGCTCTTTCTTCAGGCCTGTTTTGGTTCATGAGATTTTACTCACTTGCTTCGGTATTCTCTGTGAGAACAGGGTGAAAGAGAAGGGAATCCGATCTGGGGCTTTGCGAGTGGCGAGAGCCAAGCAAATGTGATTTGGACTTTTACTTCATGTGATGGTTTGCAGTCCAGCGTGAAGCTGGTGGCCACAGGCGACCAATGAAACAGTCCATGGCATGACCAGCACTAAGACCCGTGTTCCTTGGCCTCAACGATAGGCGGGTGAGGTTGCTGCTCGTCCCTGGGCGTTTTCCCTGCCCGTGTCGTGGAAGGACGGTACGTTAGGCAAATGCATCTTCTTTTGAACCACGCACAGTTTTGTTTGGTCAGGACCAACCACATCTGTGAATTCCCAGCCTTTCCCATTGTCCTTTTTCCAGCGTTTATTTCCACCCCTTGCCCAGGTTTGCCTGTGTGGTGTCCTCCCTTAAAAAGCCTATTGAGCTGCAATTATTTTGAGGTTTAATGAGCCATGATTTCTGTAATGCTTTATTTTGTTCACTTTCAGCATGTTTTTATTCCCCAATCAAGTAAAGGGTATTAAAAACCCACCGAGAACAAAGTCTGCTTTCCATTTGAGAGAAAAATGCTTCGAAAGCTGTATTCATACTACACAGGTAAATAATTAGATTGCTAATGAACTGGTTTCGCTTTGAAGACAAAAGCTACATTATTCCTAATTAAGTCGTGAGAAGAGACACAGAAATTTGTGGCCTTTCTCCCAAGAAATAAGGAAAAAAAGGAACTGGCAACCTGGACAAGGCCAGGGACTGCTGCTAGGGCAATGATTTTCCTCACCTTGTGGTGCCTCTGTGCTTGCAGCACCTTCCAGCTCTTCTATGCTGTTTAAATTCTTTGCTTCAGTGTTTTTCCATGGCAGTGGATTCATGGAAATAATATAACTTTCTCTGTGCAACACATATATCAGTTTTCAAATTAATATTTGAATTGAATGGTTACTTACTCCTGTATTTTGAGACAAGGAGAATGGAGGCCTGTGATATATTTTCATTATATCACTCTATTTTATATGCTTTTCATCACAAGCCCTATTATTATGCCCATCCTAAGATGAATAATCTCATATGTTTTTCTCTTTTCTAACAGAGCAGCAGTTTTTTTCAGGCCTTTGATCATTCTCATCACCCTCTTCTAAAGCCCCTTTTAAGTCTGTAATAATACTCTTTTTCAGATGAGGTGAAAACTATTCTGGGATTAGGCAGCATAATTTTAATAATGTTATAATCTTCATACTATTATTCCCCATCCCGTCCACTAAGCAGACTAATATCTTGTTTGCCTCCCTCTCCATTCCCCTTTTTTTCCTGGATTGCTGCTGCCTGCAGAGCAGCATCAAGACACTTTGATGCTCTGGCCTCCTTATTCCTAGTTCTTAATACTGTTAATTAAGAACCACGTGAAAAATACCTTGATTCACCCCCCCCCAGTTAATTTGCATCTGTCATCTTTGGTGCTAATTAGCTGTTATGGTGCCTTCTCTCCTGGTCGTTTGCTTCTTTTCTGGCTTTGATGAACTTATCTCCATGTCAGCTCCGTATTTGGCTACTTCACAAATTCATCTCCTCCAGATCCTCACTAAATCTATTAGACAGTGGGTTTAATACCAATCCATATGGCTTCCTCTTGAGATAGTTAACCTTTCGCTGTGATGAAAATCCACTATTTTATTCAATCTCCTTCTCTTTAGATCAATGGCAAGACTTACCCTCTTCCCTTCCATAGAGGTTTTGCAGCAAAAGGAATTGCCCTCCGATTTCTCTGTCTTGTTAAATCACTTGAACAGGTTGATAAAACCCCAGGAAAAATGAGGACTGGTTCTTTTTGCAGAAGCTGATGGTGGTTTATACCTACCTATACCAGTGCTTTTGTTTGCAGCGTGGTAAAACCCAGGGTATTTGCAGTGATCTGGGAGCATTTCATGTTGTTCAGTGCGGTTCATCCATGGAGCTGGGCTGCAAAAAGAGATCCCAAACCTGCTCTGCAGGTACCTGATGGTATGAAAACTTCTGCTGCCTCCTTTGCCCTGATCCAAGACATTTCAGGCACAGGTGATGGACATTACTGTTTACTTTCCTAATTTCTGGCTTTCTATATCCTTGTTTTGGAGCTGGCATCCCTCCTGCATCTCCCTGAGGAGCTTTTTGGATGTGGGCACAGGCACTCTCACAGCTTGCTCTCTTACTTTGAAGAGGAATTATAATGCCCACCATCCGTGTTGTGGTTCACCACCCCCATCTCTAAAAACTTACTATGTAGGACTTCAAAAACAAAGAAAAAAAGCTCATTTTTGGAAGGATCTGTGTGAATGTTGTCTGAACCGGATCTCAAATGCAAACAGTTGCTCCTGCTTTGGAATAATAAGACACAGGGGATATGTATTTTCCTCTCTCCTTCTGAGGACGTGTGTGCTGAGACAACATTAAACTCCATTGAGGAGACATGCAACAGAATATGATCAAAACCCACTGCTACAAAAAGAAGAAATGGTGACTTACGGGTACTTGTGTTCCCTGGGTAGAGACTGTCAGTGCAGAGATGCGTTGCATTTCCATCTCATCACATGGAACTGTTGAGGGTTGAAATGCTATTAAATATACCACAGGCTCTTATTAAGTAGCTGTACTAACCACACACGCATTAACAGATCGCTGCCGGTGGATACTCTTTATTTGACAATCATTTTTTCAGACAAGCTGGTTTGAATAAGCCTCTTGCTTTGGCTGATGTGTTAGCTCAGTGCAGCAGTGGTGTAGTGGGAGGCTTTTGCTGCCATCGCCTACCTTTTACTGGCTATGGAGCTTGGATATGGGTTTTTTAACATGCCCCAGATGCTGTTGCTGTAGAGCAGTTCTGTGTCTGCTCAGGATGGCACTGGGGCATAGGCTCTAAGCTGGAGCATAGCGATGGCACAGAGGTGCCTCCTTCCTTCCCTGGTCCCTGCCCTGCCTTCTGTTCTCCACTTCTACAGCTACTTTCCTGATAATAATGAGCTTTCTAGTGGTACTAAAGACTCCACTTCCCATATAACATAATATAATAAAGAAACTCAAATAACTTCCTTATAAAACTTTTTTCCTTTAAACCCTTTTTCTTAAAAAAAATATAAAAAAAAGAAAAGGAACTTCCAATAAAGAACCTCATGGTGTATTTTTATAAGCAGCAACTAGAAAATGTCTGTTTTAACCCAGTATCCAGGTGGTTCAGGACACAGTGCAGCTGTAAATGTTGCATGAAGTGTACCGGATAAGGCATGTGTGTTTGTGTGGTGATGGCACTGCTGAAATGCTCTTTATTTCTATGGGGATGAATCAGCCCTCACCAGGGTAGCTGCAACTGCCAGAGCCTTTCAGGAGGTCCAGCCTGCCAGAAAACATCCACTCCCTGAAATCTGGCCTTGATTGTGTTTGATTTGTTGTTCGGCGTGTCATGGTGCTCAATTCCTTAAGGCAAAACAACTTCTCAATGCCTGCATATATCCTAAGCTGCTGAAATATTTATGATTTTAAAGGATTAGACTAAGACTGGGGACAGTGCTCCACTGGCTCATGGAAGGAGAGATGACATATCTCTCATCTTGCTCATCTTATAGGAGCACAATTAGTGTTTCTTTAGATTTGAAGTAAAAGACCCCTGGACTCTTCATCCTGCCTGGCAAGGGACCTGACTTTTTGGGAGTATTTTGAATGCTGAGCTATCCTCTCCTTTTCTTTCTGCTACTTAAGACAATATCTTGTCACAGCTTACGTGTCACTCCATGTACCCCAGCAGAATCTGTGGCTTTTGGGGGGATGCTTCAGGGTTTTGTTCACAGGAGTCTCTAAAGCTGGTCTCATCATTCTAAAGCCAAATAAGCAGGGGCCAATGTTTTGCTCTTAAGGATCAAAAATGTTTATTGTAGAGTTGCTGCTGATCCCTGCGTGCAAAGTATTTTAACATCTGTGTGCTACGCTAGCCATCAGATTTCTGTGTAAAGCAGGACTAACTTTTTTTGCATGTCAGGAGCTGAATTTAATTCACCGGTACGGCACGGTATCTCCTTATATCCATTTTAATGGTCTGGTGAAATTCTGTTAGCAAAATACCTAATGAAAGTTGCAATTCAGTCAAGGCAATCTAGAGGGTAATTTGTGGAGCCGCGCCAGCATTTTGTAAATCATTAAACATCAAAATGTGAAAAAAAACCCAAAAACCTCCCTAATAATTTTCTGACTTTGAGAGCTCCTGTGAGTGGCTGGAGATGTGACCAGGCTGGGATGGGGACAGCGGTGAGCTGGGATGGGGCAGTGATGAGCTGGGATGGGGCAGTGATGAGCTGGGATGGGGCAGTGGTGAGCTGGGATGGGGCAGTGGTGAGCTGGGATGGGGCAGTGGTGAGCTGGGATGGGGCAGCGGTGAGCTGGGATGGGGACAGTGGTGAGCTGGGATGGGGACAATGGTGAGCTGGGATGGGGACAATGGTGAGTCTGGATGGGATGGGGACAGTGGTGAGCTGGGATGGGATGGCTCACCAGCTTGGTTCCCTGGTTGCATTTTTGGCTACCATAGATGCTGTAGCATGGGGAGGGTTGGTTTGTGTGCTGTGGAGTTCCCCAGACCATTGCAAGTCCTAGAGAGGGAAGAGTTGTTAACTACAGGGGTGCTTTAAGTAAAAGGAGCGTAGTGATTGTGGAGTTTTCCATAGGCAGTTAAGTTTTCTGCTCCAGCCCCATTCGGGTTGTGATGTGAACTGGGGACTTCATTTGGCTGTTTGCCCCTGAGAACTCTTGCAGCAGACAGGTCAAAAGGTGCAGTTGTGCTCTTGAAGCCAAGATTTATTAACATAAATGGTTTATAGGCTTGGGGGTTGTTTTCAGTTTTTAAACAAACTCTCTTCAAAGTCTTCCTAATGAGAAGCAAGTCCAGCTAGCAAAAACTTTGCATTTGTTTTTGTAAAGGTTGAATTGGAGGGAAATCTTTGGCTTTGGCCATGAGTCCCCTCTGCCATGAGAGGTTATCTGTGGAGAACAAAATGAAAAGTAATTGGTCCTGAAATATGGACATGTTTAAAATGTGCCGCGGGCTTCCTGGGAGGTTGGAGTGCGATGTTTTTAAAGCCTAATGCAGAATACAGAATTATAACATTTCTGACTGTGTATATTGATATGTGTATGGAGTCCAGGGTGGGTTTTTTATTTGCACTGGTTTGATATTGTGCCTGTATGCTGGTTTAGGTATTTTGCTTTCCCTCAGAAACTGCAAATGGAGAGGCAGAGTGGACGCAGATGTCCCAGCTCTCGCCTCTGCTTGCAAACAGGGTTTGCACTTAATAGTCACTTCAAGAAGAGTGAAGCCACAGAATTCTCCATTACGGAGGAAGACTTTTTATTAAACAAATGCTGTCTTGGATGGGCTAAAGCTTTTGGGAAGGCTGCAGGAGGTCAGCTCTGCAGAGCCCGTGTAAGGCTCCTGGGGAGCAGCCCATAAATTGGTGTGTGCCCATCCCCGTGCTCTGCTGCATCCCTGCTCTTGGGAAATGAACCCGTTCAAGCCCTCCCTGCCTGCTGCTTCACCAGCAGTTTGCGTTGTTGCTCAGGGTTCCAGCACAGGGTTCTCAGCTAGAGGCTCCCAGCTTTAAAAATGAAGCCTGGCAGCTGCGACCAGGCACAACCAGAGCGAGAGAAGGGAGCAGAGGGGCAGCTGATGGTCAGTGGGGGATGCTCACCCGGATGCCTCCTACGGCCGCTCTTGCTCTGCTCCCCCCTCCAGGGATACAGCCCCCCAGATCTGCTCCGGGATGGACAGATGGCAGCTGGCGCTCAGCTGTGCCCAGCGCTGCCTTCTCTGCCCTGCAGAGCCCAGCTTGGATGAAGCTGCTCGGTGCACGCTTGGAGTCTCACAGCCAGCTCGTTTCTAAAGACGGTTTGTGAAAGACCATTGAGTGCAAAAATTAGACACAGCAAGGTGTGAAACGTGCTGTTTGCAGGGTGCTGGGCATGCACACTGTGTGCTGCAAATACTGCAAGTCCCTGTTTGAGGGGTTTTCAGTCTCCCACGCTTGTCCTGCACATCATCACCTAACACCGACTTTCCTTCTTTATTAAACCAGTCTGTTTTAAGCCCGAAGCAATGTGCTATCTCTCAAGAAAAAGTAAGCTGAGTCTTTTTTTTAATATAGTTATAACTGAGAGGTTTTGTCCTGCACTGCCTGAGTCTGGGGATATTTTAAGGGCTCCGCTGTCTTGTGCTGGGAGGGAATACAATAAATATGTAGATAGAGAGTGCTGCTCTTTGAAAGGTAAGTAAAGGGTCTGTGCTGAACTGACGCTAGCTGAAAAATTTGTTCAGCCTAATTAGCAGCAAATCGCTTGTGTGTCCAACCTTGCTTGGAGAGATGAGAGCCAGTTTCCCCTCCTCCTTATCCACTGCTGCCCTTCGCGGCTTTTCAGAGGCCTCCCTGGCTGAGCGGCTGAGGGGTTTTGTGAGGATCTGCATCCACGTGTCATTGCAGACCAACGAGTGCAAAATGACATTGCTGGAAATTCATGGGAAACTGTACGTCCGTCTCGGGCTTTGTCTCAGCTTCTTCAAGCTGTCACCGGAACCGGTCACAATCGATCAGCTTTTAAATTTCATGAAATTTTAATTAAAGAATGGAAAGCCTACAAAGACATCGTAGGACAAGAGCACTGGAAACAAATACAATTTCACTTCCAACCATTAGCCAGAGAAGCAGCAAATGGTTGACTGCACATCACCGTCGCAGTCTAATGAAAAGTACAGCTCTTGGCTTCAGCGGGCAGGTCATTAGCGACTGAATAATCAGTGACATTTCCCTTCTAAATCTGACACAAACGAAGTGCAGCGCTCTGGAAAAAGCCATTAAGTGCAAAGCCCTGCCTTTACTCTGCTCCAGGTATTGCAGAACAAGATCTAATGGCAGCCTTTAGCTGTGATTTGGCTTTGATAGCATCCACAGGATAGTGACCCCCCGGTATGCCGAGAGCCAGATGCTTCCAGCTTTGCACGAGCGCGGTTTCTGCCGTTGTGTCATGCAAAACAGAAAGCGGGACTTGATCCTTCCTGTTGTTTACAGATGCAGCAGGTAAAAGCAGGAAAAACCTATAATTTAAGAGGACTGGGAAGCTGAAAGGTATATTCTTATGTCTGAGAGGTCCCAGCAGGTAAAGGTCTGGCTCATCATGGAGTCAGTTTAAAGCCTGACACACTCATGAGGATTCCTGTGGCAGCTCCCAAAGCTGGATCTTAACCTGTTTTTCTGCAAACTTTTAAATGTTTTCTCAGCGGGAGTGGAAAGCAAGCGGCACCACACAGGAAAAAGGAATGACTGGTCTTGTTTATGTCTGTCCCTCAGCTTTCTTTGAATAAGGTGTTGTCAGATGGACGGAGCAATCAGATGGGTGTAACTTCCTCTGCTCCCTCCCTGTGTGCCAGTGGCTTTGAAATTAATGCTGAAAGGTTAATAGGAGCCAGACTGACTTGGGGATGGGGGAGGTCCCTTGTGTCGAAGCAGTAAGAAGGTTTTTTAGGGCGAAGAGACCCCATGGGGGAAACTTTTCCTAGGCAAAAGCATTGACAGGAGCTGAACTGGGAAGCACTGTTGTCTTGGAAACTCTGTGCTTTGGAGCAGGATATGTCTGATCTTCGAAATTCCTTTTTCGATATGGACCCCAAATCAGAAGTTTTCCATGCAGACACTGTGTCTTTTTTTTCATTGGCTCTGATTTATGTTTAGCCCTGTGTTGGGAAGTCCCAGTGCATTATTTTTGGTCATTAGCTCTCCTGGTTGTGTTTGGGCTAAGGGTCTACTGTTTAGAGGATAAATCTGTTTTGGGTGTAGCCCTGTGAGTTATAACCTTTCTGAAAACACATGAGTGACCACAGATAAAAGTGTGGTTTTAATGAGTAGTTTCATTAATAACAGGGTAAAAAACAGCCCAGGAAAGTTCATTAATGGCTAACCAATTCCACTCCTGGCTGTTGTAAAGTTAGTTCTGGCTGAAGGCTCTCAATAGCTTTATTGCTGGAAAAAGGCATAATGATAAGATGTTGTTTCAAAATGAAAAGCTTTATTGCCCATCAGAAGTTTTTTATATATTATGTTTATGATGCATCCTTAAGGTCCATATCCAAACAATTAGATTTTTTATAAGCATCCAGGCATCTACTGCTGTGTAATATTCTTTATTTTGCCCTTTTTTTTGAGAGCTTAGATTCCCCAAATCCCTGTAGGCCATTAGAATTTAGGACTGTCTTCTGAAGGTGGAAGAGGTTCTGTGCCCGCCCTTGTGTTCCCTCAGGCTGGCGTTCCCCTTGCCAGCATCTCGCTTTCCATCCCTTGGGGTTATCTGGGAGGTTCCCCATGCCATCTGGAGAAGGATTTTGAGATGCTGACCTTAGGTTGTTGCAAATTACCCGCTCAGACACCCTTTGCTCTTGAACTCCTGCCTTTGTGTACCAGAAGCGAACCAAAGCAAGGAGCAAGGCAATTAAAAATAATGATATTCCTTGGGTTTGCCATGGCTTTTGCAGCCCATCACCACCAGTGCTTTCAGTTCTGTTTCACTTGACTCTGGTTCCCTGCTGCTCACTCCAGTGGTCATTGTCTCACATGCTCAGATTTATGGAGATGCGGAGAAATGGAGAAATTCCTCATAAAATCAATGACTTCCCTTTTCCAAGTGACTATAGTGAAGAAGATCTATCACACAACTTATTTTTTTGCTGCATGATTTGATCACAGAGAACGAGGTCATATTTCCATATGACCCAGAAACCCAAGTTAAAGAGAAAAATGGAAGTTCCTTTTTAATTGTAGTTCTACAACCCTCTCCAACACAACCAGTAGGTGCATGCTGGACAGCAGCTAACTGCATCTGTGTTTTAAGGATTGTGGAGGTAAAGGAGATATGAGTGATGGGCATTGCTTTCGCAACCTGAAACCCTTCAGAGCACAGAGGAGAAAGCCTCTCTGTCTTTTCCATCCTCAGGTGACGTGGTGGACATCTACCAGCGGGAGTTTCTTGCCCTTCGAGACCGACTGCACGCAGCCGAACAGGAGAGCCTGAAGCGCTCGAAGGAGCTCAACCTGGTCCTGGAAGAGATCAAGAGAGCGATCTCGGAGAAGCAGGCCCTGCGGGATATAAACCGGACGTGGAGCAGCTTATCTGGTGAATAAACAGAGAAGTTGAGGATCTTGGGCTGGTTTGAAGCTGTTGCTAATGAGGAGGTAGAGAGTTGTGTGTGTGTGTGCAGGACTGCAGACAGGACGTGCTCTTCTCTCCCCCAGCGCAAGCAAATTGTGGAGCTCAGAGGGACTTGGGAACTCTTAAACTCCTGTTTAATTAGAGGTGCATATGCATCATTAAGCACAGAGATTTGCCTCTGCCACAGATATTTGCCAGTTTGCTTGCTTACAAGCTTTTTTTTTTTTTTCCCCTTGCAAGTCATACATGCCATTTCCTATGGCTGTATTGAATCCATATGGAAAATGGGTATCCAGAGAGGGGGGGGAGGAAGGAAGTAGTTGGCTGAGCACCTGTCGCCAATTTATTTGTTCTCTTTTTTTTTTTTTCTCTTAAGTTGCTCAGTTGAAGAAAATTGGATCTGTACAGAAAGATCCAATTTGACCTTCATTTTATCTTCATTTTCCCAAATATTTTGGGACTTCTTTAAGGCCCTCCTGGCTCCTGCTGAACTGTAATTGGGTTTGTGGTAGCATGTTAAAGGTTGGCCTGATTTTTTTTAACCCAGCAGTAGTCTCGGGTGGCCAGGCTGCTCTAAAAAGGCTTTTTGCCTTGCAGTCTCTTCCTACCTACCATTCCTTGCGATTGATTCCCTTTTCCTTTTTAAGACGAAACCAAGTTAAAACTGTGGAATATCACCAACAAGAATGTGCTGCACCTTCCCACCATCTTCCATCATTTGCCACATTTGCTGTCAAAGGAGAACAGTCTGCAGCCAGCCGTGCATGTGGGACAGGGGCGCACTGGAGGTAAATGGGAATTAGTGCTGCTTTTGGTGCTCTTCCTCACCTTGGTGGCTGTCCCTCCCCTTTCCTCTGGGCCTGGCTGCGGTACAGAGATGAGCAGGACTGGAGGAACGGCTGCATGCATCATGCAAGCTTCCTTGGTATTGTGGCACATGGGGTGGGTAAGCGATGTCACGTCTGCGAGTCTACAGGGGAGTGCTGTCTGTGCTCTTGACTGGCACTAAAATGTTCTTGATGCTTCTGCCAGATGTTTTTTGCTGCTTTCCATCTCCAGAGAGCTCTAGATTTTGTGTGGAAAATGGTCAGATGAAAGCACGGTTTGCAGGGTGCTTCACAGATACGCTAACCCAAGATAAATCTCATCTGGATTAGAACTTCGGTTGCTAGACAATTCTACCCCCTGCTCCCAAATCCCACGACCTGACTTCTCCCTCCCAAACTGAGGTGCTTCTGGCCATCGGAGGGGTTAGGAGAGCAAGAGCAGTCTTGAAGTTGACATTCACAGGATGAAAAAGCCCCTAGGAGGAGGAGAGTTTTTGGGTGTTTCTTCAGGCATCAGTCTTCAGGGGAGAAAAGAGTCTGACTGCTGGGGGTACCCTGCCAGTTTGGCGCGCTGGGGTGCTGCTGGCTGGTGCTGAGCTGGGGGACAGGAGTACGGGAATGTTATGTAGCCCAGGAACCTGTCAGCCTGCTGATCACTGCTGGTTTTAATGACAGAACGTGGCACCGAGCAGGCGAACCATGAGGCAGTCATGGGAGCGGAGCAAAGTGTCTTGTCCCAGCACACCCCCCTCTCTAAAATCTCTCCTTGGCCCTGAGCAGTGTCTGTCGTGATGGGAATCCCCAGCGTGAAGCGGGAGGTGCATTCCTACCTCACCGACACCCTCAACTCCCTCATCTCAGAGCTCACTCAGCAGGAGAAGGAGGATTCTGTTATTGTCGTCCTCATCGCCGAGGTAAGACGACTTTGCCTGTTTATCCTGTTGCCCTGTTCATGGCGTTTTGCTGGCCCCATCTGAGTCTTTCTGGTCTGAGTCGTGCTGGCTCTTGGAGGATGCTTGAGCAGTTGTTCCCAAAATGAGCTGGAGCAGCCCCATGGCCATGTCCAGGGGAGCTCTTGGCCCTGCTCCTGAAGCAGCTTCATTTCCCCCCGTACCAGTAAGACAGCACTAACCCTCTCTTGAAACCCAAGAGCTCGCTGATTTGAGGCTGAGACTAATATGCCTTTTCGTACTGGTGTCTGGAGCCTGGAATCAGTTGCTGAATCCAGGAGCTAAAAAGCCTTGATACATTAATCCACAAGAGCTGCTTTTATCTGTGGGTTTAGATGGTTATTTTTCTCCATGGCTTTCCCCTCAGGATTATTTTCTTGAGCTTGAAGTGCATTTGTCTTAATTTCCAGAAATCCAGTGAGAAAGATAAACCTCAGTGACACATTAGTGGGAGCGAAACAAAGATAAATGTCCGGGTGTGCTGCCTGTTTGTCTGTAATTTGACATTCTGAGTAGCACTTGGCCTTCGGGTTGCTGGCTGGTGTTTTACACAAGAAGCTGTGCATGGATGGGTGCAGCCCGAAGTGCCATCGTTTCTCTTTGAGCAGGACAGGTTTTATAACTGTTTCCACTGAGGCTGAGTGAAAACATGAGAGATTTTAAGGAATTGACCGAAAACATCTATTTTGGACTACAGTAATTCATTTATTTTTTCAGTTGACTTGAAAACAGGATGGCAGCACCTGACTGCCCGGGTATACCTGTGACAAGGGGAGTGAACAACAAAGAAATTAATTCTGATGCTGTGAAGTGCAGGAGCACAACATCATATCCCAGTAACAGCGATGGTAGTTGTTGCAGATCACCAGTGTCACTGTTCTTTCCTGCAGACACAACATCCTCCTCCAGTGCAAGTGTCAACCACTGCTCTGCCTCTTGCTAGACAAAGTGTTTCTTAATATACCTGCGCTTGGCGTTGCTTGTTAGGGTTCTTCAGGCACGGGATAAAGAGTAAATGATGGAGAGGGTGGTAGGAACCTGCAGTGAGTGCTGGGTGACTTGGACACTCAGGATGAGGACAAATGGAGCAACTGAATTTCCTTTTTGGGATGGGGGCTTCTCATTTCTGAGTGCCACTGCTAACCATCATGGGTATCATCCATGGTGGCCGGGCTGTCTGGGAGAGCCGGGGACTTCTTGACTGGTGGAGAGGAGCTGGGGCTGGCTGTGTTGGCTGTTGCCAACCTGCCCCTCTGGTGATGGCCAGGCACATGGAGCAGAGCTGTGTGTTAGCTTCCAAAGCCAGGAGCATCTTTCCTGTCTTTGTTTTTCCTGTTTTCTTGGCAGCACTGGGGTAAGAAATCAGTCCAGCAGAAGGAGCCTGAGCCTTGTTTGGGAAAGGGACCTTTTTCATCTTGAGAAAACCCTCCCTTGTCGCTGTTCCAGCGTGGAAGCGCTGTCCTCAGCTTGTGACATACATTCCCAGCGTCTCACTTCTCACCTCCGCCCCGCGCTGAGCACGGTGGCAGCCGGTCCTGGCTTCTGTGATGCTGTGTCTGCAGATCTGCCTGGGCCACATGGTCCCATGATCCGTACAACCTCCCAAAACAATACCGCCACCAGGAAACAGGCACTTTTTTTTGCTCTTAGGTCTCCTGTCCTTTGTTTTTAGACTTTGTTTTCCCCATCACTGTGCAGATGGTTTCTGTTCAGTGTCTGTCCCTGTGTTTGCACTTTCCTCACCCACAGATAGCGGCGTGCGGCGCTGCTGACCTTTGTCTCCCAACTGCTCCGGATTGCCAGGTTGATTGTGGGAACAAACTGTTGTTTTAGGAAGAAGAGCGTCAGACCGAACCTGAAATGAAAAATGTATGCTTATAAATAGATCCCTCTCTTTCACAAAAGGGGTGGAGATCCTTTTCTGCCAAGAGTATTCACTTGGATGAAAGCCAGTGTGTATAGAGAAAAAAAAAAAAATAGCCAGAGGTTTGTGCAAACGCTTGGTGCTGGCAGTGGGCTGAAATGCCAGGCAAGCATGCGGAGATGTGCTGGATCTTGAGTCCTTTGAGGTGGATTTTGGTGTGTGATGCCTTTGGTTAACACTGACCACAACGGAGTCTGGAGTCTGTCAGCATGGGGAGAGTTAAGCTGGGTAAAAGGAGACATGAAGATGGTACAGGGATGCTAATAGCACCCCTGGAGTGGGTTCAAGGTGATTTCTGAGCCAAGGGAGGCACAGGCTGAGGCAGAAGGATCTAACACTGCTTATCTTTTGTTTTTAGACGGATCCGCAGTACACAGCCGGAGTGGCAGAGAATATCAAAAACTTGTAAGCACTTCCAAATGACTACGGCAGTACGGTCTGTGCCTGTAGCGAGGCCAAGGAACGGCTCCATTAAGGAGAAAACACACACTTTTTTGCTTCCCTTTTGTATTTTGTTGTTGCTATTTGGGTTTTTTCTGTTCTTAAACTCTGAGCTGTCTTTGCTATTGCAGCTTCCACTTTCTGCCTGTTCTAAAATGCATCCCATACGTAACTTCCAGGAGGCTGCTTTGTGCTTGCAGTATTTAATATGGTCATACCGTTTCATTTTGCTCTTTCTGTTCTGTGGCATTGCAAGAAAATGGATTATTTAGATTTCCAGCAATCCTGGCAATTGTTTCTGTGTCCAGTGCAGCCCTCTACCTGCTCTGCAGAGTCAGAGCAACTGGGCAGTGTGGTAAGCACATCCAAATGCTCCTGCCTTGTTCCTCTTTAAAATCCACGATCCATTTTTCTTACTGCTCCAGCCTGTTTGTTTTTCCCTTGTTCTAGGCGCTAGTTAGATTTGTCTCTCACGCTAGCTGCTATTTGTGTCCTGGAGTGTTAGTGGCTTTTGCAGCTTCATCTGTGGCTGCTTAAGCAGAGGCTGGTGACAGATTATTAACGGTGAGCTGGTCCAGGCGTTAACAGCATCAGAGCTCAGCAGCTGGAAGAAAAAAAGGGTGGTGGGAGAAGAGGCTGTGACTCCCATCCAGCTCCTGCAATTGCATGTTTCCAAAGGATCGCAGTCGCCATGAGGAGATGCAAAAGGGCAGCACATCCTCCCAGTGTCCCCTGTCCCCGAGCCAATGGTGGGAGAGGGGCTGGGATGTGTGCGGGGAGGGTTGTGTTCCCAGGCACTTGCAGAAGAGCTGACACACAGCCCTCCATCTTGCTGTGCAGGAGCTGGCAGAGCTCCCCTCCTCCTCCCTGCTGCCAGGAGGACACACTTACCACGGGATAATGGACTGATTGTCCCCTGGATCCTGGTGAAATTACTGGGTGCTGCTGCGGGGAGTGCTTCTGCATGGAAGGCCTGAAACTTTAATTGACTTAATTATTTGATTTCTTGCCGGCCCCCTCTCCAGTGCCTCCTGCCCCTCCCTGATTCACTGAAATTATTTTTCTTCCAAATTAAATTGAGGTGGTGTGGGGCCAGGGCAGGCTGACCTTATATTGCAGGAGGGAGAACACCATTGCCACTGCGCTATAGGTTTTGTCAGCTCAGTGGGAAGCTTCTGGTTTGCTGCTGCCTGAGGAAGAGAAGAGTTGAAAATGCTAGCTGAAAAACTTGCCAGTCCCAAGGAGGGAATATAGAAGGGAAAAATAAGTTTTTGTCATTGTTGCTGCTTTGTCTCCTTCTGCCCCATCTCTGTCCTCCTGGCTCTGCACAAACAAAGGGAATCAGCTTTGTACCAAATGTTCTCAAAAAGAACTGTATAAAAATAACCAGTTTTCCCACTTATCTCTCACAGTTGCAGTAATCTCTGCTTGCAAGGCTGTTGTAGGTATATTTCAGATGGGTAATGTTATTTTTTCTGTTTGAGTTTGACTCTTTAACGGGTTCTTAACTATGTTATAAGGAAAACAGGTATTGATTTTATCAGTGTGCTAGGTAGAATTTCTGCTAGCTGTTCTAACTACAGCACAGCAGTGTTTTAAAGAACGTATCAGAAATGCATAGCAATCTCTGCAACATGGCTTTTAATTACTGATGCATTTGGAAAATCTCTAAATGCCGGTAATGCCAGCAAGTCCTTTCTTTGGTGCACCAGTCTGCAGGTCCGTTTAATCCTGTAGAGAGTACATGGTGCTCATGGCTGCTCTTTAGAGCTGACACATGTTTTTTATCAGTGCAATAAATATTGTGCAGCGTCTTTTGGGCCAAGCTGTGGGATCTTCAAGCAGAAGCAAATCTAGATGGTGTTTCCTCTTCTGCTGTCCCCTGGTCCTTTATCTCAGCTGTCCTAGTTATCCTTATGGACCATAAGATGTCTGTGTGGGTGTCTTTAAAGCACGTCCTGGGACTCTGCAACCTCTGAGGCAGGACCACCCTCTGCAAACCATAGTGAGCAGCCTTGTGCTGGTCCCCTGCTTTCTCTACAAAGCAGCTTTACGGGACTGCAGAGAACAGAGGTTAAACACTGAGCAATTCAGGAAATCGGGGAAAAATAGTTTAGCTTCTCCTGTGGTGGAAAAAGTTGTTTTCTCCAGCTGGTATTTGGGGCAGTCAGTGTGCAGCACTTATGGGTCACCTGCAAAGAAATTCTGTGCTGTCAGCCCAGCGTGTCATGAGCAGTTGGTGTGTGCAGGGGAAGGAGGAGGGATGCTGGGGGGGAGCACGTGAGCATGGGGCTATTAGAGACCATGGGAGGGAGAGAGCAGCTTTAAAACTCTGCGACAGTCCCTGCTGGTGTCCTTTAGTGAGCCACTAGCTGCTGGGGAAGTTTTATATTGGAGGCTGTGTTTTTTGTTTGGTTCTGCTGCTCAGTGTTTACCCAGTGATTTGGTCTATTAAATGGTGTGTCAGACATGGAGGTATTTATTTACTGCTGCTTTTCTTCCTCAGATTCCCAAAGGAAATACACTCAGGTCTCCTGGAGGTAATTTCCCCTTCTCCACATTTCTATCCTGATTTCTCCCACCTGCGGGAATCCTTTGGGGACCCCAAGGAAAGAGTCAGGTAAGAATCAATAAGCTTAAAACCAAGTAAGCCCTGAATTAAGTAACTGCAGCGTCTCCCCTCCGACTCTTGCAGGGAAAGCTCTTCCATAGGCCCAGGCAAGGCCCTTAAACTTGTGTTATCCAAGAGCTGGAAGGGTGTGCTGGTGATGGGGTGGGAACTGGCACCAGCTTTGCAGGGGGCTTGCCTTGTGCTGCAGCATTTCCATCGTTTTAACCCAGCTGAGGTTCATATTGAAGTCTTTGAGTTTTCCTGTAGCTCTTAGCTGAGTAGTTTGTGACCAGAAGGGAGAGAGACCATATGCCATCCCCTCCTCAGAGAGCTCCGTCACCTTCCTGGCCTGAACCCAGCTTTTGTGGGCTCCCCCGAGCAGCCCAGCATCCCGGGAGAGACCGGTGCTTGCATTGCGTTTGTCTCTTGCAGGTGGAGGACGAAGCAGAACCTCGACTACTGCTTTTTAATGATGTACGCCCAGTCCAAAGGCATCTATTATGTGCAGGTGGGTTTGGTGCTGGGGCAGAGGGGAGATGGATGTACCTGTGAGTTCACAGCAGCTTGCATCCAGCTGAGAGAGAGTGAAGAGCGTGTCCGGTTGCTTGATGAAGCAGAATGAGAATGAGTTTTAACCAGATAGGTTGAAAAGCTAGGCTTCTAAACTGGTTTAGGCTTGGAGACCTCCCTCACTAGGGAGGGCAGGAATCCTTGTTTCATTTATCTGTTAGACTGGGTGATAAAAATCTGCTTGGAGTATCTTCCATAATAAACTAGGTCTGTGCCAAAGCTTTCCTCCAATCTACAGCAGAGAGGCTCTTACTGGAACCTGGATGGGTCATTGGCACTGAGCATCCTTTCTTCTTGCAGCTGGAGGATGATATCGTGGCCAAACCAAACTATCTCAGCACAATGAAGAACTTTGCCTTGCAGCAGCCCTCTGAGGAGTGGATGATCCTGGAGTTTTCTCAACTGGGATTTATTGGTAAAGTTCTCCCCCACTCACCCCAGTCCCAGGTAGACGTGGGCACTTGTCCCCACCAGTTCTTGCAGGCACTTAGGCTTTTGGTCCAGCGAGTTGTCCCCATGAGATGGTAGAATATTTAGGCTTGATCTCTCCCTGCTTATGTAGTGTTTGCACAGGGGAGAAGGATCCTCACGCTGGTACTGCTGATACTCTATAAAAATAAACCTGGTCGGTGGCACAGCTGACAGCCGAACAGCTTAGATATGACCAGTAGCTTTTAGGCTGGATGGGATCTGGAGTTGCCTAACAGTTTGCAAAAGGAAGTTTACATCAGCATAGAACTATTTTGGGAACAGCAGTACGTGGTTGCAGTAGCAGCTTGATCTGTTATTTTGGATACTGGTTTGACTGGCTTAAAACTTGCAGTTTTCAGGGCAGGAAATGGTCTGTCCTGCAGCTGGCTGAATGTTTTTCATCTGTACTTCTCCTTGCTGAATGGAAGGGTTTAGACCTTTTGATGCTGTCATGACCTGTGAGACACTAATGCTTTCTAATTCTGCGATGAGTATTAAATCTGGGACTGTATTAGCAACGCCAGCAGTACTGGTACATAAAACAGAGCTGCATGCTATTTCCTTTATGTAGAGAGATGGACACATCCAACCTCCACAGCTCAGTCTCCCAGATTTTTTCTTCCCAACTCTCATTCTTGACTCCATGCCATAGCTCCTCTCTCTCTTCTCCTTTCCTTTGTGCTGCAGGAAAAATGTTCAAGTCTCTGGATCTGAGCTTGATCGTTGAATTCATCCTGATGTTCTATAAGGACAAACCCATTGACTGGCTGCTGGATCACATCCTTTGGGTGAAAGTCTGCAATCCTGAGAAAGATGCAGTACGTAAACAACCTCTGCTGAAGGGAAATCTCTGTTGTGTGTGGGCAGATGAACACTTGGCCTGTGTCTCCAGAGGAGCATTTCTGTGAGCTCTGGTGCTAACTGACTTTGCACTGAGCTGTGCCATCCCTGTGAAGTGCGCTGTGGGGTGTCCTTGTGCATTGTGAAAGCGAAGACCTGGGAGTTCAGGCTTTTGTAGTCTGCAGCTGTCAGAAAAGGCATTATTTCTGCATCTAAGCACTGTCGGGGTATTCCTCCTCCAGTCCTCGAGGACAGTAGCTATTCCCCATTCTTCTGTGTTGTTTTTCATTCTGATCTGCTTCTCTCCCTGAAACCATTTCCTGTTCACTGACTGTAACTCCAGAGTAACCCTTAGGCTCTGGGCTCGTGTGCCGTACCCGCCTGGAGCAGGCACACAGGCTGCCCAGGGAGCTCACCCCGGTTGACCCAAGAGCAAGCCAAAATGAAGCTAGAGCATGCGAAGCTCTTGTCAGGGTTTCTAGGAGCATGCAGAGAGGGTGAAATGGGCTCTGTTTTCATGCTGCTGCCTTGTTTGCAGATCTGTGCCTGCACAAAACCTTGCAGGTGGCAGCAAAGAAGCCCTTGTGCCCTGCAGATACTGTGTTTGAACTCGGATCAGTGGCAGCAACGAGGGGCTAAAAAGTGAGTGGAAAGGGCAGAGGAGGAGTGTGTATGACAGCAAACCTAAGATGAGCTCACCACCAGATACTCTCCTGTCTCCTCTCTGAACATACTGTATTTACTCATATGCTCATTCACTCTCCTCCCCCGGCAGCGAACGAGCAGCAGAGTCTGTGCAGCGCTTGAAGCCGGTTGCTTAGGGTGGACTTTGTGGCCACAACTATTTTGTGGTGGCAAATGCCAGAGCAAGTGGTCACTGTGGGGGTGAATACATGTTTCTGTGCTGGTGGGGACAGGGCACCCGAAGGGCTCTGCAGAACCGAGGCAGGGATGTGGTTTAATTTGTTCTGGTCCTGGCAGAGGCTGTGATGGCAGCTCCAGCCCCCCGTGTGCAGCAGGACCAGTCTCAGATGATGCCTGTCGTGTCCTCCTGGAAGTTCAAACCATGTGCTCAAGTGTGACAATCGCCAGGGCTGTCCGGCAGCCGTCAGGGTCCTCAGCCATGGGCGGGATGCTAGGATGGAGCTGGGAGTGATACTGCTCTCTGTGCCACTCCCTTCAAAACCTTCAGCTTGAGCACTGATTAAATGCAGATCCTACTGCACAGGATCACCTCCTTAGCTTGTCTTCGTTCCTCCCCTACCTGGTAGAGCCAAGGTTTTCCTTGGGGAACCTGCAAACCTCTTAACTGCGTTGCTTTTTTAAAAATTAACCTACTTTCCGTTTGGATTTGTGGCTCCTTTTCCCCACTGTTTGCATGATTAACTCTGCACAGCGCCCTTTCAAACATGACTTCCCCTTGTAAATCCCACTGTGCAGAATCAAATTGGTAGCAGGGAGGATTTGTCTTTTTGATTGAAAGTTTGTTTGACCTGAGCTTTTGGTAAGTGCTTTGCCTGCTCTGGATATATTCTGCTCTTTCTTTTTTAACTAATTTTAGATTTACCTGGGGTAGAGCTGTCTGAAAGGATGACCTTCTTACCACCCACTGAGCCATTCCCCCTCCTGGCTTGACTAAGATAACACGGCTTTCAGCAAATGCTTTTTTAGCAGAAAGGGAAAAGGGAAGAAAGAGAAATGAGGAGATGCTGTAGCTCCCTCCATTCCCCTTCTTCCTCCTCTCCCCATCCAGAGTGAGATAGGACCTGACACGTGTCTGGGTTGCTGGCAGTGAGCAAGGTCTCTCCCATTAGCATGGCTGGTTTTAATTTTCTAATGTAACGTGAGCTGGATTAGGGGATTATCTCCTCTGCAGCTCGCAGGGGTCATGCCTGGAATTTCACAGCTGCCGGCGTGGTGGCAGTGGCCCGTGCGGGCAGCCTGTCGCAGGGGCTCGGTGTGGTTGGCTTTCCCCGCTGCGCCCTGCCTGGTGCCAGGCAGCTGGTGACGCGGTGCCAGGCAGCGGGATTTCTGCCGGGGACGCTCTTGGGTGGGAGGCTGCGAGAGCAGATGGTGGTAGGGGGGTGCGTGCATTTCTTTCCTTGGGAAAAACAGAAGTCTGAAAACAAATACCTTCTCCCTCCAGTTTTTAACCCTGTATTTTTGTCCTGCTCCCCCAAGCTGAGAGAAATGAACTGTTTTTAAAATGTGAGTTCTCGTCTCCAGACTCTCAGTGGTTTTCCCCTTTGGTCTTTATTCCTTCTGCGTTGTCTCTCTCCCTGCATCCTTTGGAAAATCACCGACTGGATCGGAGTTGCATCTTCATTTGTTTACATGGAAGGATGGGTGCGAAACAGTCAAACAGCTCAGACAGTGGCACATGTCGTACATCTGCTTAACGACAGCTGCTAACAAAGACCTCTGCCCCTCTGAGAAGAGCCCACACTTGCTACCTGTTCGTTTAGGCTCTGAGTCATCCCAGGACTTAGTGTACCTGCAGATCCCAAGTTCTGAGTAGCAAGGAAAGGGCTTTCCTTTAAGCCAGTGCAAAAAGAAACAGAATTCTCTAGTTGTCCTTACCTGACAGCATCCAGAGGAGGTTTGCTCAGTGTTCGCTAAGCTATGCTTGGCAAGGAGACATTTGGCGTTTAAACCTGCCCAGCAAAGCCTGAGAGGTCACTGACCAAGTCACAGTCAGCTTCCTCCAGAGTGCGGTTAAAAAACCCTCTTGCCAAATTAAAACCAGAATAACACAGCAAGACATAGAGATGGAGAGGCAGGGATGTTTATCTCTTCTCGTGCCCTTGTCCGTTCATCTCCTGGGTCATGGTTGACCACAGAGGTTTAAGCGTGGGGCACTGTGGGATTGTCTCGTTTCAGAAACACTGCGACAGGCAGAAGGCAAACCTGAGGATCCGCTTCAAGCCTTCGCTCTTCCAGCACGTGGGAACCCACTCCTCCTTGGCTGGGAAGATACAGAAGCTGAAGGTGGGTACCAGCTGTCCATCCAAGCTGCAGAGCCTTTCTGCCAGGCCTGGCCTGCAGGGACACGGACACTGGCTGCTCTTGGGGTGGGGACATCAGTGACAGCAATTAGCGGGACAGTGGATTTCTGTGCGGTGCTTGTGTTTAGTTCTGAATCACAGTGAGCTCATGTAGCTCCTACTACTCAGCACAGCAGTGAGAAGTACCAAGAGCTTCTGCTGGCTTTTAAACCTTGGTACTTGTCCTGGATGCCCACCCTGAGGGCCAGAGCATGACCCAGGCATGCAGTTTTGAAGCGTCTACTGAAAAACCCTGGAGAGATGACTCCTGGGTTGATCTGACTTCCTTCCCACCCCTGTCCTTATTCGTGGGATTTGTCAGTAGGTGAACTAGAGCTTGTTGGGTAAGAGCTTAAATTGTTTGTGTGTATTTAAACATCAGCAAAATCAAGTGTCCCACAGCTATGTGTGCAGGAGCCATAGACACATCCCTGGTTTGTGCTCAGTCCTGGGTCTGTCCAATCCCTTGGTAAATGGATGCTGTAATCCAGTTTGTATCACAGTGCAGAGCCTGTCAGGCTGTGTAGTCCAGTAATTTTATGCCATCATCAACCTCTCACCCACCTTCTTCTCAAGTGTGAGGACTGTTTGCAGAGATCCTGGGGCAGGGACGCGTGCTCAGGGATGTTTGGACAACAACAAGTTCTTTGGTGCTGAATCGGAGTGCACAGCTGGGGTGTTTCTCTGTGCTGCCTCTCCTGAAGTTGTGTCTTCCTGGGATCCAGCCACGCATTGCCCTCTCTGGTGCCTCCTCTGATCACTTCTGTCCCTCATCCTTCTGCAGGGTGCAAGCTGAGAGCTTCTAGTTTGCGGTTTCTTGTTGCTAGGACCCCTGTTCTTCACAGGTGAGGGCAGCTCACGACCTTTTTCTGTCCTTTTGCTTTGTGCCCACCAAGGACAAGGACTTTGGCAAGCACGCCCTGCGGAAAGAGCACGTCAACCCTCCTGCGGAGGTGAGCACCAGCCTGAAAACCTACCAGCACTTCACCTTGGAGAAGGCTTACCTGCGGGAGGACTTCTTCTGGGCCTTCACTCCCACTGCTGGAGACTTCATCAGATTCAGATTCTTCAAACCGCTCCGCATTGAAAGGCCAGTGCCTGGAGGGGGTCAACAGGGGATGACATGGGGACAGCCTGGAGCATGTGGAGACACTTCCCTTTTGCTCTTCTGGCTCGTGTTGAATTTCTTGCTCATCTCCTGCTTGGCTGTCCAGGAAGAGGGAGCGATGCTCTTCCAGGTGGAGGATAACTCGACCCTTCTTTGGTGGGGCCGTGTTTGCCAGAGCCCTTTGTGCTTTCGAGCAATCCACTCTTTAGCTAATCTGGCACAGAAAGTCTCCTTCCAAACCATGTGCCTGTGGGCTTTTGGGGAAGGTGCCTGCTAGGTTGAGCTGTTCGCTGGTTCAGCTGGGGTGAAAGCCATCGTGTCCCTCCTCACTCAGTGTGGGTTTCCATGGCTTTGGTCTCTGTCACAGGTTCTTCTTCCGCAGCGGGAACATCGAGCACCCAGAAGACAAACTCTTCAATACAACTGTGGAGGTTCTGCCATTTGATGTGAGTGTTTTATTGAGAGCGGAGATGGGGTTGAAGTGGGAAGTGAAAGAGGTTTGAGAGAAGGGAACTACTTAAAGCCATCGGGAAAACCTGGGAACCAGGGGTTACACCTGGGGTGGTAGCACCTCGAGAGCAGGGATGCTGCGCTGAGCAGTCGCCGTCTGTGCCTGCAGAGGGGATGCTGGGGTGGCTGCAGAGGAGGGGAGGGAGCCAGGATGGTGCAGTGGAAGCATCAGCACGAGGGCAGCAAGTGCTGGGCGTGAGGTGGGGGGATGAAATGCCGAGGGCTGCTGGCAAGGGCAGCTCTGGGGTTGCTGGTTTTGCTTGGGGCTTCGGGGCGGCTCTTGGCGCTGGCCTTGTGTGGAGCTCCTCTCCTTCCTGCAGAGCCTGCAGTCGGATAAGGAAGCCTTGCAGGAGGGCAGAGGCACAGCCGTCAAATACCGCAGGACGCCGGATGGCTACATCCAGATAGGTACAGCAGGGTGAGGGGTGGTGAGCTGCCTGCTGGGTTTGATGACATGGCCCATATCCTCACCTGCAAGTAAATCAAGACCCTTAGTGCTCTTTGCTTGGCCAAGAGCAATTTCTGCTTGCTGGGAGCCAGGTTGGAACAGGATTTAATTGTCACTGTCTCATCTCCTTCACTGCCCTCCTTTCCCTCTTGGACTAGGTGTCTTCTTTGGGTGCTTTTCTGTCTTATGCTTCTGCCTGTCTCTACTCAGAGCTGAGACCAAATGATTCCACGTGCCTAACCTGATCTTAAAAACCTTCAACATGGGTGATTTTGCACTCTCCCTCCACAGCCTCTCGGTACTCACACCAGTTGCAGCTTGGACTTTGTCTCCTACCACCTAAGCTTGTTTTAGTGCTTGTCCTGCCCTTGGACTAGAACAAGTGCTCACAGCCTATGGGTCCCAGTGAAGCCCTGGGGTCTCTGCTAAGATGCCTGTGTTTTTTTCAGTAGACAAATGAAAGAAAAATTTGCCAGCACTTGCAACCTTTTGCCGTTTTAGCATTCCTCTGCATGCTGGCTGGTTTCTCATAACTGCATCTTCAAAAAACAAAACCACACCCCAAAATGGGACATAGCAGCAGGCTGAGACCTTGCTAGCACTATGGAAATAAGATCTGCCTCCATGGCGTGGATCCTGAACCAATATTTCTCTCTTCCAGGACAGTGCTGCCATCAGGCCACTCTGCTCCCTGTTGTGCAGCAGGGATATGTAGCCAAACACTCCCCATTTTGGTTTGTTTAGCTGATTTTTTTGTTCCTTTAAGTGTCACATTTTGCACTGTGCTGATGTCCGTGGTTTTCGGCTCATCTCGTGTCGGGGAGCTGCAGGCCAGGGGCTGCCGTGGCTGCTGGCGTCCCTACCTCACTCCCTGCTCTCCCCACCAGGCTCCTTCTCCAAAGGTGTCGCAGAGGGCGAGGTGGATCCATCCTTCGGGCCGCTGGAGGCCATCCGGCTGTCCATCCAGACCGACTCCCCGGTGTGGATCATCCTGAGCGAGGTACGCCGGGCTTCGTGGGCAGAGGGACGGCTTGGGCCTCCCCACTGCCTCCCCCTGCACTCTCTCTAATTCCAGTGCTCTCTCTTTCCAGATTTTTATCAAAAAAGCGGAGTGACACAGGTGTGAGGAAGGGTGGACATGCATTGGATCCCCGGTCCTGCTCCCTCCCCTCCTGCTCCCTTCTCCCCGGGGCGCCTCGCCCGGGTGTGAGGACAGGCGCACGCGCCAATGGGCCTTGGAAAAGGGGCTGCCGGGCCGGCACCACCCTCCCCAGCCGGTGCTGGGGGCCAGGACGTCATCTTCTCCAGAAGAAGAGTAAAAAGCAGAACCCACTCTCCCGCGCTGAGGGCTGGCTTTGCTCCCCGTGGCCTCTCGTGGGTGCACGGCCGCACCGACACAAGGGACAGTTTGGGGTCGGGGGGAGCTTTAGCAAGCGTGGGGACTAAAAGCACCTCCAGCCCAGGACAGGGTCATTGCTGGCTGGATCTGGGGACTGAGCGGGGACTCGGTCACGTTGAGTCCTGCCCTGCTCGTGCGCTGGGACGGAGGTGGCCAGGAGCCAAGGTCTGCGTTGCCTTTGCCCAGGCAACAGCCCTGGCCACAGCTGAGAATTAAGTGAGGGTGACGAGTGACGCTCCTTCAGTGGAGGAGGAACATATCCGAAGGGGTTGGAGCTAGGAGTATGGCAGGGAAAACAAAATAAAAATAAAATACGCCACACTGTGCCTGCCAGCGTTGAACACAGCCCCTTCACTCACAGTGAAGTCTCCAGTGTCTTCATGCCTTGAGGTTGAGTGCAGAAACCTTTAAATAACTGTTTCGGTTATTGATCGGTGTGAATTTTAGGGAGAGAAAAAAAAAAGAACCAGAAGTAGCTCAGTTCAAAAGTAGTAGGGATTAGTGTAAATCCCAATGTCTCTTCAGCTATACACTGGAATGCATTATACTACTTTAATGTGCTGTATTTTTTATTATTGGATACATTTCATTTTTTCAAGTACCTCTCTATATATAAATATATAAAATAATGTGCACTGTAATAAAAGCTAAATTTAAACCTTTGCAGAAGCAGCGGGAGTCACTTGTGACAGGGAGCCCCGACACCTGAGATGATGCTTTTCCTCAGCGCTTGCCCTAAGCCGATGCTCCCAAAGCATCACTCAGGCTGAGGAAAGGACTTGGAGCAGCCCAGGGGGAGACTTTTTTTTTGCCCCTGCAGCAGCAGCACAGGAACCTTCATCGGTTATTAAAGAAAGGCTGGTCAGCTCTTTCCTTGGCAGGGAGCAAGGGAGGCACTTGGGCACCCAAGGCTGCACTGGTGGAACATTTGTCTTACCAAATAGGTTGCTCTTTTTATTCCCACGTAGCCCTTAGCAAGGAGCTGCCTGGGTGCTGCCTGCTCTAGTTACCAGCAAAACCCAGGTGTGCAGCAGAGGTGGAAAGCTAGAGAGAGGACAAAGTCCTACTGGAGGGTTGGAGGTAAGTGAAGTCGGGGCCAAGTCAAGATCATTCTACTCAACGCCAAACAGAGATATCGGCATTTCGACTAGCGTCAGGCTTTTCCCCCCAAAGTTTAGATAAGGTTTTAGAGAAGTTTACCCACCCTTTCAAGTTGATTTTAATCGTGGTGGCTTTTCCCATGCAACCCGTTCCCCTGACCTTCAGATGTTCTCACACCCGGTTCCAAAGCCCCTTTGACAATCACAGGTGATTTCTACGGAGAAAAGGAATTTATTCTTTTGCATAGCCATGGTGTGACTCTTCAACATAGATCAGTACAGCAGCAAAGAGGAGTGACAACAATGTATGGGGTCAACCCGTGCTCCCTGAGGCAGAGCCAAGGGCATGAGAGGTTTCAGAGCAGACCCAGCTGTGCCACCCATTGTTCACCGGGCATTATGTCTGAAGAGCAGAGCTTCGCGAGCAGTAAAGCAGCAGCACCCACCTCCCTTCAAAGGTAAGCGCAGAGCTGGGGAGACACTCGGTCCCCGACCCTTCCACGTAACTCCCACCCCTCCGCTGGTGCCAGGGTTGGGTTTTGGAGAGCAGCTGCCCCGCTCACCAGGCGCCGAGCAGCTGGAGGGGCTGCACCAGCACTGCCGCCCACGCCGGGGAGCGCGGCAGCACGAAGTGTGCCAGGAGCCCGGCCACCGCCAGCCCCAGCAGCAGCCAGAGCAGCCGGGCGCCGGCGTACAGAGGTGCCAACCTGCCCGAGGAGAAAACGCCATCAGACCCTGCAACGAACCCGGGGAACTAAGCATTCTGGTGAGGGCTTGGCATCACAGAAGCGCTAGGTTGGAAGAGACCCACTGGATCATTGAGTCCAACCATTCCTATCAAACACTAAACCATGCCCCTTAGCACCTCGTCCACCCGTGCCTTAAACACCTCCAGGGAAGGTGACTCAACCCCCTCCCTGGGCAGCCTCTGCCAGTGCCCAATGACCCTTTCTGTGAAATATTTTTTCCTAATGTCCAGCCTAAACCTCCCCTGGCGGAGCTTGAGGCCATTCCCTCTCATCCTGTCCCCTGTCACTTGGGAGAAGAGCCCAGCTCCCTCCTCTCTACAGCCTCCTTTCAGGTAGTTGGAGAGAGCAATGAGGTCTCCCCTCAGCCTCCTCTTCTCCAGGCTAAACACTCCCAGCTCTCTCAGCTGCTCCTCTTGTTCTCCAGCCCCTTCCCCAGCTTTGTTGCTCTTCTCTGGACTCGTTCCAGAGCCTCAACATCCTTCTTGTGGTGAGGGGCCCAGAACTGAACACAGGATTCGAGGAGCGGTCTCACCAGTGCCGAGTACAGAGGGAGAAGAACCTCCCTGGACCTGCTGGTCACGCCGTTTCTGATCCAAGCCAAGATGCCATTGGCCTTCTTGGCCACCTGGGCCACTGCTGGCTCATGTTCAGTCGCTGTCAACCAACACCCCCAGGTCCCTCTCCTCCAGGCAGCTTTCCAGCCGCTCTTCCCCTAGTCTGTAGCTGCACAGGGTTGTTGTGCCCCAAAATTTCCCATCCTCCTCCAACACTGTGCTGGGGAGAAGGGGGTGACGCAGACCTGCCTTCAGTCCCACCTGCAGGAAGGAAACCTGCCCCAGGGACATTTCCAGCCTCCCAGGAGTGGTTTGTGGTGCCCACAGCCCCAGCTGGGTACTGACCGTCCCTGCGCAGCCGCAGAGTAGCCCTGGAAGTACTTGAAGCGGGTGTAGAGGTAGAGCAGCCCGCAGCCTGCAGCCACACCTGTGGGAGAGAAGCCAGGAGGGAGTGGGGGTCCCCAGGTGCTGCTGGGGCCGCAGCCTCGCTCAGGCACCCCCTGCAGATGGGGCACGGCCACCAGAATCACACCCAGACAGATTCGGATTTGAAACACTGTGGGACTTTAAGTAGGTTTTCTTCTTTTTTTGTGAGAGATGAGCTTCTTTGTCCCCCGCAGTTGCCCTGGGACTTGGGTTCGCAATGCTCCCTTCCGTGTTCCTCCCTCACATCTTCCCATGGTGGCAACAAAAACCCCTAAAGCTGCTTAGAATCACAGAATCGTAGAATAACCAGGTTGGAAGAGACCCACCGGATCATCGAGTCCAACCGTTCCTATCAAACACTAAACCATGTCCCTCAGCACCTCGTCCACCCGTCCCTTAAACACCTCCAGGGAAGGTGACTCAACCCCCTCCCTGGGCAGCCTGTTCCAGTGCCCAATGACCCTTTCTGTGAAAAATGTTTTCCTAAAGTCCAGCCTGAACCTCCCCTGGTGGAGCTTGAGGCCATTCCCTCTCGTCCTGTCCCCTGTCACTTGGGAGAAGAGCCCAGCACCCTCCGCTCCACAACCTCCTTTCAGGTAGTTGGAGAGAGCAATGAGGCCTCCCCTCAGCCTCCTCTTCTCCAGGACAAACTTGCTTGGTGAGGGATGGATGGTGGGTGACTAATTGCTTGGTTCTGGTTTCTCATTCCGACATAAGGAGCTGGGTATTGTGTTGCAGCTCTGCTTTAGGTTGTGGCCACCAGCCTCACCTTATCCACAGGGAACAGTGAGGGGGAACAGCCAGGCTCTGGTGGAGGAGCATGGGCTGCCAACACCACCAAACTTCTCCTTTGGGAAGGAGACCAGCTTGGCTGCTCCCGATAGCTTCATGAACACCGGAGGGGCTCTCCTGCATCTGTCCAGCCAAGGGGGAACTTTGCTTTCCTTAAATAACAGCCTCACGGGTACAGAGAGGCTGTGCCTGAGTCATTATCTGATTTAAACAAGTTTTTTTTTTGTTTTGCACGTGTGGTTTGTGTTGGATTCCCCTCCCCGACACCCCCCCCCCCTTACCTTGATGGAAGAAGATTCCAGCAACCCAGAGGAGTGAGATGAAGATCGGGAAGTACTCGGAGCAATTTGCCCTGGTGAGAAGCAGAGATCAGTTAAAACCGCATCCTCGCACATCAGGGACCGGTTAACCAAGGCCAGGGAGGAGAGCTGGAAACGCACGTGGAGCAAACTGAACGGGGCCCAGAAGGGGCCCTGCTGTGCTGGAGTGAAAAAGCCTTTTCTGCAACCAAGGACACCAAATATCTGTATTTTAGAGAAGAAAAGCACCCTAACACTGCACAGGGTTCCGCTCACCTGCATTCACACAACAGGCAGTGGCTGAGATGGAGACGTGGCTGCTGGACCCTCCCTGGGCTCTGTCCTTGGCCCCACACACGGTGCCTTCTCAGACATCGGGTGCAGCTACGAGCTTAGAAGCTTCAAGGGTAGAGGTTCCTTGGAGTTATTTAAGGAGCTTTCTGTTCCCCTTGGGCAAGCACAGCTCAAATTTGGGTGTCACACAAGTCTGCTCCAAGAAGGAGCCTTCTCCCACATCAAATTCAGCAGAAGGTGATCAAATCCCCAGCCACGTTTTCTTCCTTCCTTTTTCTTTGACAAAAATACAGTTTTTCTGCAAGAAAGGACGGTACGACTGTGCTATGAAAGACACTGGGTTTGTTTCTGATTCCTCCAACATTTTACCATTCCCTAGGCAATTTAATCTTAAATTTGGCCAAAAATTTACCAAGTCTCAGGGAGTGGAGCCAGACTGGGAGCTGGAAAAAACCTGAAGAACCTTATGCTGCAAATGCAGTTTGAGCCTCGGCGAGGAGGGGCTGCCAGGTTTCCAGGAGTGAGTAATAAATCAGTACCTTTCCCCACACACATTTTTTTAATATATAAAAACAAATTATGCATTTGTATCCTTTTCAACAGGGAAAAGGATAAAGGAGGGGGAAAAAAAAACCTTATAAGAAAGAAAAACCTTTTCAAACCTGAGTTCACTGAGGTTATGTTCTCTGCAGCCCCATGGCACAACCCAGCTAACACACAGCCCACTATTTAATTAAAAGCCACATCAGCAGCTCCCCAGCTAGCGAAGGCTGATGCCTCCCACGCTTCTGGCCTCTCACTGCATCGCAAAAGGACCAATGCGGGTGTTTTTGACGCTTCACAAATGTTTCCTGCGCGCTGGCGAGGAAACGCAGCTGCTTTGTTCAGGATTTAGTGCCGCGCTCGAGCGACCCTTCAAGCCAATTCCTTTCGATCGCTTATGAAACTGTGTGGCTGAGATGAAAGATGGGATCCGGTGCTTGCTGGGAGCTGAAGGGACCTGTGAACATTCCCAGTTTAGCCCCAGCATCGCTCTCTCCATAGGAACGGAGCAAACCCCATGAGCACTGGCTTCCCCAGCACGATGGCTAATAAAAAGGAGAAGAATTAAAACGTCATCACTGGTCGTGCTAGCAAGGCCCTCTGCTTCGGTTCAACAGCAAAAACTTACAAGCAAATATCAGGTAATTAACATAGCTTAATGATTATAAAGCATTAATACTCGGCACCTCTTCCATGCAGCCACTAATTGGTAACTTGGCTGCCTCTCGCAGCGCTGAAGGAGGATTAACACAGAGAGAAACACTCCAGCTAAAGTGCTCCAAATCCAAACTCAGACCTCTCCACACAAAGCATTAAAAAACGTAGGAGCAGTAAGTGAAAAGGTATCTTGAGGGGTGACTTCAGTCTTCCCTGGTAGCGACGCTTGACTCAAGTCATTTCTAGATGGAGTCACCACACAACAAAAAAGTCAAAATCTTACTGGGCTCGGAAGATCCGCTCAAATTCTGGGGGACCTCTTGTCTCGGGAGGGGAGATCTTGTACTTCCGCCGGGCATAGATCACCTGCAGCACAAAATAGGCTAAAAAAAAGAACAACACAGGGAGGGTGACGGCCCGGCAGTGTTTTATTTATCTCAGAATCAAGGAAGTGGTTGGAGAAAAAGACCTGATGGTGCCTGGGTTCATAGTCCAGGGCTTTCACACATGATCTGGAATATATATGCCATTTATTTCACGCTGATATTTTAAGTTCTGATTTGGTTATGGTGGCAGGGGCCCGTGTACACGGAGCCGACGTGCCGCCTGGTGCTTTGCATAGACCCGCACCCCGTGTGCCGCAGTGGAGCCCGCGGTGCTGCTCCCTGGCAGCTCCAACACCGATCGTGGGTAAAATGTAAAATTGTACCCTGCTTTTCAGCCGTACCTTTGAAACAGCCATGCTTATGGTTAAGGAGAAATTTCTCCTTTATTACACTTCCCCTGTTTGTGCTTCCTTGAAAGTCTGGTAAAGCTGTTACTCATAAACGATCCCCTAACAGTTTCTGATGGGGTATTTATATTTAAATATAATGGCAAATATTATCAGATAAATTAATTACACTTCCAGTAAATTGGTATTGTCCATAAGCGTAGTCACCTAAAAGTCTAGTTGCCTTTTTTTTCTTCTTCAGCATCTGTTGTCAATTCACAGATCAGTCATATAATAAATGTTTGTTTAAATTCTGTTCATTATAACAGAAAAATAGTGGGTAGTAGAGATCTCAAACCTTTTCTGTCCTGATTCATGTAAGAATATAACAATTATATATATAAAACATATAACAATATAATAATAGTCCTGCAGGGAGGCCGCCACCGCACACTAACACCTTACCCAGCTCACGCTCACACCCAGAATCCTTCTTCTCTTTAAACCCTGCGCTCTGTATTTAGAGTATTAGTGCACCTGCAGTCAGATGGGTGCAAAGCTTTTGTATGAGAATGGCCCCGTGTTACAGAGCAGCAACCGAACCGCGGAGCACGGGGATGTCATTAAGTCAATTAGAGATGCTCATGATCATGAGATGCTGTGATCAGCCTGTGCCAGGTTTGGGCTGAAACACAAACTCTGTATCTGCTACATCAGCTCCTTTGGACCTCTGTAAGGTTGAAAACTTGTTAATATGAAGATTTGGACTGTCTCACTGTTTGATGAGAGTTCTCATTCCCATGTGTGATTGCTGATATTCCAAGCTTTTACATTTAGGTGCTACCTTGCTGCACTTACTGAAATAAGAATTTTCACACAGGAGAAAACTAACTTATAAAAACAATTCCTTCGGTGGCTGAGGCAGCGTTGCTGCTGAGTGAGTCACTTGGATTAGCAAGGTCCTAACTGGATTGTCGTATTCTCATAAAGAAGATAAAAAAACAAAACAGCGGGATAGAGAAGGCAAAGTAGGGGCAGATGTTGAAAGGTTAAAGATAAGACAAGTCCACATGTGCCTGCAAAAAACAGTTACAACATATGCAGAAGAAAAGGGAATTGGAAACATAAATAACCTGATGCTGTACGACCTGCGTATTGCACAACCTGTCATCCATTTAAATACACACAGACAGTCGTTTAAGAAAACGTCTGCGTGTTCTGGCCTCTTCCACAGGGTGTGCAGTGACCCAGCTCTAAGTGAGAGCAGCTGAGAGAAGGGAGGGGAGGAACAACTCTGCTTTCCCTGGATTCGTTTGTTCATTTCACGTTGATAATGGCTGAGGGGAACCTCTTCACCACTGCCTTTGTTAACCTGCCTTTATCTCAGCTACCTCCAGCCACCCTAAGTTACAAATTTCCTGTTAAAATTCAATCACAGAAGATATTGTGCTTTGAAGATGTTTTATTGTGGAAATGGTTATAAGTTTTAAAGTAAAACTTGAATTTCATTTCCTTCAAGGATGCTGGCTTTGAGGTTTACGAATCATTTAGTCCCTATTAAATACCAAACATCCTCAGGCACGACACTTCCCCATGAACGACCAAATGTTTATATCATTTTACCATGTAGGAAACCAGCAGCTTTCATTCCAAGGAAAACACAGGGGTCAAGCTCCACAGTTTAATATAATCAGCTCACTACTACCTAGCATCGCATGTAGGACATTTACCTTGCTCCAGGACTCCCAGGACTGTGACGGTGGCCAGCAGGTCGATCTGATTTCTCATGTTGCTGCCTGCGGACCGAGCCCCCAGCCCGGTGTGATGAGCAAAGCTGCTCCCCAACCCTCTCTCCCGTCCACCCACCCCTGCAGGCTCTACAACCACCTTACTGCTCTGCAGCAACACGTGTTTCCTCCACCGGGCATTAACTCTCCCCACGCCACACAATTTTCCAAAGCACCCACCAGAAAATGTCTATTCCAGACAAATGCCTTCTGCTGAACCACATAACAGCAAAAGTTTTGTGTGTGAAATTCTTGCAATTCTATTTGCAGCTTTTGTACCACGATTGAATTAAGTATTGGTGGCAATTGAGAGATGATGGGAATTTTTCGAGCCTGTTCAGTGCTAGTTTTAAAGAGCTCTGAGGCATCAAAATTATATGCAAGGCTGTAAAAAAAAATTAACAAATTAATGACTTGACTTCTCCTCTTATTCCAAGTAACAGAGTTGACCATGTGAAAGATTTCCATCTAGAATAACTTGGGTCTATTCTGAATTTTTAGAAGTGCATTCTGATATTTTATCTTATTAATAAGCTCACCAAAGAGAGTCCCGTCCTTTTCTAGTGCTCAGTCACTTCTTGTAGTTTTCTGATGTATTTAAAACAACCCTTATTCCTGTTGAACTGTTCTCAGTTCAGAGCAGCGTAGGATGCAGAAACACACGGACCCTCAGAGATGTTACACCGACATCATAACTGTAACTGTGAAATGTAAAGTTTGAAAACCAGCAGTAGTTCAGCCCTGACGATCTTTTCTCCCCAGCCCACAAAAGCAAAATACACATCAGTTCAAAAAGTTATAAAGTTGCTCCAAAGCACAGGGTACGGATAAAAACCTCCTCTGACTTTAAAGGCTTTAAAACCAAAAAAGAAGGGGGAAACGTATTATTAGTTACTAAGGTTTCCCCTTAATGAAGAGAGGGGACACTTGAGCCACTTACAATGACACAGAAAACCTCAGGAATTTGTGCACAGGACCAACGAGGAGCGACCAGACCCATAGACCCTCCTGACTGGGACACAGAAAGTTCATTCTTCTGGTTTGACTCTTCACCTCACAACCCGCTGCGACAGCTCATCAAATCGAACACTTAATTCCAATATACAGTTGCAGATTTTTTTATAAAATACATGTGGAATAGCAAACCTGCTCCCCTTCTCTGCAAAACACTCAAGACGCCATCTGATCATACAAGTGATGGAGCTGGAAATGGCTCTGCTTATTGCAGGGGGGTTGGACCAGGCGATCTTTGGAGGTCCCTTCCAACCCAAACCATTCTCTGACACGACTTCCGAGCCCCCAGGCTGCTAGCGGTCCCAGACTGAAATAGAAATGAAACAATTCACCTTAGTAGAATCTATCAGCAACCCAAGATTTCACCTGGAGTGTCTGACACATGAGTCAGAGGGGAAATACCATACAATTTCAAAAAAGTTCTGCTTTTAAAACAACTTATAAAACAACTTATAAAGCTTATAAAACAACTGCTTATAAAACAACTCCATTGAAGAGTTTCGTCAGCCTCAGCAAAGCAAGAAAAATAAATCATCAGTTTCTCAGCAGAGCCTGGTCACAATCTGCCATGGACTCCTTAACATCTTTGTTAACATCCTGGTACTGTTACTCATTGCTACATTTGGTTCTTTACAAGCTTCTGAAGTTACAGGTCCTCTCCTGCCCCCAAACACAACTTCAGGCTTGTAGAGTGGGAATATTCCCAAAGCATACTCAGGGGAGTCAGGATGCACTCGGGGAGGAAATCTGAAAGCTCTGAGCTAGGGCCTTAAACATTTTAGTTATATAATAAGACACCAACTTCAGTGCTAAGAGAACGATCCTTTAACATTTGAAGCTGACTATAATTCTTATTACATGCTTGAAATTACAGTAAAACGTAAAATGAATACAGGCTTAGCAAGAAATGCATGTGTCATACTTGGCAATTCTTTATCAATGTTGCTAAATCTGTGGTTGGAGAGACTTGCGATGTTAGTTTAGAACTTGGGACCAGATATCATCAGCTAAAAGGTACACTTGACAAACAGGAAATATTACAAACAGTAATGAGTTCTTGGGTCTGCTGCAAATGTTACAATAGAGTAAGAAAACCACTTTGAAATGTTCAGTTCAGAATAATTAATCAAGTAATAACTCGTTAACAGGAATGCACTGATACCCAAGCACACACCATTAAAGCCAGGCTCCTTCGGGCACTGATGGAGCCCCAGGTCCTTGCTTTACGTATTTACCAACATACCTGTAGGTGTCCAGCTTAAGAGGTTCCACAGTCCAGCAGGGTCAGAAAGACCTATTTTTCTGTTCATTTTCCACAGCCTCTCCAACCCACCAGCTCAGGACCTGATCAGCAACCTTCACGTAACTCGCTACCAGTATTTTGTTCCTGGTTCAGACACATTAACTCACACCTGCAGCACCTGCTCCTCATTGCTCAGTTTGGTTATTTGTTTGCAGTCTGCCTACATCAAACGAATATCTCAAGGAAACCAGCTGGAATTCCGAAGGCCTGTTACTTTGAGGGAATTTTAGCCTATTTTTGGAATGCTTCCGTTTTGCATGTGAGGTCTGCATAGTTGTTAACAGCTCCTTCATTAGTAAGAACCACCTCTGCAGTCCCATTTCCCAGCTTAAGACAGCATTAAAAAAAATAGAAGTCCAGAAGCAGCAGGAGTAGCATAAAGCCTTGTTCTCACAGGAAAGTTTTCTAAGACATCTTTAAATGGACTTTTTGAAACTGTAAGAATTTGTAAGACACGGCAGAAAAATATAAGCCTTAGTAACAGGCTGACCAAAGTTTTTCGTCGGGATGAAGGGAAGCATCTCGCTGGGATGCTTTCCCACCACCAGTGAAGACTCTGCTCTGCTCACACAAATGCATGAAGTCACACCATGTATGTTTAATACACTAGCAAAATATTTATTTTATAGTGATAAAACAGAAGTGAAGGATTTTTTTGGTGTGCACCAGAAATTGTAGTAAAAGAATAAGGGGATTAATGGACTCTTTATACATTTCAATGACAAAAATTCATAAAGGTTAGCATCAAATTCAACTGTTCTCCATTTACAAGCATAAAACTTACCATAATACCCCCCAAACACATATATAAAGAATTATAGTTTTAAAATCTATAAAAAGTAAAAAATATACAGTCAGAAGATCTAACTCTTATTCAAATCTTTAATATAAAATTGTAAACATTTATTTACACAAAGGAAATGTGTATAACAAAATTTTGAGCACCCTTTTCAATTGAATTGTGGTTTTTGGAAGGCAGTGGATGTTGCACAGTGACACTCTCACCTTTCCTACCCAACCCAAACCGCAGTTTATAAATAAAGCCATGGGCGGCTGGCCAGGTACAGTTCAGGGGAGATACATTTTATTGCTCTGAAGCTGCAAGAAATGGAAAGCCCAAGTGCATATATAGACAACGACACATTAAAGGGCATAAAGGCAAAGCCCAGCCCTACCCATGCACCTATATACATCTAAACCGTATTTTCATTTCCATTGAACTGTTTCAACCTTGTTACAGTGACACCGTATTTCCAACAGTGATCCCGTTGCACGGGCAGGGACCAAAACCAGAAGCGGGGGTTGTTTCTATGGGGTCCAAACACTGTTTGGATCCTGTTCACATACAAAGACCAATGGGCATTATAAGCCAGTTTGCTAGAATCACACTTCATTTGACTTCAACAGTACCATGAGAAGGCCCTGTCATCAAGTCTAGACACCTTCCTGAACAAATCCACTGGTCAAGCAGGGCAATATCCACCGTAGCTTCCAGAAACAGTGGAGGAAAGAGCACATCTGCGTTTTCCTGGATATTTAGCGGGATTGCCTTTTTGGTAGTAAAAATGCAAACAGCAGATGTTCTTTTCCTCCAATTAAGAAATCACGACTGGATGGACTGTATTTTGACTTACTCGGAACAAAGCCTGTATGCGAAGCCTACTGGAAAATGCAGCAGATTTCACCACAGCCTGAACAGGGAAGAAAGAAAAGCTGAGTCCTACTACCCCGTTATCTCTCTCAAGTGTTTGTAAGGGGGAGAAAAAATTAGTGACATTGAAGAATGTCACTTGCAATTATGAGGTCCCAAACACCCCCAACAGGAAGGGAAGGCACGCTGGTGCAAAGTTAACTCTTAAAAATAAAAATAAAGCAAACACTCCTTCCCCTGCCATTGCTAGTTTATATCTATACTCTTCTAACAAGACTTACCTTGGACCAGTTTTTGGTTTAACTTAACAGTAAACCAAACTCACTAGCTCTTTTCTTAGATTGCCAGTATAAGGAAAGTTAGCATCAGTTATTTGCATCTCAACTACTCATTCTAGAAAACAGAAGTGTCAACAACTGAAGTCGCCAACACCTTCGTTTTCCCATTCAAAGACAATACTCGGATTATCTTTTCAAAAGCTCTACAAGGGATTAAGTCTGCTTCAGTGAAGTTTTATCCATTATTCAAGTGTGGGATCCACCAATCAATGCGTATCTTTCACCAACAGTTCAACATGATGCAATAGCAAATCTGTTCAACAGAGCGTAATTCATCCACACTAGGTAAGTGTGCTGGACAAACCATGTTCCATGCATATTTGGAAAGGGTTAAAGTATTAGTGTTAAAAAGCAGTTTTTAAAAGTGCAAATTGTCTCATAAAGGAGCTGCAGATACAGTAAGATATTTTCCTTCTTTGAATTCAATGTTATCCTTCACTTCCCTTCACCCACTCTGAAAAACTAAAAACCTCTCTTGCACATCTCTGCAGTGCAGAAAACTCCTGAAGAAGCCAGTCTGTGTCGAAGGAAATTTCTTTTAAACCACAATGCTGGGTTTGGATAGAAAGTCTAAAGAAGTTTTAAAAAAAAAGTGGATTTAGAAAGGGAAGAGGTATTTGTGCATTTAAAACAAAAGCTTTCAACTTTATTTTCATTTTAAAATAAAGGTTAAGGCAAGGTGGTTTGTTGGTGGATAAGGGATTTTTTTGGTAGAAAGTAAGGACTTTGGAACACTGACTGTTCCCATTATGGTTTTTGTCCTTTCTGGACTGACCCCAGCACATGGATAAGAGGTGTCCTCGGGCTGAGCTGAAGAACCAGCATCTGCTACAAGAGATATTAAAGAAGTAAATCCACCAGTCTATACAAAGATTATCAAACTTGAAACCCAGTATTAAACAACAAGTATTTAAAGGGGGAGACTTCCATACTGGAGCAACCCTGATACAAGTATTCTCCCAGGCTGCCTGTGCTATTATTGCTGATAAGGACTTTCCACCTCTCGGCCCGATTCTTTCTTTCCTCACTTTCACCCTGAAGTGACAAAGTCTTGTGCTCACTGCGTCACTGCGAACTTTGGGGAATGAACTGATCTCAGAAGTTAGTTTTACTTTTTACAACAAAGAAAACTAGATGAGCTGACATGAAGCAAAGGCTTCGTTTAAATACAACTACCTTTGGAAATAAGTTATGAAGAAACAGGTGCAAAGTAAATGGCTTTACAATTCACGTTAAACCTACTATAGTTTAAATGTTCTCCCATAAGAAATTCCCCCTTTAAATACAGCAAGGTATAAGCCAAGAACTGTGCCTCTCTACAACAGAGTGCAAACTGCAGCTTAAAGACTACAATCTATTAAGACGACTACCTAGACTAACTGGCCAGGTTTTAATACTTTCTTTCATCTATTCACCAGCATCTAGAAATATTTACTGTGAAATATCACTTGCTTATTGAGAGTACAGGCACACGCTTCAGCGATGGGTACAAGAAACAACTCAAAACAGTCTGCAAGCATACTCAGGTGCATACAGCCTCTTCTCAAATAAAAAGTCAGAAGTTGGATGGACAGTACTATAATTGCATGTCAAGCTATGAACAATTAATGATTGCAAGTAATAGCTGCAGGAGACTAAGCCCTAGGCACAATTTGTGCAACTATTTGCTTTCTTTCTGCACTATTTCTGTAGAATTTTGTTTTATTTTTAAATAATTAAAAACTTAATTTTAGAACACTGCAAGTGAGATTTCTGAAAGGCTGGCTAGGACGCGCACAATTGGTTTTTTGACCTGTTCAAGTGCACAACTCCTTAGAGACACCAAGACAAAGTGCACTGTTCCTGCAGACCCGCTTGGTGTGCCATCACCGTCTATCAACGCTCATTGAGAAGCATCTCCAGTCCCTTTCCCAACCGTTTACCTCTAACGCCTGCAAGACTCCTCAATGCCACAGGTTTTTTGGTCCAAGTGTTGTTTATATTTCATGAAATAATTAAAAAGGTAGACCCCCCACCCCGGCCCCATTCTAATGAGTTCCTAACAACTCGTCCAAATCATTCATCCACTCCTCCGAAGTCCTGTTTTTCAGCAAAGAGTCTATCAGATCTGTGTCACCAGTTAAGTTCTGAAGTCCATTATTGCCCGACTGGCCACTGTAGGCAAAAGGCAGTTCTTGACTGGTTGTCCTGACAGGGTAGCCCTGACTACAGTGCAGGTTACCTCTGTTGGGCATTTGCTGATTTGGATTCTGGTTGAAAGCATTCAGATCTGGAACAGTCTGGTTCATACCAGGCAAGACTTGCTGTGAAGGTACCTGCTGTTGTGTGGGTGGGTTTGTCCGCTGCTGCGCACCTAAAGATGATGACAACATCTGCCCAGAGACAGCAGCGTTCATAGAGTTCATGGGTCTGCTGGTGCTTAGGCTTACCTGAGGCATTCCCTGGGCAAACTGCTGGTTGGCCATTTTTAGATGAGTTTGCTGCATGTGGAAAGAGGAGCTGGCAGGAAATGGTCCCAAGCCACTGTTTGCTTGTGTCTGGTTGCTAATATTAGGGATACCTTGGTGTTGCCAAGATGGATTTTGAGCCCCCATAGCAGCCGGTACTCTTGCCATCTGTGGCTTAGATAAGGTCGGATTCAGTGCCCCTTTGTTGTGCTGCTGAGAAATACTTGAGTTTGCTAAGGTATTCTGCCCGTACCCAGCAGGAACAGCAGCGCCCTGGCCCAAGCTGCCCGGTCTCTGCATCGGTGTCTGTCCGTTGGCACTTTGCGTTGCGTGCTGGGGAACCATCTGCGTCATACCAGACGTCAGGTTGTACAATCCCCCTCGCTGAATGTTTTGCATATTGGGATACTGAGTCACCCCTCGATCCTGCTGGCTGGAGCCCGACTGCAGCGGAGGAACAGAACTGTGTCCAGGTCCCATCTGAATCATGTTCTGGGTCTGAGGAAACATCCGAGGACTGCTGGAGCTGGACTGTCCTAAGTTACTGACCCCAGGCATGGCTGAAGAGGACCCTGAAATACAAAGAAACATTTTGCACGTGAAATACTTTGGTTCAATCAGAGCCAAGCTAGGCGTGGAGACACCAGAATCCAGAAAGGACGTGCAGCTGCATTTGTATAAAGCAACCTCTGCAACCAACACCCACTCAAGAGCAGAACTTTAATTAAAGAGCATCAACTGTTGCTCCACTTACCACCTCCACCTTGATCTCAAACACAGATATGCCAATGGCCTAAAAAAATCTGACTACCACTTCTAAGAGTTTAGCATCATCAGTTCTTAAAAAATTGGACTCTGACATTTCTTGGTGCACAAAGTTATACACACGTACTTTGAAGTGCATGTACAACTTGCTAGGCTGTTAAAAAAACACCATTTACTGCACACACAGAGTCAGTTATTCCATGCATGCACTGTGTATCTCCCATTGTACAACTGCAGGGTTTCCAGTCCTGTGTTTTCACAATTCTGGAGATTTCTGGTTTATACAACTTTCAGAAGTTTTCAGTCAAGTATCTTTTGGATTTCCATGATGAAATATTCGCTTTGTTATATGCAATGCTGATAACCAAGCAAGATGATTTGCAAAAATAAGTCCTTCCAGCAAACCAAAACAAGTCCTTTGTTCTCATAAATTCTGAGTACAAGAGTCACCTACTTAAAGCAAAAAAAAAAAAAAAAAGGAGTAGTCTTGATGGAGCAGTGAAGCGGTAGCACATATACCAGGATTTAAGATGCAAAAACTAGCTACAATTTACAATTATCACAGCAAATTTAAAAGCATCTTAATATTACTGACATTCATTATAGCAAACCATCCTCTAACAGGTGTACTGTTGTATTTCTGTAGAAACATGGCAGAAGATAAACATGTTTCAGTGCAGTGTTTGAAGGATGCTACCGATGATTGTTAATACACAATCCTTTTGTATTGGTATCAAGTTTTTTCAGTGGAGTAACAAAACCCCATCACAGCTCCACCAGACACCACCCAGTCATAAACACTGTCACAATGAGGATATCACATTTCTATTTGCATGGTTTCCCTTCAGTGTTTATTTCTGTGGAACACAGAGAGGAAGGAAACAAAACAAAGGGAACAATCACTTTTTTGTTCTTTAGGTTTATGCAAAAAGACAAACGGCTTCTTGAGGTCCTGTTAGGTAAGGACTCTTCAGGCAAGGAGATGAGTTTTTTACTGTTCTCTATTTCTTCCACGTTCATGAAGCTATTCCAGCTTAATGGCAACATCATCTTTTATTTATCAGCCTTAATACACTGATGACAGATCAAGCTGCCTCTCCTACAAAACCACCCCATGTAGGACACTAACATGTAATGATGAGAATTCAAACTGCATTCCCTTCTAAAGGTAGCAGGGCTAAAGATATTAAAGAATTTTAAACTCATCCTAGGAGATGAGAGAAATAATATATCACTTATTTTCCTTTAATGAGGGCCTGTAATAGATATAAGCAGTAACCGTGTTAGGCTTCAGAAAAAAAACCTGAGTGCTAATATCGCATAAATATACCAAAGTTAAGGAGAATTTATAACCTTTCAAGGGCAACGGTATTATAAAAAAGCCTTTAGAACAATAAAGGTTCTTAAGAATTTCACCCATTTACAAAGCAATATTAAGAATCAGAAGCATAAGCTGTCCTGTCCCAGACACCCGGGACAGGGAAAAGTGTTATTTGCAACTGAATCAGAGCACAGGTCTAAAAGTTTTAAGGCACAGAAACGTGGGGAGACGTAATAAGCTAATTAAAAGCTATCCAACCCAGGAAATGTCAAGACACCTTGTTTTTACTCCTGATACTTTTTCTGCCATTATTTCTGTTGCCAGGGCACTTACCTGTGAACTGTCCAACCTGCTGCTGGTACGGGTTCTGCGGCTGATCCTGATACTGGGGAGGCGGTCGAGTCAGATGCCGCTGCAGCTGCTGCTCCTGCTGCTGCCGCTGTTTCTCCTAAGAAAGAGAAAACACAAGACAATGAGAAAACAAGTTGTGACTACCTTACGTAAAAAGAAGCTACCTGCATACTTTTATGCAGGGCTGGTAATTAAAGGGGCTTCTGCAGCCTTAAAATAACTTCAGACTCTCGTTCTCAAGATTCAGACACTGAATCTGATGAGTGGCAAGACTAGGAACTCAGAGAGAAAAGGACAACACAGCATGGTTACAGGAGTTATTGCAATGCATGCCTTAAGTCTTTAACTCTGAAAATCCAAGATATTTGTCTTTTAATCAGTATCACAATCAACAGGCATCGTTAGCACTACTCAAAAGACACTTAATAGGTACAAAAAGAGCAAAAGTGAGCATGTGAAAAAAACAAAACCCACTACTTTTTTTCTCTTTATCCCCCAGATGAAATTATTTTAGACACCTCTCTTTAGAAATTAAAGTACACAAGTCATAAATACCAACAATGTTACACAGAAAATTAAAAACTAAACATGTAAATATTTTCTGGCTCTTGTTTTCAAAAAGGAAAAGGCTACATGTACACCCTAGGTTTTCTTAGAAAATCATGGAAAACCGCAGACTGAAGCTATACAAAATCTGTTATCATTGTTGGCACCAATCAATTGAAACAAACCCTACTAATGACTCAAAATATTGTTGTCTCTAAAACCCATACCTACTTTATGATAGAAACATTTGAAAAACAAAATAAGTACATTTTCTGTTAGGAATCTTTTGGGGAAAATGCAAACCAAAGCCTTGAGGGGAATGTTAAGAGTACATACATGCACTATCAGTAATGTTAGAGATCCTGACAGCATAAGCAGCCAAGGGGCTGCTTTTACAATATGAAACAATCAGGCACAGCGTTTCTGGCTCTTCTTTCACAGTCTCTTCAACCAGACTGACATTCTAAGCTAACCAAGTAGTGATAGGATGCACATCTACCAACTTATCTGAAGCTGCAAAGGGCACAGAAGGTGGCAGAAATTCCCTTCCAAGAGTGTTGAGGTGAAGACACAAGCACCAAGCCTTTAAAGAAGAGACCACAAGTACGCAGATACATATCACTCCCATCCTTTTGAAATGTCTACAACTGAGAAGCTGTTGAGACATGCTGAGGAATGAAGAGGGCAGGCTGCTTGACAGAAAGGACCTGCTACTTGCGGGACCGGTCAAACCTGAAAGAGGCTGACCACAGAAGCAAGAGGGAGATGCCACAGTTCTGAGAGAAACCAGGAGCTGCAGAAACGGGGTGAGGAAGGAGAAAAGAAAAAAAAAAACAAAACCAAATGCAAAGAAACAAAAGCTTTGAGTGGCAGATCATCACAGTCTTTCCAAAAGATCTGAATACCAGGTTCTCTCTCAAAAGGTATCAAACCTTCCTTGAAAATTCATCTGCCCCTTCCTCCACACCAGATACTGATAATGTATCTGCATGTGCAGTGCCAGTGCCTGGAACATGCCTGCATACACTTTTAAAAATGCAGAAAAGCACTGATGACAGGAATAAAGCCCTTTGGGATGATTTCCAGCTAAAAGACTTGCACAAGTTTTAAAGCTTAGAAAGGTTCACACAAGAAGCCTGTTTCCCTGAGAGAGGCTAAAGCAGCTTTCTGCAGTCTGATGGACAGCAGAGTTAAATTCTTTTGGCAGGATAAGATGCAAGTTGGATGCAGATGTCTAATTATTTTCTGCAAATAAACAAGTGAAAGATGTTTTAAAATTTGAAGCATGAACTGCTGTGGATCTCAGAGGGATGAAAGGCAGAAGGCATGATATGCTTACAGAGTCCCCCGCTCATAGTTTCCATTTTTAAAGCTCTACAGGACATGTCAACAATATCACAGATTTATTTTTTTATTTTTGCTCTGATTTCATTTGCCATTCCTCTTTCATAAAGAATTACACTATTGCTGGTATGATACTTTCCCTGTGGGCAACGTCTTGCATTTTCACAGTACTCAGTTCTACCTGTTGTATTCTTTTCATTCGCCACATCGCCTTGTAACAACAGGAAAAATAAGCCTGTGTTTGGGTATTTTGATAGAAACACAAAACAGCCATTATACTTAAGATACCAAAGCACCTTGTGGTTTACATTTCTTATTTTCTAACATGATAACTATTCAACAAGATCTCAAATCCTGTTTCAATCCAAAGGAAAGCAGTGCAGGCAAAAGGACTGCTGGCCCCTCTCACCTGCTCGGCCAGAAGATGTTGCTGTCTCTGCTCCATTAGGAATTGCTGCTTCTGTTGTTCCATAAGCAAGTGCTTTTGTTGTTGCTCCCTCTGCTTCTGCTGGTCCATCAGCATTTGGTGTTGCTTCATCACTGCTGCTTGCTGCTGATTGCTGAGATAGGGTGGCTTGCTGTGGTTACCAGCCATGGAGACGTTGGGAGCCTGGGCACCCACACCAGGGCCAGGGACAGAAACGGGAGCGCGAGGAACATTAGGAGAAGGGGTTTGATCCTGTAGAATATAGAAAAAGTGAGACGAGCTACAGAAAGAGCTTAGCCCTCCAAACATAGAAACTGTGTGTAGACACAAAGATGAGGGAAGGCATTTCATGTTGATGGCCACTACTATTATCATTTTAAATGATAAGGAAGAGAGACTTTGTTATAAACAAAGTCTACACAGGAGTGGGAATCATAACACATCTCAAAAACCAGAAACTGTCAATTACTGCTTATTTGTATATTTACACTATTTAATAAATACTAGACCAGTTCCATACAATTTGCCATCTTTATGCAATAGTTCCCTCACTTGTGAGCCTTCTAATGGAAAAGGCAAAATATGATATGGTACTCAGTTCAGCTAATTGAAGACAGCCAAACCCCTTTTATAAAGTGCCAGGCACAGAAATGACAGTTCAGAGTTAAGGTCAGAAGGTCCACAACATTCAGGAACAGAAGTTTTAACTTCAGTTTCAAAGCACTTCCCAAAGTCCAGCTCAGAGAGGAGTGTACAGCGCTTCGTGCTCCTGCTCAGCCAGAGGAGCAGTGCCAGTTACAAACAGCAATTCAAACATACCACTTTCCATTAACTTCGGCAGCAGCTTTTCGAACACTATGCTTTAAATTTTCATCAGACAAAGCATTTATTTAAACTCACCTCTTCTGTCAACATTTAATTCAAGTGTATATGCCTCCCCTCCTAACGCTGCTTTTTTACTGTCAGTGTTTACTATTTGCAGGCGAAGGGGAAGCCAGCTATCACTGATCAAAATGAGTCTTAACGTATTTTTCCATCAATCCAACCATCACGATATTCCACAGAGAAAAATACTACTACAGACAAGCCTGCTATTATTAATTTTTCATGAGTCTACTTCTTTTGGAGATTGGTGCTTGGGATAAGCAAAAGTAACGGGAAGCAATTATCATTCACGATTTGATACTCTACTCTTTGTAGAGGCAAATCCATCTGAAATTTGACCACTTTTATCATTTTTAAGCACGGATCAGCCTCATCTCTAATTATGCAAACAAACACTACTTTCCAGTTCAGAATGCAGCCAATGGGTTCAGCCACTGGTTCCCACTCTCTGCAGTTTCACAAGAAATCACAAGCCAAATATAGGCAATGCTGCACTGAGTTGTTCTGTATGCAAGCTTTTGAGAAACTCTCCCGAAGCGCTCACCAGTACTTGTTAATTCAGTGCAAGCGTGGCAGTGTAGACGCAAGGTCACCCTCATGTTTTTCAGTGAGGGGAAGATGTGACATACACAATCATTTCTACCCTTCTTCTTCCATCCAAATGTCATTAGATTAGATTACTTCTGCTAGCTTTTAAAGGGATTAACTTTTTTTGTGCCTTATGAAGCACCCATTGATCTCAGATTTTTACATTAGTGTGGTCTTTATCACAGACTAATCAGATCTTTTTTCACGGGTTTTTTGTTCTGCTTTATTGAGGGAACATATTAACAGAGTTAAATCTCCAACAGCTTGTGCTAGAGGAGCTTTAATCCTTATAACAAATTCCTCTTCTCTCAACAAGCCATCTAGTATGTGCATTGCAGGCACATATTACAGAATCCCAACAAGTCTACATCTACATAAATTTTCACCTGTAGTATCAGGTGTGTACAAGGCAAAGCAGCACCATCTGGAATTTTCCTTTACAGGAAAACCTGAAGCATATTGCTTCAAGCAGACAAGTATTACCATCATTAATTCTTAAAGATATCTCTCTCTCCTATCCCATGCTTCCCCAACCCTCAGAGACTTAACCAATAAGAAATTCTTAGATTTGAAAAGCCCCATGGAGTACTCAAGAAATCCAGAATGCAGCCCCCACTTCCCTCTCTCTTAGAGAAGCAACCAAAGGCTGCTGTCTTTTTATAGTAAGCCAACTCTGACACAAGTAGGACTAACAGGAAGGTAAAGAAATCAAAGCTTCTTTGAGAACACTGTTTAACACTACAGTTTTACCCGAGTTATTTTAGGCAGAAGTTTACACAGCATCTATTTATCTTTCTAAGTAGAAGCTTCTATGAAGTGACATAATTTGTTGCCTACAAAGTATTATAAGCTGGAAATCACACATTACCACATGACCTAAAACTGAGTATTAAAAGCTGCCCCCAGCAGAAAACAGAGTTATTGATTCTTGTCTCAGTTTACTGCATATTACCATTTTCTTCTTTAAAATCATGCAGCAACTGTTTTGAAACAATACCGAGTAATCTGTACTCTAGCCTTACCTATCCAACATCCTGTGGCAAAACCTGAAGTCTGCTGCTAAACAAAGGCAATGAAACCCAGAATATTCACCTGATTGTGCGGCAGCCGGTAGGCAATGTTTCCAGACTTGGGTTTCAACAGGATCATCCCATTTTGGTCATCGTTCACGTGAGACAGCGGTGGCTGCTGGCGCTGTTGTATGTACGCCAGCATAGGAGTCTTGTTCTGACCAGGTACCGTAACCCCCTGCTCACATTCTGCTTTGTAATGTGAAAGGGGTTTGGTGTTCCCGTAGTCTAGCATAGAGCCTTGACTATTCACCGTGGTCTGGTTCAAACTGTTTTGCTGATGACCCAAAATATTTACGTGGTAACTGCCCCCAGCTCTCGGTGAGCTTTTGTTTCCCATATTAGGCATCATTAGTTTCTGATTATTGAAATCTGGCTGGTAAACTGATGGGCTGCTGGGATTTTCCATGGTATACTGAACAGCCAGTGGACTATGAGAAGGCCCAGACTGTTGCCACGTAGACATCTGATTTGTTTGGTGGACTTGTGAAGCTTGCTGCTGGTTCTGCAACATCTGGTCTCTCTTCTGCTTGGCCGCAATCTGCTGAAGTTGATGAGCAGAAGACATTTCTTTGGCACTTCCTGCACCCTTCCCAGGTAACAACACATTGGGGAGAGGCCTCTGGACGTTCTGAGAGTGGTTTGATGCCTGCATCATGGGCTGATTAGGATTTTCAGTCATTGACTGACTGGAAGGCTGAAACATGGCCTGAGAACTACCAACCGCTGGAGAAGCGGCACTTACAGGTACAGAAGCAGCACCAATAAATGCTGGACCTGATGAAGTGGATCTCACCTGGGGAGATCCTATCTGTTCCTGTTCAAAGGGCGCTGGGGAAAACTCAGTCTTTATGTTAATATCTTGTGGCAATGGAGTCTGTGCAGCTGAATTTGAAGAATACGCATCCTTTTTCTCTTCAAAGTCTTCATTAAAGAGATCCTTCATGTCTTCATCGGGCACTGATCTATTAAGCTCCTCAATAAGTTCCTTCCATTCTTGCTCATTAAGATTAAGATCAGGCATCAAGTTATTCTGAGATATAGAACCACCTGCTCCAGCAATCATACACGGAAGGTCATCTACGGGCTCCTGCTTCAGCTCTTTGTTCAAACTCAGAGGAAATGAGTCGTCGGTATCTCCACCTCCATTCATTTGGAGGCTGGAATCTGGAAGACATTTCTTGCTGATGCCATCTAGCCCCATCGGATGTTTCCCATTAAGCTGTAAGGCATCTCCACTGCTAGACTTCTTGTCAAGATGATGGAGTGGAGACACTGGAGGTATTCCATTGGAAGAACCACTCACTCCACCAAGACCATCATCACGACGTAGTTTCTTGGACACAGAAAATACATCACCATAGCCATTCTGCTGGTCTCCATTCTGAGGGGAAGCCGCGCTGTCAAGCTTTCTTTTCACAGTCTCATGGAGCTGCTGAAAAAAAAGGAAGGTTTTAGTTATTTAGTTTTGTGTTTCATAGATTGGGATTTTTATTTCTTACCAGAACATTGTCTAGCTCTGAATAAAACATTTTAAGAAAAGAAAAAGAAAAGGTTAAAAAAGAGTAAATCTTTGACAAGATTTGTTTTATGAGTCATCGTGTGAGGTTATTTCTTTACTATAATCTCTTAGGCTAAACTTTCAAGAAGATGTACTATATCGAACACAGATCCTCCTTCAAACAAAACCAAAAGCTGCCATGTAGTTTGACAACAAGAAAATGTTGAGAGATGGCTGCGAACTGGAATATCTTACGATTTTTCCTATTCAAAATAAGAAAATACTGAAGAACGCCAAGATTCAAATTTTAGACAAGAATCAAACCCCGTATTTTATTTGGCCCATGTACACTCAGTATAATTGTTCTGTAAGACTGCTTTATAAAGCAGTCTCATATTTAACTATTTAGAACCATTTTTCTTGTGATTATAATTTTTGGAGAAGAGCTACGTATATAAATTTTGTACACAACCACATTTTTGGCACTACAGGAAAACCAGCTGGTCACTAAGCAACCAGTTTCACACAAAGCAAAATGTAATTCGGAGTTCAGTCAATCCTATTACAGCAGTGTAGGTTTATTCCTCTCCTCGACCATGTGCCAGCTGCTCCTCTCTGCACTATGACCACCAGAGCTTCAACCAGCTCAACAGCTGGCTGCTCACAGCCAGTGAACGTGCATATTCTTTTTCTTGTAGTGCCACCTAGAAGCAACCAGAGGGTACAGCAGAAGTTTTACAATCAGAGTTTGAGAGCCTTTCTTCAACTCCTCTCTCCTGGCAGCATTCTTTCAAATATAAAGTTCTTTCCAGTGACCTCAAAAACATCTGAAAACAGAATTCACGTACACCTCAAAGATGACTATAAACTCTTCCTTCCCTCGGGTGCATTCTGTAAAAAGAGCTGCGCGTTGCTTGTGCTGGAATCACCACCCCAATGCACACAAACCCATAAGGCAGATACGCTGCTCAGACAGAGCATTGCGCTGAAAGAGAAAGCTCCCATCAGCTCCCCAGACCTGCAGGAGAAGCCTTTGCACACCTCAGCAGGACACAAGAGGAGAACCCCCACACCGACCCCTCATCTCCATCACAGGCTCTTTCTCTCAATAAAAACACCTAGCAGCCTTTGTATCTGCACAGGTTTTAATAGTTATAATGCTCAGATATCTGATTCCTGGTAACTGCTTTACTTTAGTTGCTCTATACAAAGTCCTCTTTTCACCTAAAACTGTACTCCTTTGTAAAAAGGGAAAAAAATAATAAATTCACTGATGGCGTAGAATTTGGGGGCGACTGCTTCCAGCCTTGCTTCACCTCAGCTAAATCCAAGATTATTTGAAAGATATCCTACCTGTGCATGACAGCCAACAGACTTGGGAAAGAAGAAAATCTGCTTATCTTCTATCCGTATCAGAAAAGATTAAGCCCAGTCTGTAACCAGGACACTTAACTTCTGAATTTTAGATGCTATTCAGCAACTGCACTTGCATCCTAGTTCACTTTTCACACTAAAGAGAGTCAAAAGCATACTTGAGAGCACAGCAACAATTCTACACTGTGATTTACTACTGCAGTTACACTATCTACAATACTAACAGCCAATCAGCTTCAAACTAACCTAGTAATGGCGTTTCATTTTCTACCTCCTTTCTTGCAAGGAAAAATGGTGCTATAAAGATCTGAGAACCAAAAGTTACAAGCTCCTTCTCTGTCATTAGAAATACATCCCGATATGTTCTATTTACTCAAGTTTAATTTTGAGTAACAGAACCCCAAATCGTCACAAACACATTCCTACAACCACTTTGCAACTTTCTCTCGTGAAACTCCTTTCTAACATGCATTTTTTTCCACACTCTCAGCTCTTGATTTCCTAACAGAAAAAGAAATACTAAACTCATTTTTTTCCCCGCAATTTGTCTGTGTCTATCCAAAAAATCTGATCTGGAAGGGGAAAAATAACAAGAAGCATGCAAGATACAAGTCAGTCTGCAAGCTACCTACATATCAAGCTGCTCCAACAAAGTTCTCAAGGCAAGAAAAACCTGTTCTCTTCTCCTAAAACTCAAAAAAAAAAAAATCCACCCAACCACAAAACACTGACGAAAGTAAAGCATAGCTGCTACTCACTAGGAAAATCCCTCTACCTTAAATGCATTGTCCTCTATCATTATGTAAGGTGCCAGGCCCTCTGCTATGCAGTCTACGGTTTCCTTAGCAGAATCAATCAACTTTATGTATAACACACACACGAGCCAAGCCTTTCCATCATCACAGGATCAGATACGGGAATGTATTCCTATTTTCTCAGCTTACTCAGACTCCCAGCAAAAGATGAACCTCCACGATCTCTGCTATTTATCTTTGCCTAAAACTGTTCCCCCAAAAGCATTTATCCAAATTCTTTAAATCCGTGTAGGAAGAGTGCAAAGGAAGGGATGTAAGCGGGCCTCGGGCCTTTGGCCCAAGACAGGACATGAAGTTTCTCCAAGCGACACGGAAGAGCCATGGGCCGCACCTCCTCCACATTGCATCATCAGAGCTGCGGTTCAGTCACGTGAGCAAAACAGACAGTCCTCAGCGTGACACCAGACAAGCTTCCTTGGCAGGAGCACACGCGCCAGTCAGGCCATAACCATGCATCCCTCACCTGAGGAACACAAACAGGTGAAAGCCAGGTGTCATCCATCACAACAGCAGCAGCCTCCGACCGTGTAATTCACAGTATGTACAGGCTATTCTTGACCAGGACACAGGACCACAAAGCCGGAGATGGATGCGTGCCCGGCCAAATGACAAGGCTTCCACCAGACAACAGACAGCACACAAACAATTTTGATAAGCTATATTCAAATCTCTGCCTTAAGCCCACCAGTTTTACCACAAGGATGCTCAGCCACACTGTGGTCTCACTGCAGGGGTGAGCTGGCAGATTCCGTAAAAGCTGTCACAACCTACCATGAAAGCCCAATAAGAAAATGGAAAAGCTTTAAAGCTTCATCACCACTTCTTCTGTTAGCACTAGAAGAGCTTCAAACTGCAGAGTCCAGAGCAGTGTGCTCTTCCTGCCTTGGAGGGAGCGAGCCACGAATCACAGATCAGAACAGTGGCACAAAGCTGCTCCTTTTTTAGTTTTCTTTAGTTTTTTGTTTGTTTGTTTTTTTCTAAAAGAGAAAAATATTATTGCAGGAATCAAAACATGAGTGTGAAACTTTCGCTCAATACCTGAAACTAGTTTTAGATAAGAATCCAAAACCAATGACATTGCAATGTTTTAGAACTTAACAAGTGTGGAAGTTTAGTTCACGTTGTTCATTTGAAAGCAAAAAATCCTTCACAATGCAGAATTTTTGAACTGAGAATAGTCAACTAAACTGCTTTTGTAAAAATTCCATAATTCATTATACTTTGAGTCCTGTAACTAATGACAGTAAAAATATATGCAGAATAGAAACTGCATGCAAGTTTCATTTTTTCTGAAAAATACCTAGTGAACATGACAGAAACCAACTTTAAAAAATCTCTGGTTCTCATACCGTGCCTTTTAGGCTCCATATAATATTCCTGTTCAGTTTTTTTTTTAAGCATCTGTTACAGAGATTAAAATATTCTTACAGGCTTCAACAGAGCTTTTTTTTTAATTTATTTTATTTGGAATAAGTTTACCATTTCAGTCTCAGAATTAAGTTATGCCTACAAGGATTTGTAGTGAAATACCAGCATGAGAAATACAATGTTGATCATTTTCAAGGAAGAAATGCTATATTACTCTAGAAATGTAATAAAAATCTAGTTGCAATATGCCTCCTAGCCAGACACCAGCATTTTCACCTCAAAGGGGAAAACAAAATAGAAAATATCTGGTTTTCTGCCATGGGAGTGGCAGTCCTGCAGCAGAGAAGCTCCCATGAACCAGAGCTTACGGCAGGTCCTCTACAGACAGATTCTCCCCTCCCGTCTGGCCAAGGACAGGAGCCATCAAGATGACAACCTCTTAAGCTGGAACAATGCAAAAATCAGAAATTGTAGTGGATGTACTTTGGATAGAAAACATAACATCTGGACTACATGACATAGTAACAGCTTCCCATTTACTGTGCATCTGCCCACAGCTTCTGAAGTCCCACGGCTCTTGCAAGGAAAGCATTTTATGACCCACTGTGCTCCTGCATTCCACTGTGCTGTCAGAACCAAACTGCTGGACTAATTTTAATTCTGACTTTTACTTTAATACCAGAAGATTTTTGTATTTGGGTGACTGCCTGCTGGAGTGAAGACGGGCTGTGGATATGCACGTCTATAAATATCCCAAGCCTGCATTAGTCACAAGGGACAGCTTCTGCTACAGGAATTGTTCTGCTAAACTGAAAAAAAACTGCTGTGCCTTCAGCTGCAATGCCGGATCCTCCACCTCACTTGAACTTCAATGGCAGTAGTGGCGTAGTCACTCCCAGATCCTTACAATTTGGGAAGCATCACTGCATATCTAACTACTCTAGTAAGGGAAATGTTTCAAGCATACAATACCCCACAGAGAACTAAAAGGAGACAAAGAAAAACCTGTCTGAGTTGTTGAGCAACAAACTATCAGACTTGTCAGCAAAACCAAACAATGGCAGCAAGACTACGCTGCGTTATAGTTATGCATAAATAATGTGGAAATAATTTGCTATTTTTGTGGTACAGAAAAATTTCTCAGTTTAACATTCCTACATCACAGCTTACACAAAAATCAGGTCTTCTGAATTGTTACCGTACCAGCCTGAGCTTCGTTAGTGGAACACCGTTAATGCTTGTCAGTACAATCCAGGCTATCTATTCCTTTAAATTTACTTCAAGTTTTTTCAACCAAGAAACACTGCATCACTCTCCTTAGACTCAAATTTCTTTTTAAACATTTTACTTGGTGTCCTTCCTTACCTATTATTAACACAAAAACTTCCATCACTCCTAAACAACTGCCAGTCTGCTCTTTAGCTTTAGAACACAGCGTTCCCAAGACAGGCCACCAACCAGACCTTCCCTGCCCATTCCAGAAATACCATTTGTGGTTTTGTGGCGGTTCTAGACAAAGCAAACCATCTACACAACAACTGCTCTCAGGTGGGGAAAACAAAACAAAACAAACAGTAAGAAACAAGGAGCAGGTCTCCTTCCAAGAAACCACATCATAAAACAAGGAGTGGAGATGAAAACCCAGATCTTGCCCTTCATCTCGTTCATATGTCAAGGAAACACTTTCTGTTCCACTCAGTGATACGCTACAGTCTGCCAGAAAAACACAAGGAATCCAGCCCTTTTGGCAAGGAGGAGGAAAAATATTCTAGGGACCAAGCCCTGTCTCTTCCCAGCTTCCCTGTTTCTCAAAAATACAAGATTAACACAACAGACAATACATTATCCAAATACTAAGCATCTTCTATTTTAAATAGAGACTTAATAACATCATCTTAAACAACAGAAACATGAAGTAAATTCCAATATTTGAATACCCCATTAATTAATGGTATCAAAATTTTTAAAACCAAGAAGTTAATATGTTTTTCACATTTTTCCTCAAATAAAGAGCAGGACTACACGGTACACAAACCATCTAAAATACTTCTGTATCAATACTGTATTATCCTGTTTTCTGTGGCTCGAATCTGAGAGATGCTTAGTAAGAAAAGAAAGGATGAATCTGCCCCTTACTTCCGCTTGTAAGCAAGATCCATCCAGATTCAGGATCTACAACGAAGAATAGACTAATGGAAGAGAAAATATCTGATTTTGGCCACGTGAACAATCACACAAGACATTAAAGAGGAAGTGGCAGTGCTATCCTGTTCCCCACAACCACTGTGAATTTGCAGAAGATGCTCTGAAGCGCAGCATCCGGCAGCACGCACATTGTGTGCTATTCAAACCGTGGCAGAGCAGCTCCTCATCCTCCTGCTACCAGCTCACTGATGCTAGACTACAAACCCCTCACCTTCACATGAGTGGCTCTCCCTTTCAAGGATCAAAATAAAGGCTTCTTTCACTTTCAGCACAAAGTGCCAGTTTCCAAGAGAAGATTCATAAGCAGCTTCATAGAAAACTCCAGATCATAAGCGCAACAATAGCTAATATAATGCCTTTTTAAATGACCTAGCAGCATTTTTTTGAAAGGAACACGTCCAGGATATTTTAAAACAAGATAATTTTGATCTTCATCCAAACTTTATTGAATATTGTAAACTAAACCACGTCCTTCCTGTACAAAGCACATGCTTGGTCTGGGTAACAGCTACATGACTGCTAGAGGTAAAAAAGCAATCTAGAGAGGTACCTTTTACACCAAAGGAACAAAATTAGCAGCAGAGGGGTTTTGTTGTTGTTTTTCAAAACTTGAATTACTAAGCAAACCATTTTTATGCCCTAGTAACGAGGCAATGAATCAGCAGCAGCAATTAAGCTTGCAGTCATGTATCTTAGGAAGGAAACAGCAGGCCAGCACAGGCCGAGTCATTCATACACTAAAACCCTCTTCTGTTGTGTAAATTGGCCACTGGCAGCAGCTTCCTGTACAAGGGCTTCCCCAGATGTGCAGCGTATCTCAGAACCTCACTGCAGTTGAGAGTCCTCATTATCACGGATGCTAATTAGATCAAATCCACATCCAAAGCAATTTCAAAGAAACACTACCAATGAATTGAAGGCCTCTTCCTTTTAGAAGACCAATATGAAGACATGGGGTGGCAGTTTAAGCAACGGGATTTGACATGCTAAAGAGCTCTATGCATAACAAAAATACACACAATGGATAGAGCCCCATATGCAAAAAGCCTTAGAGTCAAGAGAGGGAATAAACAGAAATCCCACCAAGTCTTTAGACAATAAAATACGAGCCTGAGTCATTTTTGATCTTGAATGTAAACTTGTGTCAGAGCAGCCAACTAAACAACAGCTACCCAGAAAGATTTACCCAATCACACTGTCAGGAATGCACAAGGTTTCCTCTCCTCCTCAAGTACCCTTTAAGAACCATCTGAAGTGCCCTAACTGTGTCACAAGTACCTTGGTTTTCAGAAAAGTCAGCAAGTCTTAGGTTCTCATTCGTGTACTAGCAAGAGTAGAAACAATTCAGCTGAATAACACTTTTGCTTCACCTTGTAAATAGTGCAAATTACACATATGCTCATTAGCTCATTAGATGAAAGATGTTATCTACGTGCCCCGTATTTCAGCATTTCACATTAGGTACAGTCACATGCAAATACACAATAAGCTCTATCATGACCCTATTTTAAAAACTGTAACTAAACGAGGTCCAAGACAGAAGATAATCACAGTCTTCTTCCCTTCTAATCTGACCAAACACATGGAACATCTTAAAAACATCATTTAAGCAAGGTATTAACCTGGAAATGTCTCAGGCTAATCAATATCCCATTTTAAAGACACTCAGAAGAGTATTGTATCATTTTCATGCAGGCCACCATTTAGAAATACCTGGTTTTAGGACAGACAGGTATTAAGAGAGGCAGCCTTCAAGAGGTTATCCTACTAACCTACATTACTGACACATTAGCACAGAGCAGTATATTTAAAGGCTTCAGAACAAGTTAAGCAATAGCTATCTTGATACGCAAACAGGGCTGCGTAAATATATCCTGACAACCAGAAATGCTAGAGAAGCCAGAGGAACATTACGATTTTGAGCTCAGCCAGTTTTTAATGGGTGGAGTGGGATTCCCATAGTGTTCACACCCACTACAGCTGAGTGGCAAATAAGCAGCTGCCTTTCCACCGAAGTGCTTTCCAACAGCATGGGTTGGGTTGGAAAAGACATGCTATCTGCCTTAAAAACTCCCCCTCAGTGATAAGCATATCCATACTAAGTGAGCCTCTAAACCCTGACACACTAAAGTAAAAGTCTAAGCAAGCAAAGAAACAAAACTCCAAAGCTACCAAGGCATTCGCGCTCCTATGACAGTTCCTGCAGGAACATTTTCCATGGTTAGGTGGAAACATAACTCATGCAATGATGCTCCAGATGATCCTGACCACCACAGTGGGCCAACCACCTTATTCCCACCTCCCACAGCAGTTTTTGCATGCTCTTCCACTGCACGAAGGTGATGAGAGAACAAACCAGCCCGCAACAGCTCTAGCCAAGCAGCCACGGAACTCCCTTTGCTCCCTGCACCCGCTGCCAGCCCCAGACTGGAGCTCCCTCTGCTCCTCCCACCTGGTGCCAGCCCTAGAGAGGACGTCCCTACACCCGGTGCCAGCCCCAGAGCAGAGCTCCCTCTGCTCCTTCCACCTGGTGTCAGCTCCAGAGCGGAGCTCCCTACACCCGGTGCCAGCCCCAGAGAGGTGCCAGCCACAGAGCGGAGCTCCCTGCGCTGCCTCCACTCGGTGCCAGTCCCAGACTGGAGCTCCCTTCTCTTTCTACCTGGTGCCAGCCCCAGTGCAAAGCTCCCAGAGCTGCCTCCACTCAGTGCCAGCCCCAAAGCAGCTCCCTGCACCCACCGTCAGCTCCAGAGTGGAATTCCCTCCACCCAGTGCCAGCCCCGAGCGGAGCTCCCGCTGCTCCCCACACCCGGTGCCAGCCCCGAGGTTGTGGAGAGGAGGGAGCTGGCCTCTTCTCCCAAGTGACAGGGGACAGGACAAGAGGGAATGGCCTCATGCTCCGCCAGGGGAGGTTCAGGAAAAAATTTTTCATGGAAAGGGTCATCGGGCACTGGCAGAGGCTGCCCAGGGAGGGGGTTGAGTCACCTTCCCTGGAGGGGTTTAAAAGACGGGTGGATGAGGTGCAGAGGGGCACGGTTTAGTGATTGATAGGAACGGTTGGACTCGATGATCCAGTGGGTCTTTTCCAACCCAGTGATTCTGTGAGCGGAGCTCCCTCTGCTCCCCGCACCCGGTGCCACCCCCCGAGCACTGCTCCCCGCACCCGGTGCCAGCCCCGAGCGGACCCCTCGTCCACCCGAGCGGACCTCCCGCTGCCCCCCCCCGGCCCGGGCTGCCCCTTACCGCGATCAGGGCGCTGCTCCGGCCGTGTTCGCCGCCCGCCTCGCCGTCCAGCCCGTTGGCCGCGGTCCTGTCGGCGTTGGGCGGCGGGGCGGCGGCGGCGGCGGGCGGCGGGGCCGGGGGCGGCTGTCGGTGCTTGCCGGCGCGCTTGGCCTTGGCCTGCAGGCAGCGCTGGTGCAGGGCGAAGGTTTGCTGCCGCTCGAGCTCCAGGCGCTCGGGGGACACGGCCTGGTAGCGGGACTCGCAGGCGCTGTGGTGGCGCCGGCAGAGCTCGATGCGGCGGCGCAGCCGCTCCATCACCGCGCTGTGCCGCGGCACCACGAACTCCGCCATGGGGCAGGGCGGCAGCACCATGGGCCGGGACCGGGGGCGCCGCTACCGGCTGCTCGCGGCGGCCACCGCCGCCATCGTCCCCGCCGCTCCGCTCCCCTCCCCGCCGCGCTCCCCCCACTATCCCCGCCGCCCCGCTCGCCCTCCGCCGCTCGGCCCCGCGGGCTCAGGCCCGGCCCGGCGCGCCCCCCCGGCTCCCCATTGTTATCCGCGCCGCCGCCATCTTGAAATTGTTTTTCCCCTCTAGAGCCGAGCTGAGGATAAGTGGGCGGGGCTTCCTGGGTGGCGGGTGACGTCACGCGGCGCCGCGCGGCGCGGGGCGTGACGGGCAGCGCTCTCAGCCAATGGGAAGGCGCAGAGGAGGCGGTGGGCGGGGCGACGGCGGGGCGGGGGAGCGTTTAAAAGGCACGGGAGCCGAGGGGGCAGGGCTAGGGAGGGGAAGCCAATCATATAGGGAGGAACGGGGCGGGGCTAAGCGAGGGAACCAATCCGGTTTGGAGAGGGGAGGGGCCAAGGCGGTGCGGCCAATCAGATGAGGGCAAGGGACGTGGCCGTAAGTGATTGACAGGGAAGAGGGGTTAGCACCGGGGCTGTCGGCGAGCTCCTCCCCGCCCCGCAGAATCCTCGATGTTGGGTCAAAATGTGCGTTTACCTAGCGCCCCGGGGGCTGTCCCGGAGCAGAGAGAAGCCCTCGAGGACAGGACAACGGCTCCTCTGCTCCAGCCCTGCTCCCTTTGCTTCCCACCGCGGGAAGGGATGAATAAGGGGCAGTTTTGCTAATTACACAAGGAAAGGCAAACCGCGTTTTGTTTCTTTATTGAATAGGTTATACACGTTCTTCCAAGCTGGATCTACAGGCACCTTTTGGAAAGGAAGAGGTCGTTTTCTGCTAATGAGGTCACAGTCCAGGGTCAGCCACCAAAACCCCCTTTTGAAACAAAGATGCAGGAGGGGTGTGAGCTGGGAATGGGGCGGGTAGGCACAAGCCCCACACAGGTAAGCACAGGTAATGGGGAGCAGGGTTTTTGGGGGAGCAGGGGAAGAGACGGCCACAGCGTTACAGCCCCTGGGCATTCAGCACGTGCCATAACCCCTCCTCAGGCCCAGGTGTCGGCCTTAAAACCAGACACGCAGAGTGCAGCTTACGGGTCACGGCCTCCCAGCGTCAGAACTCACTCTCCTGCAGACGCAGGAAGGCCAGATGACTTCCTCTGGAAGGCTGAAGAGGGGAGTGGGGTAGTAGCATGAATTCCCTTCACGGAGCAGCAGCTCCAGAGAAAAACCCATTTGCAGCATTTGTACTGCCTTCCCTTTTCTTCTCTTCAGGGGTTTTGTTTGGATTTACTGTCTCAGGCTTAACCCCACACCCCCACCCACCTCCAGACAGAACATTCAGCAAAGGAGAGAATTCTCTCCCGAAGCTGCCAGTCTTGGGCGCCTCTGGACACAGAAAGCTCAAATACACCTTCACCTGTCTGTAACAGTTCCAAACCTCATTCACAGGTTACACAGTGAGGCACCTGCAAGGGAGCAATTTAAAAACACACCTACGATGAAATGTACTCGGGATAAGCAGATCACACTTTTCCTCCAAGGCTTTAAAAATAAAAGGATGCAGAGGTCAAACTGAGCCACTCAGGTTAGAAAGCAGGATAAAAAGTAACTTTGGAGTTGTCTATCCATTTTGGAAAGTCTTCATTTATTGTAGTGATTATTGAAGAAGCATACACTATGGTATCAAAAAAAGCCAGAACATGCAGACAGGAGACCTCTTCAGGAGATTCAGCAGAAGCAAATGTAGATTTACAGTTACCTTTAATATAACACTATTTAAAAGCTGATAGCAGATCTGAAGTTTAGTTATGATGCTTTGAAAGAACATATATGCACACAAATTGTTCAGGAATTTAAGGCAATTTGCATATTAAGATAAAAAACATTAAATTAATAGATTTCTATGTTGTGCTCAAAATGTTAGCTAAGTTGAAACCATTTACATATACTTCATCTCAAAGGACTGAGAGTCATAAATAGCAGCTGCTCCTTGATAAAAATACAGTCCTGAGAACAAGCTAGTAGCAACGCTTAAGCTATGACATCTTCCATGTCAGAGTATAAGTTATTTTTGCAGTAAGGAGCAGTATTAACCAGGTGTTCAACAGGCAGAGGCATTCTGAACATGCAAGAGCTCCCAATAGAAGTCTGAAATTACTTCCAGTATCTTGCTTACAACAGTTTATTTGAACACTGCAGAAAGATCAAGAAATCCTGCTATGCATTTGTGATCACTAATATTTCAAACACAACAACCAAGGGATACAACATAAGGACAGGCAGCAAAAGGTGGTTTACAAAAAAACCCCAAAACAAGAGTCTTTTAGTAATTGGTTAGATTCTTTGCAAGGTAATCGGAACACTATTCCTTCCAACCCCTGGGAATTATTCCCCACACTATACCTACACTATGAGCAAACAACACTGGAGTGTTTAAAATTCAGTGCAAGAAGAGTAATTTCAGGACATTTTAATTTACTCTAAACAAAGGCAAAAGTTTATATAGACATCTGAACACCAACATATTTGGTACAGTGTAATGAAGCTACATAGATCTCCCCCTCAGAGGTATGCTCTTGCAGTGATCACCTGCATTCCACAAAAAGAAATGTTTCAAACAGTGTAATATGGCAGACTCAACGCTTTAAAAAAATTTATTCAGCTGGAATTTGAACTCCCTAACATTCACAATATAATTTAGGATGCATTTGTTACACAAAGAGCAAATGAGAGACTTAAACAGTTTCACATACCAGTTAAGATATTCCACATGCTCCTTCCCAACCTACAATACTGACATCTTAGTTGTTTTGTTGTTTTTTTTCTTAACAACTACTCCATTCAACTTGTCTACCCAACAACTTCCCCCATTTCTACAGGAGTAGACAGTGAAAACAGTTAGAGGATATGGGACACTGTCCTGTCCAGTGTTTGGACCCTGGAAAGGAGTAGGCCAGGCTGTAAAAACAGAGTTTGACAATGAGCTGAACATGAAGTGCCTCAGCAACCGAGGCAAAGCTGCACTCAGAAAAAAAGCTGTATAGTGACAAGGAAAGGAAAGCATCAACGGCTGAACACAGGGGAAAGGGGGAAGCAGTCCAGCCCAACAACCCAACAGCTTTACAAAAAGAATTCAAGAACTAAAAATCCATTAACTGCCTGCAAGGTCCACACGGTTAAATGCCACGTTTAAGATGACCCACTCCAAATTATAAATCATTTGTCAACACCTAACAGGGCTTTGGCCATGCACAGTATGCATATTCTATAGACTGACCGACCCTTTCCTTCCGCCCCTTCTTCCTCATTCCCCTCCCCCAAAAGAATAAAGTTGATGGGTTAGAGAGTTTCACTACTGGTTTCCCCATACATCCCTCTGTTTTCTTCTCTTTTTGAGGGCAGAGGGATTGTCAAATACATTGACGACTTCTCTTTAAACAATTACCAAATTTTAAGGGATATAAAGACATTGGTGCATTTAGGAATTTACATATTTGTAAAAAAAAAAATACTAGTTATAAAACTGCATTTTTATCATCTAGCACTTTCAAGATTCATTGTTATTTTTCACTAATTAATATATTAAATTAAGCCAAGGTTTGAGACCAGAAAAGTTCTACTAATCTACTTAAAAAGAGAAAAAATATTTAAACCGAAAATGAAAAGGTTAGTTATGTTACATTCCAAAATCCACAGCCATATTAAATGCATTCTTTCTACAGGAATGATGTTCTTTAAAACAGATGATTGTAAATATTTTACTGCTAGACACTCCATTACATTGGATAGTGTTACTGGAACCTGTGGATAGTGAAATCTTGAGGTTTGTCCAAGTTTCAATGTAAGGTGTCCAAGGTCCTCTCCCAGAACCACGTTTGGAAAAAAGAAAAAAAAAAAAAAATCACAGATCAAGTTCTTAGGACTTTTCAATCTTTCCTTGGCTTTCTGTTTCTGGGTGATCTATTCACGGTTTCTTCCTCCTGCAAAAAAGGAATTTGTGTAAACATCAATGAAATAAATCTACGAATTCCCTTAGAGGGCATTTTGAGCAAACCTACAAAGAATCATCTAATTCCAGTTCTATGTTAGTATTTAATTTTTGAGAAGACCTACAGCTGTTGCTACCCTACCTTTCTATATCTGGCAAACAAATCCTCTTGTTTTCACAGTAGACATAAAATATTTGCAGAGATTACTCATTTGCTTCTGCTGCTGTGTGAATCCTTTACCTTCAAGCAACGCTCCACCCATTAAGTTAGCCATTACAGCACTGTGGAGCACTTAAGAGATCACATCCTGACTGCATACAAAGCCGAATAAGCCTTTTGCTTCAAGAGGATGCATTCTGCACAATCCCACTCCTCTCAACGCAGGGAACGCGGCAGTGCCTGCCTTTAGCAAGGCACCCAGCTCTGCCAAAGTTGGCTGCAGCAATTCCTGTTCTACAAGCTGATGAGTTTTTCCAAAAGTTCTCACACTGGAAGCGAGCATCACATGAACCAGGTTTACTTTTAACGCTTCTGTAAGGCTTATTCTACATGAGTTAAAGAAAAACAATGCACAAGATAAAGCACTCTTACCTCTGATCCAGGTTTCCTGTCCTCGTCTTCCTCCTCATCTTCCTCCTCCTCCTCTTGACTAGCACTTCCTAAATCAGCATCACTTTTCTGCTTCTCTTCTAAGGGAAAGAAAAAAAGAAAAAAAAAAAAAATCTCATTCTCACTTCTGATTTACCTTCATTTCACCACTGGCTTCACTCCATGTCTGCCCCTCCTGCTATTTTATTCTATCAGAGAGAACTCAAACTATTTCAAGACTACCCAATTTACCTACCTAGCTTTTCCTCATTTGCTTCCCCTTCCTCTTCCTCTTCTTCCTTGTCCCCTTTATCTTTTTCTTCCTCTTTCTCCTCATCCATCACATCAGGCTGAGGAGCGTCAGTCTTTTTGTATTCAGCAGCACTTGGCTGTTTCTAAAAAAAAAAAGAAAAAAAATTGTTGTCAAAACCTGGCCATTCCTTATGACACTGAGGCATATTTTGCTTCATCTTTTCTTAAACACTACTTATTATCAGAGGAAACACATACCTTCCCAGAGCAGCAGAAAAGGACAACAAGGAACACTGGCAAAGCCACAGTGAGGATGTAGACCACCCAGAGCCAGGGACGCTCTTCGGCAGCTGCCATCATCTGGCCCACAACACCAGGCTATAAAATAAAATGAATTGTCAAATTCCATCCCATACAGCAAGGGGTAGCACAGTTAAATTTAAGCTCCAGAATTTTCAAATAGGCTTCTTGTAACTTTGAATATTATATTTAATACCTCAAAGAAGTTAAAACTAACCTGCACAAGCACTTCCTCCATCATTTACAAATTAAGAATTAGGTTAAAGTTAACAGTCCAACTGTCAAAGTAAAAACCTCACACAAGAGCAGTGAGTACTCAGTGCTTACTTAGAGCAACCTTTACCATGTTATAATTGGGAACTGAGGTTCCAGTCTGGGTCTGCATAACCCTTTGGTACGTATAGGTATATAGTGATAAAAGCTCTGGTAGAGAAGAGTAGCAACACTCCAGTCAGAAGCACACAATTAAACCTGTATTTCTCACCTCTGCAGCACCATCAGCTGCCTTTTTCAGTCCCCAACCATCATTGGCCCAATCGTCAGCCACAGCTCTTTCAGTACAGATGATAAAGTTATCGAAAAAGATGTCAGATGTCATTGACCATAGCTCAAGTCCCACAGCAGTGAAGGGAGTCATCTTGAAAGGTTCCAAGTCTTCAAAGAAATCTGGATTTGGGATCTTCCTAGGTTTCCATATGCCCTAGAAAAACAGAAGACATTCAACCTCACCTGCTATACAACAGTTTTCAGTCTTCAGCCTGTTTTGAGTGGAGAGAAAAACCAATCCACTCCACTTATTTACAGTGTCTCTAGGTGCAACTCATCAGTTTTTGGGACTCTATTTTCATTTGTGCTACAAAAAAGTGAAGTCAAGTAAGAAAGCACTTTGAATCTCTCCGCTTGAAACACAGAACAGTATTTGTATTTTTTAAATACACATGCTGAACCCAAGTAATTCTGCTTTTTGTTAGAGAAATGCTGAATTGGCCAGCAGTTTGAGTAATGAAAGCACCAACCTGATAGTTCACGTTATCAATCATAGGAGGCTTCCATTTGCCTTTGTAGTTTGGATTGTCAATCATTGGTCGCTGCCAGGTACCACAGCCAGGGGCTGCCTCACACTTAGGATTTGCAATCTGAGGTGCCTCCCATTCACCATCCATATCCTCATCCCTGAGAAGAGAAATTATCTTTTGAAGCCCACCTCTTGCCTTTATACAGAATAAGACTTAAACAACGCCCGATTTCTGGAAAAATTAACATTCCACAAAATGGAGATACTGAAATTTTGTATAGCATAGGTCTGTAGATAAAGACACAGCAGAAGGAATGAAGATTTCAAGTAGCTTGAAAGCACAGAAATGCAACTAACGCCTGTCCCTGAGCACAGTCTCTCCCCCACCGCCCCTTCCAAGCATGGTACAACAGCAAGATGACCATCCCTGTTCTGCTTACATTCAGAAAGCAGTTGATAAGTGTAGAGGTGAACACAAGACAAGACTCCTCATACCAATTCTGCCTTCTACTTCTGAAGCAAGATAGCCTGAATCGATGACTTTGTTAGTGAACAACAATGAACTAGCTGTTCTTGTACTTGTAAAAGTCTGTACCAAATCTATGAAAGATCCCGTTACACATAGCAGCAAACTTACCAATCTTCAGGCTTCTCAGCATCAGGGTCTGCGACATATTCTGGCTCATCATCCAGCCAACCCTCTGGTTTCACAGCATTTTCATCTGCGATCTTTGCAGGAGCATCCTCATCCCTTAAAAGCACAATATTACGCATTAACACACAACTCAAGTTCTTTGCCCCAAGGCACGATTCTACAGACTCTGAGCAAGTCCGCTGATCTAGACAGCCAGCCAGCTTCATTTCCAATAGAGCAAATGTAAGGCCGCAATTTCAGAACAGAATTGCCTTGCAATCTGTTACCTTGTGCTGTGGCACAAGCCACAACACTAACAGTAAAGCATTACTAATTTTTTAAAACCAACCTAGAAAGGGTATAGTACAGTAAATCCAGTATCTTTGTGGTGACTGCAAACACGCATGTGAGCCTGAAACTCAGAACATGCTTCATGAAGTGTAGGTTCAAAACCAGAAACCCAGTGTCAGTTTCCGATTTAGGATGCCAGATTTCAGTCACTTGTAACCATGCTTTACACAAGCAACTAAACACATCTTACTTACAACCAAACAACTTCTGCAGCTCATCTTTTGATCTCATCAAGGATGAGAGCATCAGCTAACATAGCTCTCTCAGTAAACCTTACCTGTGACCTTATCAGTAACAGGAGCACTAAACAGTAATTCCTAGAGGACACAACATACCTTTGTCTACCAAATAGCTGCTCAGATACCCAAACTGATTGTGTTTTGACTATAAGAGTGAGACTCAAAGCCTTCTGTAAGTCATCTGAGAAAGACGACTTCATCAGAACTATGTCATGAGGCCAAGGTCTCCCTCAATTTCACCCCTCCAAGAGCTTACCAGTCATCTGGTTTAACAGCATCTGGATCTGGGATTTTTGGTCTCTCATCCCAGTCCTCAGGCTTCTGATCATTCGGGTCCTCAATCTCTCGAGGTGGATTCACAGGAGGAGACATATCGTTTAGCAAATTTCCACTGTTGACAACCGTTTGATCCACCAGTATTTCAAAACTATTATCAGGATTCAAGACTAAAGAAAAAAGTTGATACAAACATTACACACATGATACAAAGCATGCATCATTAAGGATCACTCATCCCCACCGCACAACTTCAGCAACCCAAGCTATCACTTACCCAGCAACCGTTTTAAAGAATTGTTAAGAACCCTTCTCCTTAAGACATAGAGTAACTAGTGATGATGAACCCATCTCGCATCACGAGAAAGAAGGCTCATTGCAGCTCTACTTTAAATATACTAAAAGCACCAAGAAGCTCAGAGTGATTTACCAGTTACCACAACAAGATGACTTCATCAGAGTAAATATTGCTTTAGTAGCAAGAATGCATGTATCACTACAAGAGTAAGACTCCCTACTACTGACTCACAGGATTTTAATCTCACTCCTTCATCCATTGCTGCCTCTGTAGTAGGAAAAGCCGGAGAGATCCTCCTGAGTACTCCCTTAAAGATTTTAGTCATAGCTAATATACCAGACAAGACACAGCACCTCAAGAACCAGTGAATTTGTCCAATACTATGAAAGAAGTAAGAAAAAAAAAGTCTATCCCCCTAAATCTAAAGCCCAGTATACCACAGATAGCCAGGGGGCAACATTCAAGCAGTTTAAAAATGTTGACAATTATTTTGGATATACTTAGCACATCAAATCTTCTCTGAAATTCAGTTCTCTATAACCATTAAGTTCAAGGTCTCATTACCTTTCTTACATGAATCAGGATTTCTTGCAAGGAATAAAAACCTTTGTATAATAAGATCAGGTTTTGCATTCAGAGTTTAAGTCACTTTTAGTTGTATGGAGTGTTGACACAAATATTCAGTTGTTCACCTGACTTATTTTATGAGCTTTTGATTGCAGAAACATTGTAGTAATTATTAACATGCACAGTTAAAAGTTACATACCCAGAGTATAAAGATGGGTCTTCTTATCAGTGAAGTAAGTCTTCAGGTCTGCATCTGGGCGCTTTGCATGCTTCTCCTCATATTTGCCAGTCTTTGGGTTTTTGTGCCGGAAGATGAAGTGCAATTTATAATCCTCTCCACATTTGTCAGGTCCAAACATAATGGTATATGGAGTTTTGTCATGGAACTGATCCTTTAAAAACAATGTAAAACTTTGTTCCATTATTTTGAAATATAACTTAAGTAACTTCTTGGCACAAGAACTCCCAATTCCTTAGAAAGTATTCTGCAATTTGGATATCAAGCCAGTGAAGTACTCACGCTTTTCTTTCACAGCTAATATCCAAAGCAGCAGCATTACTCACCAGGTTCAATTCAGGAGTTTTTGAAAGCAATTTCACATAGGCCCCGCCACACTCGATTCCATTTTGGAAGTTTACTTCGTACCTAATTTTAGATTTGGTTAGAGAAGGGGAGAACACATTATACATGAGGAAAAAACTACCTGTGAAATACACAATTACAATTCTCAATTACAAATTAAGAGCAAGATTGTTACGTTGTTTGCTTTAAGTCATACTCCCAGTGAATATTAAAGATACACAATGCGCTCTAAGGACAAAGCAAATATTTGTAAGGGTCTGAGAAGCAAGAAAAAACAAGGATTTAGAAGATTTAACCTGACAGAAAAGATTAAAGGAATTGAGTGCTGGCCTAGAAGATTATGATCTAGAAGCAGAGAAAGAAGAAAAAGCTTTCCAGTGTGGAAGACACTGACAGAGATTCAGTCAAGCCAATTATTTTCCCCACAACTACTATGGCAGACAGACAATTCAATCTGCAAGACTATCAAAGTGACAACAACTGGATCCTAGAAGCCCCTTTAGGTTTATAAGCATACAAAAGTATATTTAGGGATGCCAAGGAGTCTGAAAAAGGCAACGCATCTCTATCAGGAATAGGCTAAGCATGCTCAAATCCTCTCTCAATGCCAGCAGCTGGAGTAGAAGACCACTGGGACTTATTTTTAGCCTTGTATTTTGAGCCAAAACTAAACAGTCATGCAAAGCAAAGTGACCAACTCATTATCTTGTGCAAATATGAATTAGCTTACTCTTTGTTTAAAACTGATGAAGTAGGTGATAATCCACCATTTAACTGTTCTCACTGAATGATTTTTTTTTCCCCAACTTGCTAGTCTAACACACACACAAGTAGATTTTTCTGCATCAGCCATGGCCAAACAGAGCTAGGCAAGCTGTTCATCTTCCATGACACATGAACTAAGACAACAGAAGGAGGAAATGAGTGCATCTTTACCACTCTGTCCACTCCACCTTGGTAAACAGGGGGGCAGTTTACTACATAAAAAAGTGCACTGACCTACATACAGACCACCTTTTGTCCAAAAGGTCAAGGACTCGCACAACTATCAGTACAAAAGTCAGTTCTCTGACATTGTTACTACAATCATTAAACCCAGAGACGGGTCACCAAGTCTAGCTTTCATAGACTTCTTTCCTTTTTAGGCTTCAGAGGGACCCATATTGTTACTAAATTCCACTTCAGGAATCTAGGTTGCTATTTTGCTCAAACTTAAACAGTATAATAATAGGTTACAGCATCTGGTGTCATCTAGGCCCCTAGTCAACAAAAGCTCAGTTATGGAATTAACCTCAGCCTGCTATCATGTCACCCTTGAAATAACAGAACATCAAGTTGTCTTTTACTTACTGTACAATAAGGGGTTTGGTATCAAATACAAAAGGCTTCGAAAGTTTGGCTGAAATTGCATGATGCTTGGCTCGGGTTACCAATACAAGCCCTTTGTCTCCTGGAAGCTTAGTGTCCTTCATGTCTTGGACTTCCCATTTACCTGGAAAGAAATTAACCAAATGTTATTAAAACTTGTTCAAAACAGTCTGTTTAGCCCAAGTTTGAATATTGTTAGCCAGGTATACAGACACCCATACAATTTTCTTCAGTAAATACAACTTTAACTGGAAAATAGAAAACAAAGACTTGCACCTCTTCTTCAGATCTCACAACAGAAACACCTACTGTATAAAACCTAGGTTGGACTCACCATCATATTTGGCAATTTCATCATCCGTATCATCTTTTTTGGCTCTGGAAAGGATCCACCTAGAAGACAGACATGGAATTGCTGGAATACCATAAGTGGTTTTCCCACTAAAACTCCTGCCCTTCAGCTATGATAACCCTTGCTGTCCTATGCCTACGCCCCAGTCTCCTGATCCCCTCAGGAGTTCTGTCCCCCAGCCTGCATGTGCCACTTCCCACCCCACCCCTAATGCAGGATCACGGCCTCAGTATCTTGCTTTTATGTCAAAAAAAGAAAAAATATAGGAGTACCTGACCACATTATCTGAAGAAAGTAATAATTCAGATGAGGATTAAAACATTACACATGTGGTTCATCTCCCCCTTGTTACTAGGGCGAAGGAAATACTGGTTTTGTTCAACACTTTAACAGGCAGCTTCACACTGCTGTAATCCTCCCCAACCACTGTCCTTTGGTTCGCTTTTAAATAACACAGAAACTGGATAAGGTTTCACTGCCTTTCACAAAAATTTTAAATTATTTACTCTACTGAATCGCCCTTCAGATCATACTCACCCATCCAGAGTTCCTTTATCAAAGGACTCGGCAAAATACACCTCGCCAGTAGGAACTGGGGCCCTGTAGGTAACCTATTGGAGAAGAGAGGTGTTTACATACCTTTCAAGACTTGTTCTCTACTCTGAAGAAATACAGGTATATACAGCTCATATCCCCTCTCTGCACTCCAGTACAGCTTACCTGAAATACCCCTGCAGCATAAATACAGAAGTCAGATAAATATTGATGCTTGGGCCAAGACATTGGGCTCTTGTCTACAACTAAAACTAAAGTATATATCGAGCTGGAAACATGAGCATTAACTCCTGATAACCACATCACACATTTCAAGGGTGAATATAAGTTTCCAGGAAGGACGCGGGGGGCATGAAAACAAGCATGAAGCAGCTAGGCTTAATTCCAAGCCTCACTCCCAGATAACATCTTTAATAACATCCCAACGTATTGCATGCTAGCAAAATAAAGACAACCCTGATCAGACTTACATTAATCACAACACAAACACTAAATCAATATTTTAAAAGAGGTTCCATGCCAAACCTTTGGAGTTGGAGGAGGAGTGCTCGTTTCAGGCTTTGACTCTTCTACGTCCTCAATACCATCGTCCAAGTCGTCTTCAATATCAACTACATCGTCACCATCATTTTCATCATCCATATCCTGCGCCTGGACAGCAAGAGTCCCCAGAGCTAGCAGGGTCACGTACAGCAGCCATTTCAGCTCCATGGTCTGAATAAATAAGACAAAGCAAAGAGGTCAAGCCAGCGCTACACGCAGAGCATGGCATTGCTTCTCGGTACAAAACCGAGCATCCAAGACAACAGGTGAAGTGCCTAGTCATACCACTGGCAAAAAAAAGTGCAAGCTTATCTCTTCAGCTCTTATTTACTGCATATGGCTGGTTGAGACAGCTCTGAAAGCTGGAGAGGAATACGACAAAGCTGCAGTATTTAATCCAAAACAGACATTAACTGAGAGGAGGACCACGTGTGCAGACCATCACAGGTTTGCTCTTACAATGCCAGTCCATGAGCAGAACAGCAGACATGGACACAACACCACAACCTATGCACCCACAAAAGCCTGAACAGCAAACCCATTTCTTGCTTGTGCAGGACTTTAAATGCACTATGCAGAAACTCAGGTGTCCATTCCACTCTGGAACTGAAATACAATTAGCCAGCTCTTTCAAGGATGTAGTAATCAATCCTGTTCAATATTTTTTGTCCCATCAGCTGTGGGATACTGGCATTTTCATTCATCAGTTCCATCCCCCAGGTTTTATTCCCAAAATACTGCAGTAATTGATGCTACTTGCAGATGTCTTTAAGCAGTCAGATACTGAGGTAGACTCCGGAAGAAAGATTTTTACTATTTAACAGTTGGTCTGACTCTCCACCTTCACTCTCTAATTTAACAGGCTAAACAAAGAAGAAGAAAACCTGTCACAGAAGCCTTACAGAATTAAAATATCATCCTTGAACTAATTTATAAGGTGCCCAATGCATTCTCACACCTAAAATACAGTAGATCTTGGCAGGCTGTAGCTGAAAAGATCTTGTAAGTAAAATGGGTTTCAATTTGACTGTCTTGCTAGAAAAACTACAAGATCACTACACCTTTCAGTTGATACAGAACGCAATGCTCCCAGCATGCTGCTCAGTTTTATCTGCCACAAAAGCCTCACAGAAACAACCTGTGCCTTGCTCACCTCTTCTCCTTTGAATCACACTCCAAATTCTTCTTCTAAAACCAGAGCTGTAACCAATACTAATATTTTTTTGAAAGCAAGTATAAAACCAAACATCTCTTCCTTCCCTTACACTCCTGCGTCAGGCTGCAGCCCTGCAGACTTACAAACATAACTCAAGCAGAGTTAACTGTGCCTGTAAGGGCACAAATTCATGCTAGAACACAAACTTTCAACTTTCCAAAGCACACTCAGGCAACTAAAAGAATTTACAGTCTTAAAGGCTTATCAGCACTATCCAAATCTCCAAAATTACACTGCATACCAGATCTACCGTTCTTGATTACTTTTTAACTTGCTTCTAGTGACAGTGGGTATGTTTTATAACCACAAAAAAAAAGTATTTTAAAGACTTGTGCTGAGGTCATGTCCAGTTTGTCACTACAGCAACATGCGACTGCAGCCAGTTTTCTAACAATAGTGATGGCCTTGAGGATTATGCTCTAAATGCACACTCACAGCCCTCCCCCTCGCAGCACAGGCCACTGCACCACAACACCTCCGAGCCAAAAGGACACCATTCACTGCACAAGCAGCTGATGATAACTTTTGAGTGTTGCAGCATGAGCAAAGCTTGTCTGCTTAATGTACAGTGGACAGCCAGAACTGAAAACAGTTACAGACCTCATAGATCTTGCTGCTAATGTGGGAACCACAGCCCAAAACCAAGGAATGAAAACGGTCAAGCAAACATTGGTACTCTTAGAAGTCCAAGTTCCTCTCGCACAGATCGCACGTTCTCTAAATAAACTTATGCCAACCAGCATAAAAATGCTACAGGAAACAAAAGCCTGAAGCTTCCTTTGAAAAAGATCTTCAGAGCTCCGGATGTGTCCAGTATGACTGTAGCAACTACAGACGAGATGGCACAGGGATGCCTTTCAAAGGTAAGGGTTAAATTTTCTTTTACCTCGCCAACAAGGCCTTACCAAATCCCTTTTTAACAGAGCTAAATTCAGGAAGGTTTTGCGCCAAGTTTAGGAATTGTTTTCAAATTCTATCATGCAGCTAGAAGGACCAATTTGTAAGTTGCAAAGTGATACAAAGAAATTAACCTTAAAAATGTAGCAAGGCTAAAGATAAGCCAATACTCTCCTCTTCCGTGGAGAGGACGGCATTTCTGCATACTTCCTCCCAAGGCTGTGCAAAGAACATTAATGATTTAGTAATCCCTTAAGTAATCTCACCACTAACCAACCAGCATGGAAGTTTTGGTGAAAGAATTAAATCATCCCCGCCTCTAACTTCCATGCTGCTACAGAGTCCATACATAATTATTACCTACTTCACAATCCCACCCCAACTACATCACTCAGAAAATGTTTGCCAGAAGCAAATGGACTTTGGTAAATGCTAGCACTTCTTGCTTAGACATGTGGCAAAGCTGCAGAGCCTTACATTGCACGGAAGGTTGCTCCAGAACTTCTGTCAAAGCACCCTAGTGACAGCAGACAATTCTCTCAGGGACCCATATAGTAAGGGCAGACACTATGTCACGCCGCACACATCTGTGCTCTCAACACAGCCATACGCATTTGACCCCATAGGTCCGCGTTTCTCAGTTCATACTCTGTCTGAATCCAAGGCCTTACTGAATCCCATTTCAAGGCTGAAATACTGCCTGTTCACCTTCCCAAACAAGTTTTTCTTCTCCCCTAAGGAAGGAAATCTAAAAGCACAAAGAGAAGTTAATCCAGTTTCATGTTTTTGCCTCTTTATAATCATTGGCAAGCAGTATTCACAAGTTTACATACCTATACAAAGGTGTTCAGGACATCCTACGGCTGGACTCTATGATCTCACAGGTCTTTTCCAAACTAGGGCTTCTATGACTTTACATATTAAATCAGGCCAACACTCAACGTAAGCTGCCATTCAAACACTTCGAGTGTATGAGGCTGGCAGCATCACCAGCAACTGCCACCTGTCATGTCAAGCGACAAGTTCTTACTCTGTTCATCTGTAACAATACACAAACTAAATTATAAGAAATAAAAACCACTGTTCTCAGAAGAGCAATTTAAGTGAAGCACGCATTTTTGACATTTAAAATGCTACTTCTGTCCATCACAGATACACTGCTACAGGACAGAGTTTCAACTCCACTTCACACAGTCCTTAAGAGTCACAGCACAAACATGACTACACCCTAGTAAATCAGCTTATCCTTACATAGAAGACAGAAAGGGAGGTGAAGGGGAGAGAGAAGAAACACAGGTTTTATACGGCACAGGCATAAACCACTTTTTTTGGTAGTGCTTTAAGCTCCTAGCACCTACAGGTGTTCAATTAGTCACCTAAAATGTAGTCTTAACCTTCAGACACAGCCACCTACTCCATTAGGATCAGATTTCTCCCTTGAAGTGTCTGATTTCCAAGCAATTATCATCATTAGGCATTTTTGACTCCGCCTGCACCTCTGTTCCTTAGGTTTAACTGTAATATTTATGAAGGTTAGTGTATTTCTGATCACGTAACTGCCAAAAGCTTTTAACAAAGGAACCCTTTCATAACAGGCAAAAGGTTGCGATGTCTCCATTCTATTTCAGCGCAACCCTCACTTTCACCATAACACCGCCTCGAGTCAGATGACCAAAACATCATCTACTGTTTTTAGAAGGTCTTCAGATGCTTACAGACACTGGCACACCTCTTGGACCAAAGGGAAACTACCGGAGTGTAATACCAAAGCATTGACTAGGAAGAGTGTTTGAGATTGCCAGGGCTAACAAATCTTTTGTTCTATGTCCGTGTCCATCCACAGCCAGCTTCTGTGCTAGGCAATACTTCAGCACCGCTTACCAACTCCTGGTCGTCAAAAGGCCAAACTATTTTCCTCTGGAACGTACAGGAGCTACAGTAGAGCACTGAAGTGACGCCTGGAACAGGCGCACCACGCAGACCTTCTACAAAGTAAAAGCTAAATGCAGCTGGAGTGAGATTCAGAGACAGGATCAGCTTCTTGCCATAAAGTAGCTCTTAAAATACAGTGCTAAGTGATTGCTACCTTTGCATTTCAAGGTTTTCAAGGAAGTGACAGAGACTTCAGTTATTTTTTATACATATATATTTATAATTCTCTTTTTCGCTGCACATAAAGGGAAGTTCTTTGTTATCAGCACAACACTGGAAATACTTGACCACGCAAAGTTGCTACCACTCTCCAACATACACCTCCTGAGGAAGGACAGACAGCAAAAGGGCTCACGTTCAAGCCCCTTGCTGTCATACTTCTAGAACATACTATTTAGAAAGTAACTTCCCTGTCAGGTCAAACAGAGCCTGCAAAACCAGTTTAATCATGTCCCTGGTTACTTATCTATTTGAGTGGTTCATCAAGCCAGTTCGTAACACTGCCTATTTCAGGATGTGGAACTACATTTGAATTGCTACAGCCATCTGGTTTACGAAGTCCTTCCTTTTTAAAAAAAAATAAAAATTAATTGTCAGGTGAAATGGGTCTTATTTTTAAGAAGTCACTTACTAGGAACTAAACCTCAGCAAATTAACTGGAAACTGAGGGGTTCTGTTTCAGCAGCACCTCAAGTGACAGCTGAATGACTTAAGTCTGGGATAAGAAAAATTTGGTCTTAAAGCCTGTGTTCCAAATACTGGATTTCAGTACAGTATTGACAGCAGAAGCACACCAGTAATGATAAGCACAATGCATCCTCATGCAAGACAAGAGCTGTGGAATCAAAATTTAAAGGCACAAAAGTAAAGAAATTCATCACAACACCAAAAACAGAAAGACACCAGAACAGAAAAGTTGAAACACAGATACTCCTTTTCCCCTCTCAAATGAGATTTTAATGGTTTGAGAGCAAAGGCTTGTCTACCCTCCTTTGGAGTTCATTAGTTTCTTAAAGTCATAACTACTGAAGAGCAGAGGAAACCTTTTTTACATCTCACAAACCCTCAACCTCCCACATCCTGGCTCCTCTGCGGTGCCAGGGTAACTGTTTACACAGCCTCACGATGAACTAGCAGCTCGCTTAAGGTGGCTTGAAGTCTTCCTGACATGTTATTTTAACCCAGAATCAATACCCTAGTCCAAACCAGAGCACAAAGGCAAATGAGTTGTACCAAGACAAGTGAAAGCCGTGCAAGATAAGGTAACCAAGGATAAAGGAAATTAAGCTGCTGTCAGCAGAGTCAGCCTAATGCCAGCATTTCATATGCGGTTCTGTCACCCGTACTTGCCTAAGACAGACCTTCCTCTAGGCTGATTTGGAAGATCTACACTCTACGTCAAAGCTGAACAACAAATTGCATGGCCAAACACTACAATTTCAGCAACCAGTAAGTTACCCCACCACCCCTAAGTAATATAATTATGCTCATATCTACGCAGCAATTCCTCAGGCAGACAACACTTTTCTCCCCTTAAATGCTTAGATTTTGCAAATAGACAACTTCTAGCATTATGAAGATTCTGCCTTTAAGCTCATAACTCAATGAAGAGGAGCTACGGCTAAACCGAAACAACTTAGCTTAGATTAGGCTAGACACAGGAGTCACCCCTCTTTTATTTTTAAGAAGGGGGCAGACGATATACACTGCTACGTAATATTTGAGGAAAGTCCCCTGGAAGAGATTAGCCAAACCTCTCCCGAGAGCCTCACCAAAAAAGCTGCCCTCTGTTTGGGTTGCAAGAAGCTCAACCCAGGCAAGACATTAAGTGTGAAAGGTGACAGCAACAAAGTTTGTGTTTAATAAGCATTTCAAATATGCCAGTTTCTAAAAATACTGTACAACAGTGCAGACACAGTAAGGGAGAAAACACTATGTACTGTTTGTCAACAGAGATCCTTCCTGCAGAACTCTAAGTCCTTGGAGGGCAAAAAAAGAACTGCAAGGCTTTTTGACCATAAAACAGATGGGATGCTAGGAAAATTACATTAGGCGGGGGGAAATCTGGAGGTGCCCCAAAATCTTGCAGACTGTCACGCCTTTAAATCAATTCCAGTTGCCCTGCTGCAGAATTGATTCCAGCAAGAACAGGCTGCCATCACAATCACTTCTAGAGGCAGCAAAATGAAAGGCCAGAAAAGGAAGTAAAAGGCAGGGCTGAATACAAGTTGCAGTGTATTCTCAGTAAAGGATTTATACATTTACTCAGGGGTAAGTGCTGCAGCACATCAAATGAGAGGGCAACCTGAAGGTAGCTGCAACCTTTCTTACCGTTCTGCATCAGTTTTCCCTTCCTAGGAGGGCAGTTGATAACAGGAAGCAATTTACACCTTTTATGTGGCTTGGAACGTTCTGTGTCAATTGTACAAGTATTCCTCTCATAATGTTTTTTTTAAACAAGAAATACTGAGACTTCATACAAACACAAAGTTAAACTCAAAGCTTTTCCTAGTTCTGTTCAGTGTTCCGGGTATGTCCATGTCACATTACCAACAGTAAGGAGGTTCTTGAAATCATTTCAAGCGCATCAGAGTGAATCCGGATTAATACATTTCAACCTGTATTTAACTAGTAGTTTATAAGCCTTACCTCATACATTACTATAGTTCTGCTAACTCGCAGTAATACTTTACCAACAACTCAAACCACAGTGGGGAAAACGTTCCCTGAAACCTGTTTGTTAGCTGGATTTATTTGACAATATTAAATAAGCATACTGCACTTAGATATAAATTACATTCCTGGAGCGCAGTTTTTAGACATCTTACATACTCTAAATAAGTTCCACAATGAGTTTTCCATAATGCTCTGCAGAAACACTGCAGCATTAATTACATTGACACTAATAATAAAGTCTGGACTATTACCACTACTCCTGCTATTATTATTAACACGTCTGCTTCCCTTCAGAGCCAAGTCATCTGCAGTATTTGTCTTACTACAGCCTAGAAAGTTCTTAACCACAAATCCATATATGAAAGTTGATTCTTTCAAATAGTACAGACAAGAAAGCAGTAGGCTGTGCATGTTTTAATTCAAAGGTGAAGGTTTTTTTGCTTTAAAACCACACAAGCATTTCAGCCAGAAATAAGAGCCAAGATGTCAAACGTATTATTCTGAAGACACCCAACACAAACAGTATTATCATAGAATGGTTTGGGTTGGAAGAGACCTTAAAGCCCACCCAATTTCACCCCCTGCCATGGGCAGGGACACCGCCCTCTGGATCAGGGGCTCCAAGCCCCATCCAACCTGGCCTTGAACCCCTCCAGGGATGGGGCAGCCACCACTTCCCTGGGCAACCTGTGCCAGGGCCTCCCCACCCTCATAATGAAGAATTTCTTCCTAAGGTCTAATCTAAACCTTCCCCCTTCCACTCTAAAGCCCTTCCCCCTTATCCTATCACCACAGGCCCTCAAAAAGGGCCCCTCCCCAGCTTTTTTATAGGCCCCTTAGGTACTGGAAGGTCACAGAGACATTCAGGGGGTAAAACCCTCCAGTCTCCCCACCTCCTGCGCCCCAAGCCTGCCTTTCCAGAGCCTTCCACCTCCTCTGCCGGCCCGGCAGAGAAGGTGGAAGGCTCTGGAAAGACTGGCCTACGCCCTCCTCCCATCCCACGGTGGGAGGAGAACCCAGCGCCCCCAGGCCAGGCCCTGGCCTCTCCCTAGGCCCAGAACTTACCACAAGGGTGGTCGCTCCCCTCCCTCACGCCTCAACGGGCCCGCAGGGTCTTTAGGGCTTCCGGGAGGGCCCCCCACCACACCCAAAGCCCAGTCACCCCCACCCCGGGTCCACTCCCCTCCCCGTTCGGTACGAGGTGGGCCCCGCGCTCACCCGCCGCCCCCGGGCTCCCCTCACGGCCGTCACGTGTCCGCGCGCCGCCCGCCCGCCTATCTACCGCGCTCCAGCCCCGCCCCCGGCCCCCCCGCGCGCCGCCTCTCCCATTGGCGGAGAGCGCGAGGGCCCGCCCACCCCGCCGCTAGGAGCGCGTTCTGATTGGCTGGCGCCGCCGCCGCTCAACGCCCCGCCCGCCTCCCAACGGCGCTGCCCTTCGTGGAGCGCTCTCATTGGTGGGCGGCGTTGCCGGAAGTGCCGCTCGGTTGGCTGGCGGAGGGGGCGGCCGTTGAAATGTGGGCGGGGCTGCCGCGAGGGCTCAGTCCCCGCGGCGCTGCGGGGCGGGCGGGAAGGTGTCACTCCGCTCTGGTGTTTCCTGTGCTGCGGCCCGGGGGGGAGCCCGAAGTGGCCTGGGGGGAGGCCCAGGGGGATGCTGGGTTGGGTAGCAAAGGCGCCTTTTGCGTCTCGTTCCGTAGCTCATTAGAAAGGGTTAGAAAGTTGTGTGTTAAGGACATGAGGAAACGGCCTCAAGTTGCGCCAGGTTCAGACCAGGCGTCGAGAGAAGTTTCTTCGCTGAATAAAGAGGAGAACGAGGGTGATCCGGGGGCTGGAGCGCCTCCCGTATGGGGACAGGCTGAGAAAGTTGGGGTTGTTCAGCCTGGAGAAGAGGAGGCTCTGAGGAGACCTTCCAGTACCTGAAGGGGCTGCAAGAAAGCTGGAGAGGGGCTTTTACAAAGGGTTGGAGTGACAGTACGAGGGGTAATGGGTATAAACTGGAGAGGGGCAGATCTAAACTACACGTAAGGAGGAATTTATTCACTGTGAGAGTGGTGAGGCACTGGCCCAGGTTGCTCAGGGAAGTCGTGGAGGTGTTCAAGGCCAGGTTGGATGGGCCCTGGGCAGGCCTGATCTAGTGGGAGGTGTCTCTGCCCATAGCAGGAGGGTTGGAACTGGATGATCTTTCAGGTCCCTTCCAACCCAAACTATTCTATGATTCTATGGATGGGTTCTCAGGCACTGGAACCAGCTGCACAGGGAGGTGGTGGAGTCCTTGTCCCTGGAGGGATAGAGGTAGATGAGGTGCTCAGGGATATGGTTTAGTAGTGGGCAGGTACGGTTAGGCTCAATCTCAAAGGTCTTTTCCAACCTAGTGAATCTATGATTGTGCCTATTCAGAAAATTCAGTGTATCTTGTAATTTTTTGCTGAATTACAATCTGAGAGTTTAAGAAAAATGTGACCCACGTTCCAGTGTGTTCAGAATGTGGCAGTCCTGCTTGATAAGCTGCTTGTTTGGAGGCCTTGTGTAGTATTGGAAGCTTTTAAGCCGTGCTTTGTTTCCAAAATCGACGTTGTGTCTTTCTTACACATCTGAACAAGCACAGAAGCACAGAAGCAAAGATAAATGCAGAAATAACTATCCCTGCTGTACTGACTGGGAAGGAGAGGCCAGAGGGGGTAGTGGGCTGCACAGGTCCACACAAATTAACTGTCAAATTGAACTCCAGGAGCTTTCCCCATCTCCTGCTGCATATGAACAGCAGTGTAAGATGGCAATGACCAACGGCCTGTCCTGAGGAAAGCAGGCTCCTGATACCTTATCAATAATATCGCTTTTAAGTTGCATCTGAGCTGCTCCAGCTGAGAATGCTTAAATGGGAGCTGTAGCTGAACTTCCCTGTTTAAAGGCAGCTCCTGTGTGGTCTGTGGGTGCAGCCTGTCCCAGCAGATAGGAGGCATTCTATCGGAATACAAAATTCGGTGCTGCTAGGAGGGGCAGGAAGAAAGAACAGGTTTTGGTGTGGTTTTTTTCTTTTTCTTTTTTTTTTTTTTTGTAAACATAAATCTGATTTGAGTTGTTGCAGTGAGTCAGCAACATAAATCTCCCCACAGAGAAAATTCCACCGCGTTAGGACAATGCAAGCAGGGCCCTCAGAAATAAGGCTCAGCATAAATGAAATCAGCAAATCCCTGTTTACACTGATGTTTGGAATCAAATGCTCACATTTTTCCAGAAAGCCACCAAGCTGGCTCCTAAATGTCCCTGTTGACTGAGCTACGCCCAGAGGCTGAACAGAAGAAGTGGACAGAGAGGCAGGACAGGAGCCACAAACAGACAGCACAGGAGATACCAAGCGCTTTAAATAAGAAACTAAAAACACCAAGGAGGAATGCATGAAAGGGCAACAAAGCAGTGTAGTTTAGCAGGCTCTCTCCCCAGTCTAGGCAAAATTCAGATTCCCACAAAATATCTTTCAGGCCCCTTTTTGAAACAGGTTATTAACTCCAATGTAACTTGCAGGACAGCACAGTACTACTGCTGCAATTGCACAAGCACCAGGAAGCCAAATATACACGTGTGCCTGTCACACATGCCTCCCTTTCTCTCCCACCCATTCCTAAAAAAGAAGACATTCCTTCCTTTTACAACCTGCTGAATCATGGCACAGGCAGGCAGCCCTAAGCCTGCTCCTGCCTGTGCTGCTTTGTCATCAAGGGGAACAGCACAGCCGGAGTTGTTTTGGTTTGTTTTATTGAAAAAAAAAAACAATAAAAGAAGAAGAAGCTGCTAAAAACCTTTCCTACGCTGTGATTTCTAAGATGTTTGGACTTTGATAAAAGGAATGCAAAATCAACACGATAGAGATAGATAATCCAGAAAGAAAAAAACAAGGAGGGATAAAGGGAACAGAAGAAACATGCACAGAGATTTAACTGCTTTGGCAGCCGTGGTGGTGATATTTTTAGACCAGACTGTGGACTGCAAGGGTAGGGGCGATGAAAGAAAGAGAGATGGCAGATACTGCATGGCAAGCACAATGTTGTCAGAGAAAACCATTTAGGTGTGTTCAGGCTTTGCCATGAGAGATTTGTCTCATTTCACTGATAAACACTTGGGGAGCATGTTGGAAAGGCAAAGCAGTGTGGTGAGGCTGGCAGAACCTGAGCACACAGAACTCAGAAGTGAGAGCCAATCCTCAGCTGATAAGTGAACCACAGCTTTGAATAATTGTATTTTTGGGAACTTTTCTTGCCCTGACTGTTACCAGACAGAGAAAACTCCCACACTTTCAGCTGGTACTTTCATTCTTCATTCCCTCTAGACTCAATCTCTGAAGAACTCCTCCTTAATGCCTGAAAGACTTTGCCACATTGCTAGGGCTCTCCTTGTATTTGAAGCATTAGTGGTAGATCTTTTCAGACTCATTCTCCTCTGGAAAACTGTCAAGAATTGAGTGGAAAATCAAGCATGTCAGAGTTGCAGGACATTAGTGACACCACACTGACAGAGATCAGGCAGATGACCAGCAGGACAACTCTGACTTTTGCTCTTTCAGACTTTGAACTGCAGGAGGCAAGACAAGCTTTCATCGCTGTATGCTTTTCATGGGAACACATTTCTTTACAAAAACATCTCTGGAGAGCAATCCTGAGTAAAGGGTGGGAAAAAATACAATGACTTTATCAAAATGAGTGACTAAGTGTCTAAAGGATAAATAAAGTCCTACTGTTTTCAAAGCTAATAAATGTGAATGTAAGAAGTATTGTAAAATAATTGTAATAAGAGGGGGCAGGTAAGCAGAAAAAGGAAAAAGCAACAGAGAACAAGAAGCAGAACACTAACAGGTGGATGCAAGGAGAAGGGGAGACAGTAGAAGTGGAAGAAGAAAATCCATCCACCTGATACCAACTGAACAACTGTGCCTGGGAACGGGAACTCTGGGGAAAACCTCTAGGACCCAGAAGCCAGACAAGACAGCAGATGCAAGTTTGGTCTGGACATAAGCTAGGGAAATCCTGATGGTCTCCACAGCTTTTGTGCTTCCCTTGGGTGTTGCACCAGTTCACTGGGCACTGCTTGGTTCTGGCTCTACCCCTTTCCACCATTTCTTTCACAGATTAGAAGTAAATTTGCTTGAGTGTGGCCTTCAGAACTGTGTCCTCCTTGAGGCATGAGGAGACCTCACACTTGAGGCATTTTTATCTGAGCATGGCTGCAACGGGAGTTGAATGTCAGATGCCTTCTGGTGTGCTGAGGGTTCTGTTATTCCCTCACTAGGGAAATGCAGATTATCCTTCAGATGCAAACACGATATCTCCCAAAACGCTAAAGCCTACCAGTAATACCAGCAGGCGACTGCCACCTTAGTGGCCTGAGTGCACCAGCAATGCCCAAAAGTTTTTGCAAAGGATGAAATGCTCGTTCCTCACAGCTCGCTGAGAGCCAGGGCACAGGGAGGGGCTGTGGGTGTTATTAGCTACAAGGCCAAAAGATAGAATGCTGTGCTGAAACAGAGAGGCTTTCTGCTTTAGCTCACAGGTTTCAAATCCGCTGGGGCTGACAGTGACTGACAAAAGCTGCTCTCCCCCAGCTGTTTGTGGCTCCGTGCTGATGCCTCTATGACCAGCGTCCAGACAGCAACACGCAATCCCCCTGTGAGTCGGTTCCACCTTGCATGTGGCCAGCTGGGGCTGTCAGGGGCTGTTGTTTGTTTGTGTGTTTGGAAGCAGTTCTTTTGCCAAGGAAGCTTGTGTTTGTTTTGAAGAACAAAAAACATTTTCGATTCTCAATGATCGAGTTTCCAAATGTCTTAATTGTCAATGGACAGCTTATTGGCAAGTAATTGCAGGTGGAATTCCACTGATATGTAGAATATCACAGGGAGAAAAGAAAGAGGTAAACTGGTTTGTTATTTAGGAGAGAGCAGCAGGATAACATCCTGAGTCATTCCATGAAGGAATGAAGGCTGGAATCCTCTTCTCCCATGCCAACAGGTGATTGCTCCAGGGCACAGTGAGGCCCCGTGGCCAGGATTGCCCAGGAGCCCCCAGCTCAGCCCCCACTCACCCCTTGGCTTCAGAGGACAGGAACACCTCCAGGCCTGTGTGAGCAGCCAGGCGCTGGGGCCAAACGCAACCCTGGGGTAACCGAGCAAGCTGAGCGCTCCCTCTTGGCAGCTGCCTGCCTTCCCCACCATCCTCTTCTTAAAAAACAGGGAAAACTCCTGGGAGAGCAGCTGCATTCCTGACACGCTGTGTAAACAGCACAAAACCACCTCGCACCCCTGGCCAGTCCTAATCCCAACTTGCTGAAGTCAATAAACAGGGAATTAGCAGCACTTAACTCGGTGACCTCTCCGAATGTGCCAGTCTCCCGCTCGCAACCATCAGCTCCTGGAGCTGAAGAAGCTGGATCGCAGGAGACAAATATTTCAGTTATTTTGGTGGATGTTTGTCTGTGCCTGACCAAAAAAACCTCATCACACTCTTCTTTTAAGGAAGACACAAGCCTAGGTGCAGTTAGTTCTCTGCACGCTGGCTTTTGAGCCTTATTTTGTTTTGCTTCCGTACGGCTTTCACTTAAATCTCCCAGATGGTTTCATGCTGACCCCATTTCTCTGCATGAGCAGCACGCTGCCCTCTGCATTGCTTCCTCCTTGGTGCTCGTGAGGCTGCACTGTGGCTGGAGTTGGGCACCTGTCCTGGGTGAAAATTCAGCAAGAAGAGACATGATTTGATCTCAGCTCAACCAGCAGGACTGGCCTTTGTAGGAGCAACACAGAGGTAGGTGTGCTTGAACTACTTGTGAAATGGAATCTCTGACGCCCAGTGTAATTGCTGATGAAGACAGGCTTGTGGTGAAACTCTTCCTTATCAGAAGGGCTGAGGTTGGACATAGATCCTATGCAGTTGTCCTTGCTATGGAGCATAATATTCTCGTGGATGGCCAAGGTGTAAAACTGAGCTTGGCAGCCTCTTAAAATGCCATCGAGAACTCTGTAAGTCAGCAATGTGCGGGAGGGCCTCACTTCTGAGAAACAACCCCCCCAGGAAAAAAACTCTTCCCAGAAACAGCTCCTTCCTTGCCATCTGTGAGATGCGAGGAGGAGCACATGCCCACAGGGAGGGTCACAGCACAGCTGCTCTGCGGCCACGGTGGCTGCAACAAGGATCTCGTGCACTCACTGTATCCTTAATAACCACTTGGTCGTACGTTGGAGCTGCAGGGCAGAATGTCTTGGCACATCTAGCTCCCTCTCCAAAAACAACAGTGCTGGAGAATCCCTGCCTAAGGGGGTGGTCCATGCCTGTGCTCACTCCAGGAAAGTTCCTGCGTGTGCTGCGAATTTATGTCTGTTTCTCAGTTAGAACCTAGATTTCTCATTAATCAGGTGAAATATTTCTTTATAAATGCAAATTATGCCAGCTTATGACTGGGCTCACAAACCCACCAGTGTCCCTACGGAAGCTGCCATCACCAGCAGCTCCAGTCCTTGCACCTTCCCTTAGCTTGGCCAGTTGTCATCCCTCCCGGTTGCCTTTCCAGGGCTGGTTTCAAATCCCTGAACTGCACATGGTGTCTGTGTTTCCTTCCACTGCTTGGCGTGTTCCCTGATCTAACCGTGCCTGGCAGGAAGGTGATTTGCACAGCCAGAGATGTTCTACCCCAATGAGCAGCCAAAAGTTCTCCGGTACGTTCATCCCAGGCTGGAATCCCTCCCTTTGCAGGCAGGACCCTGCTTGCTGCTCTCGGGGGGCTGCAGTACCCTCAGATAAAGCACTTCTGATGCATTTGCTGCCCTGTGGAGCCCCTGGAGACCATCCCCATCTTCCTGTACAGATGGTCTTATTTTCCTGTCTCGTATTGCTGTCACTCAGAAAAAAAACCAAACCAAAACAAAACCTGATGCATGGTTATTTCTCAAAGAAAACGGTAACAAAGCTGTCTTGGTGAGCTGCAGTCCGTTGTGGAAGGGGATCTGCTGATCTGCTGTGCTTCCTCAAGGAGAGCAAAGTGGGGCTGGATGAAATGCTATAACCAGGCACAGTGGAGAGAGTCTCCTGCTGTTTCTCCAAGGAGAAAGTTCTGCTGAACGCCCACTGTTCACATCTGCAGCTCCCCACCGCCTTCTGGTGGCAAAAATGCATTAAAATCCTCCTTCCCGGCCCTGGCTTCTTGCAGCTGGCACTTGTGTGCGGTTTGGGACCCCATCCTGCACCCTTCTTGGCATTGCCTGGCCCTCCCCTTGCTGCAGAGCAGCTCTGAAACTCCTGCTCTTTTCTACAGAAAAAGGCTCCATCCTGTGCCAGAAAGCAAGGTGGGCAATAAGCAAACCCTGTGTTTCTGAGAGTCCGACTCTGCTTCAGGGGATGAGACGTGTCCAGCATCTCCCTGGCTCCCAGCTCCTGGCAGCCCTTTGCCAATGGCCCCAAAAAGCGCAGGCGCATCCGAGGATCTCCCTTTTTCTGGCTGCACAGCATTAGCTGGTCAGGAATGGTGAACAGTTTTCCAGCCCTGGTTGCTGGGAGCAAAGCGACCAGGAGTGAAATGTTTGCAGGGTTTGCTGCTGCTTGTATTTGTGATGGTCATCTCCTAGGAAAGGATTAACTGCTGGGGCTGAGATGGTCCTGCGCCTGCCTGGCCTCTGGAGTCTGGCAGGAGCAAACTGAGGGCTAAGGACGTTGTCACCGCTGGGCTGCCAAGCCCTGCTTAGCCAGGGAAGGCAGTGAAATCATCATGCATACAGCAGCAGGATGAAGAGGAGGATGCAGCTAGCCCCAAATTCCAGCCCGCTGCATGGAGTTGTGTGCACTGAAGGGGACCTTGGCAGCTCTCACCTGGTGGTCTGACAGTTTTCTGTGGGAATATGCTGCATTTTCTTGCATTGCTGTGGCTGACCAAGACAATGTCAATGTGGTCTGTGCATTCCCTCCCTCATTTGAATGATTACACTAGGAAATTTCCATTGGTTCACTAGGTCTTGGCAGTCTGAGCTCTTGCCTGAAAGCATCTGGCAATGGGTGAAAGGTGTGCGCAGTGGGAGGTACTAGAGAAATCAAATAACCTTTTTAGAATTATAGAATCATGGAGTGGTTTAGGTTGGAAGGGAACTCAAAGATTATCCAGTTCCACCCCCTGCTATGGGCAGAGACACCTCCCACTGGATCAGGGGCTCCAAGCCCCATCCAACCTGGCCTTGAACACCTCCAGGGATGGGGCAGCCACCACGTCTCTGGGCAACCTGGGCCAGTGCCTCATCACCCTCAATGTGAAGAATTTCTTCCTAACGTCTAACCTAAATCTTTCCCCAATGGTGTGATGTTCTTGCTGTCCTGAGCTTAGATTCACCCCAGTTTTCAGTGAAGCCAGCTGAAAAGGTGGAATTTGTTAGAAAACCCTAAACACGGTTGTTCTAATAATATTTCCAGTGAAAACGGGGAGTCACAGATGGAAAAGCAGCACTCTGGCTGTGTGCAAGTACAAGCAGTGCAGTATTATCTGCAGAGTTAAAAGATGCAGAAGCTTTCCAATGTAGAAACCCAAGAGAGTGTGGAGGTGGAGATTTATTTCAGAACTGGCTGGCTATTAAAAACTCAAACAAGCCGGGGGATGAGAGGCCTCCTTTGATATACAGGCTGGTAGGAAAATGAAGGTAGCATAGAGTCAGTCATAGAAAATGTCTGCTTGGCAGGAGAGTGAAAGGAATGGTTAAGGTTACACAAGTGAAACGTGACAACCTTTGCTCTCATTGTCAAGTCAGATAGCTTGGAGTTAGATGTTATCACTCAAAACTTGAATTAATCATGGGGCAAGTAGTATAACCGAAAGATGTAGATTAAATTATAAAGGCAAGCTGCTACCACGCTCAATGGAAACTCAAAAGAATGAGGAGGAATGAAGAGATAGGTCTGATTAAGACTAAAAAAATATCAGCTGCGCTTCAGGGAATGTTGTTGTTCTCAAACACAAATTCCAGAGCCAAAAATATGGTATTTCAGTTTACAATCAAGAAACCAGGCTAAGTAAGAGCTTGAATTCTGTAACCTCACTGAGATGAACAGGTTTGCAGCTGAGTTGCCCACTCATTTTCCTGCATAGAAACTGTGGGTTTTAACTATCCAGTGTGTATCGGACAAGCCAACTATTTTGTTTTTACATTTCCAGTCCATTCTTTTTATTTATTCTAAACATTTCCCCCATTAGACTCTCTCTTTTTTGCAATTGTCTCTATGTGGAACTGGAACCAGATGCTGATTCACTTTGTAAAAGCACATTACTGGCTTCCTATGTTATTCTGGGACATTTTAATCTAAGACTTTGTCCTGTGAACAGGTACCTTTTTAATCTGGTCCTTCAACTCAGGGACAAGGGTCTTCCCCTTTGCTCCCACTGGACAACCCCCACCCAAAGCACAAGTGGGCTGAGGTGCGAGCGTCCTGTGATCCTAGATAGACTTCTGCCAAAGGCTGCTTTCTGATACCTTTTTACAAGGTAGCAAAAAGAATCAGAGAGATCCTCCTCCCTTTATGAACAGAAAGATGTAGGTCTGAGGCAAACTCAGGAAAATCCCCAAATTAAATTTAACGTGCAACCTGTTTCCAAGAGACCCTATGTTTAAGGTTAAGAAGATCACTGATACGAGAAAAGTTAAATAATGAAAGGGCTGATGATTATAGGACTTTGGGAGGAATTTGAACTCGTTTTCAAGGGAGAAGAAAGAAGTGTTCTGCAGGTAGTGGCTGCCTGTGTTAATCTACTGTAAATATTGAACCACTGGAAATTATAAGCAGAGATTTTTGTGTTTGCATTAGTAATAACCTAAACACTGGCCCCTGATAAGTCCTGTCCCCACAGACAAGATTGTATATCCCTCAATAGCCACATCCTTCTTTGGCAGGAGTTAGAATTGTAGAAGCTAGTAGTGTCCTAATAAAACCTCCCATAAATCTTGAATTAAGAATAACTCAGTAATGACCCTATTGTCTGCTTGAAATCCACCCTGCTAGTTATCAGACAAAACAAAAGATTTTTCCTTGCAGCATAGTCTGTTGGCATTTCTTATTCCTAGGGTGAGACTGATCCTTAAAGTCAGCGTGCAGCAGATGCCCTTGCAGGTGAGCATCCAGTTCTCCAGAGACACTTTTCCCAATGGTGGTTCAAGCCAAAGTCCCACCTCTCTTGCCCATCTTCACTGCAACAAGAAACTGGCTCAGAAGGGATTTTTCTTGCTTGGTTGGCAGTCCCAGAAGCTCTTTGGTTGCTTCCTGACTACCAGCTCTAGTCTTGCCTGCACGAGGAAGTCTGGCAGACAGGCAGTTATAAAGAGCAAGCAGTTGCTGGTTTGGTGATGTCAATGAATTAAAATCCTGTTTGGCTGCATCGGCCCTGTCAATATTCTTATAGCAGTAGATTATATCAGCAAATGGTGAGCAGTCATACGGGTTATTGCTAATTCTCTGTCTCTGTAGCACGTGGCTCAGTGACAGAGCTTTTAAATAGGTTGTGAGACAGCAGTGCTCCTCTTGGACAACTGCAGGAATTTGAGACTGAGCTCCCTTAAATCCCTTTCATGTGTAATCTGCTTTTCTTTTTAATTTCTAGTGCTATTATTCCTGCTGCCAAAAGCTCAGTTGTCACACAGATGCCAGAGCTCTTTTGTTCTCTCAAAGGGCAGGGCTAATTATTCTTTGGTATTTGTGGAACCATAGCAACGGCCAAAAATTTAAGAGAGGTATTCAGGATGAGAAGACCAAGACAGTGAGTAAAGTACACAAACTGTTACACAGAGTCACTGAAACTGTACAGGGTGTAGCATCAGTTCAGCATCTCTGCAAGTGCTAAACAAAAGGACTTAATCACAATGTAAAACTGCATTAATTTAAAAAAAAATAAAAAATTAAAAATTTAAAAAATTTAAAAATTTTAAAAAATTAATTAAAAAAGCATTAATGTCGGGGCTTTCAAATACAGAGACCAAGCTCCTGTGTGCTGTCTTCAAACCTACGCCAGACCCCAGATAAAAGCCTTCTCCAGTCATGCAGAGGTAGGGGATGAATGCTGCAGACAAAGCTTGGGTGGCCAGGAGGCATGGAGCACGGGCTTGGGCATTGAGAATTGGTCTAATGGAAACGGCTACCATCAAGACGTGCAAAGTTCTTAGGCAGCATCCCAGTCCTGTGCAGCGTGGAGCAGTGAGATGGACGCTGGAAAATTAGTTTCTTTAAGTGCGATGCAACAGGCAGCGGGATCCACATCCCAGTGCTGCCCAGTTTGCTTACCGCCCTCACAAGCACAAATTGAAAAGAGTCTACACATTTTGCAGGCAGTGTATTGAAAGCATGCTGGCTTGTGAGGGATTTCTATCACTAAAAAAGCAAGTTTTCCTTAAAACAAACATTAAATGCACCTTGCTGGAAGGGGGCAGTGGAATTATGCCAGGAAACTGGAAGGGGTGAAATACTTCTTGTGTAAGGAGTCCAAGAAATCCTCAGAGTACAGCAGGTTCTCTCTGCCTTTTTCCCAGCAGAGCTCCAGGGTTCTGATAGTCCAGCTCTAACCAGAAGCTCAGTTACCGCCCGCTGGCACTCGCTGAATCCTCTTCTTGGTAAAGCGCTTACAGACACCATCCCCTTGGCCTACAGCTTTCAGGAGGCAGAGAGTCTGCAAAGTAACATCACTTCAATTGCCATTTCAGCCTCCCAGTGGTTAAAAGCAAGGGTGTGCAAGCAACTTTGGTATTTAGCACTGTTTCTGGTCATTCTATTTTTTTACACAGTTGCGTCACGCAACTACTTCACCCCCTAAAAATAAACCCAGCTGGTTTTAAAGCAATTCCTTTGTCCCATTGTGGGACTGGTCACCGCTCTATGACTCCTAAGGCAGTTTCTTGCCTTTTGCAAAAGCCTCCTGTTCTTCACGGGCTCATCAGCTGCTTCTCAAAGGCCTCTGGGAAGAGCAAGAGTTTCTAACTTAGAGCTCCCATCTGGCTGGCTGTCTGTCTGTCCTAGCTCCCCATGACGCAGCCCCCACCTGCCTGCCTCTGTGAGCCAGCACCCCCATACCTGGCGAAGCTAACGTTCCTCAGAAGGTGCTGGAAGGAGAATTGATGCCAGGATGGGTGCCTGGTCCCAGTGGCACGTCCAGCATCGCTCTAGCCCGCTTTGCAAGCCAGGAGTGGGGACAGAGAGTGAAAGGCTCAGAAGAAGCCTCCACTTTTGGTATCTTAAATGGTGCCTCCTAACTTGAGACACTGGGGGTAGGAGCGTTCCACCTTGCTGGTGGATGGCAGAGCTGGGTCAGCCTGCATGCAGCATCTGGGCTCCCCACGGGGCCAGAGGAGTCGTGGTCCCATTGTAGCTCTCCCTGGGGACAATGCTGAGGCCCGTTGTCCCCACGGCTGCCACCGCTGTCGGGTGTGCGCAGGTCAGCGCGACCTCAGCCGGGCTGCGATGCACAAAGGCTGCAAGAAGTAACAGCCAGAAACCCGTGACTCGTGCCTTGCCCCCGTGAGCCAAGGCTGCTGCTGGCTCCCTGGTCCCGGACACAGAGAGCGGCTCTGTTTAACTTCTCCTTTGAAGAGGGGAGAAGAGACGGAGCCCATTCCGTTTCCTCTGGCCTCAACTGTTTATGTGACCCGGACGCAGCCTTTTCACGCTGCTTGCGCAGCTCGTGCAGCCTCACGGCTGCCGCAGGGTTTGCCTTCCCCACCCTGGCAGCATCCCATCCGTACCCGGGCTCCGTGCCCCGCTCAGCTGCCCCGTCCCCTTGGGCACATGGCTCAGGGCATCTTCTGGGGCTGTGAGAGCAAAAGAGTTCAAAGAACGACAGTTCAAATGATGGCCCACCCTCATCCACAGCATCTGCCTTTGGTTCCTGCCAAGGATCCATTTCAAAACCTTTTAACAGCACAGGCCTTATGAGGAACGGCTGAGAGAGCTGGGGGTGTTTAGCCTGGAGAAGAGGAGGCTGCGGGGAGACCTCATTGCTCTCTACAACTACCTGAAAGGAGGTTGTGGAGAGGAGGGAGCTGGGCTCTTCTCCCAAGTGACAGGGGACAGGACGAGAGGGAATGGCCTCAAGCTCCGCCAGGGGAGATTTAGGCTGGACATTAGGAACAAATTCTTCACAGAAAGGGTCATTGGACACTGGCAGAGGCTGCCCAGGGAGGGGGTTGATTCACCTTCCCTGGAGGGGTTTAAGGCACGGGTAGACGAGGTGCTGAGGGACATGGTTTAGTGTTTGATAGGAATGGTTGGACTCGATGATCCAGTGGGTCTCTTCCAACCTGGTTATTCTATGATTCTATGATTTTAAGTTTTCTGCAGCTCACACGTCATCCCAGCAGCGTGGGCCCCACTTGCAGAGCTGGCCCAGCCTGGATCTCCGGCCACAGTGCACTCCACCTCCCACAGATCTCCCCTCAGGCCACCTCTCTTTCTCCCCAGAACTCCTCCTTTCCATTAATCCCGTGTGGGAGAGGACTTTGGTGTGAAAAGTCACCATAATGGCAGAGGGACCATCGCCCTCCTGACTGCCCCATCCCTGCAGGTATGGTCCTACACAGCAACACCTCCCAGTTCAGGCAAATCCCCTCCCCTCTGGCCCTGTGCCTGGCAAGCCAAAGGTCTCTCCTTCACAGGAAACCTATCAGGAATGCCAATCTCCTCCCTAAAACCTGTCTCCTTAAACTTTCCCTTGCTCAGCCCCTCACGGATGCCCTGCCCAGCTCTGTCTCATAACTGGTAAGGCTGCCCAGCATCCAGCTTTCTAGTCCAAACAAGATAGAAAAGCTAAATGCCTCTATTTCTCCTCCCCTGTAATTTAGGGAAAGGGAAGCTGTGCTCCATGACCACTCCTCAGCCTTTGATGTATTTCAGTGCTCCCTGTAGCCTTGCAATTTTTTCCTGCATCATTACAGGATAATACTAAGTGTGTGTTAACATAAGAGCTGCCGAAGACGTTTGAAAGGCTTGTTTGTCCCTCCACAGAGGGAAATCCTCCCCCTCCCTGCCATATGCACTTATCGCTCCAGAGATTCATGCTTCTTTGAGCTAGCCAGAAGTGCAGTTGCCTGGTTGCATTGTTCTTTTTTTTGCTTATTTGCTATTTCTGACATTCCAAAAGGAGAGTAGGAAAACAGGCAAATCACATGGAAAGGAGTTTCCTTATGTGACAATAACACAAAACAAGGCAGGTCAAGAGAGGGATTTAATTTGCCTGTTTTAATATTTTTAACAGATGTTGACTGTAAGAGAAGGGGTGTTATTCATTTGTGTGTATCAGTGCCTTTTGGTGATGGGTTAAGGGGAGAATTTTGGCCTTGCTTTTATGCGCTCACCAAACTCATGTAGAAACAAGCTTTAAAATAACTCTCCAAATTACCCCTAATTAAATGAGTATCCTATACTCACTGTTGTGGCTGCCCCATCCCTGGAGGTGCTCAAGGCCAGGATGGATGGGGTTTGAGCAGCCTGGTCCTGTGAGATGTGTCCCTGCCCATCGCAGGATGGGCTTTAAGGTCCCTTCCAACCCAAACTATTCTCTGATTCTATCAAATCCACCTAGATGAACAGGCTAGCACACATCTCCAATATATACTGAGTCTGTACTCCGAGGGCGAAACCAGCCACCTGCTCCTCTGGAAGGAGGAGCCTCTCAATAGATGCACATTTGAGGAAGACGTGGCAATTCTTGTCATGTGTAGTTCTTATGGTTATTGCAAAATGCTGAACCCAGGGCACATTTCAAAACACTCAGGAAATTTGAGCCAGCTTGTGTCTTGCTGGGAGCCCTGATGGGAACCGCAGAGCAGAACGTGCCTGCTGCTGTCCCCGCTGCCTAGGAACAGCCACGCGTAGTCGATGGAGTCTTCTTAAGGGATGAGATAACGACTTGGCCTCTTCTTGCCTTGTTTTTAGGCCATTCTTCCACTTACAGCTGCAAAATCCAAGAATTCCAGGAGAACCTCAACACATGTTGAGAAATTCTGCAGGCAGAGAAGGTTGGGAAAGCATGTTGCTGGCCCAGCCTGAGGGAGCCGCTAGCTGAACAGACCAAGGCACTCGGAGCTGAGCTCTCTTTCATTCTCTTGAACTAAAAAGCCTCTTTTTCTTCTGTGTGACTTTTAATTTTTTTGAACAAAAAACCCTCTCCTTTTTTTCCCCACGTGGCTGTTAGAAAGACACTAACAGTTCCTGCAAGCAGCTCCATGGTCACGGGTTTGGATGTGCTCAGTGGCTGTGAAAGAATTCAAGGGGAAAGGAAGCAAAAACATAAACAAGGTTAGAAAATTCTTCCATATTTTTACAATATGCCTGGAAGGACAAGGCACCTCCATGCTTCACAGTTGAAGGGTGGGGTGCTGAGCTGCAAAATGTTCCCTCTTCCACCAAGAGAAAGCTCTTGGTCCATTGTACTCTCATTTCCAGGGGGATGTTATTGCCTCCTATGATGCTGGACTCCACTCTGCTGGCACCTCCTTGCCTCACTACTCCTGGGATTTGACAGATACTTCAGACTCCGTGGCCGCTGAAAACTCCTCCAAGTCTTTTGTGTTGCTTTCTTCTCTTCCCATGATTATTTTCAATCCCGACTGGTGTTGCAACCCAGCTGGCAGTGCAGCCCTTCAGTGAAAATTAACAGGCAGAAGGGATTCGTGGCTGCTGGAGGAGGTGGCAAGCGCGGGAACAAAGGAAAAGCTTCTGGCGATGACTCAATGGGAGGTGCAAGGAGTTTGGACCGTGCTAGACCCAGCCACCCTGCGATGCAGGGCCACATTCACACGGTGTAAGCTGGAAAGCAGAGTACACGCTGGGAAGCAGGGGACAGGGACAGCATTTCATTAGCTCCTGCTCAGCAAATCCACCCCAAGGTGAGCCTGGGACCGCAAAGCTTGTCCTTGCTTAGGCCGTGTCTGCCCTGGAGGGTGAGGTTTTGCATTATGCTTATTCCAGTGCCATTGCAGACGGATGATGACAGTGGGGATGCCTTGTCCCTCATCTCCTCACCCCGGCTGCCCCTCCTGCCCCTCTCCTCCCACAGAGCCCAGGGATGCGGGGTGGCCGTGCAGCCAGCTAGGCTTTTCGCGCTGCCTGTGAGCAGGTCTGTCTTTGCTTGCAGATAGAGAGTTTCCTGTCCGATCGACGGTGTGATACGAGTCACCACATAGTTGCCTACTCATTAGGTTGGATGCAAACAGCAGGAGGGTGGTGGAGGTTGGGGTAGGGCGAGGGGAACCAAGCCTGCTGGCCAGAGCCTGCCGGGGCATCCCCTGCCCAGGGATGCTGCTGGTGGTCACCGTGGTCCACAGGTTACTGAAACTGGACACCAGTGACAGTCCCATCATTGAAGGGCATTTGGAACTGGGAGGAGGATACTTATGTCTGCTACTTGCAAACACTGAGTGAGAACAGAAAAGAAGGTGAGTTCTGATGGTGACAAACAGGGACGAGAAAAACATTGTGCCCTTCAGGAGGTAAAGACAGCTTGTAAAATTGTGCTTGTAGGGGAGGGGGAAGGGGAGAGACATCTGTGCTTTTTTATTCATTCATGTTTCTACTAGCCTTAATTATATTTAGACTAGGCTAGATGATACTAGAAGTATTTTGTATCACAATGATGTGGGGAGTCTTCATAGCTCCTCCTGGCCCAGTTCTCCTTACACATATTTGATGCTTTGGATGCAGGTTGTGCTGCATCCGATGGAGGTGTGAGCTCAGATCTTTTTTATTTGGTTGTTTTGCTTTGTATTTTCTTTTGCTAGCGGGCTGTAATCAGACAGGAGCAGAGGGAAGTGAAAAGCCATTAAGCACTGCAAGACCTTTGCCCTTTTGAGTTGGCACAGGAAAATCTTCATTTCTTTGACAGCTCAGTGGGAGAAAACAAGACACAATGTTCCTGGTATTTCTAAACAGTTGCTGGAATGGAAAAGCATCAATTCTGAGATGAAAGAACTAATCTTATAGCTGGTGCTTGAAAACCAGTGGTGTCTGTATTTTGATATTTGGAGAAATACTGAACTAGGACATTGTTATAGCCTCTCCAGGTGTCTTTATCCCATACAGAGAGGCAGAAAACTGGAACCAGCTTATTGCTTCTTAGAAAGTCTATCTAGGACATCAGGCATACAATGTAATTTCTGTAAACTGCTTTAATCTGATTTTATTTTCTGTGATAGTGATGTTTAATGATCGCTTTGTCTTAACTCACTTTTCTTTTTCCCTGCTCTGAAGGGAAAATTCTTCAAATGAAGGGAGAGGAAGGAAACAAAGGCGGAAGTCTCAGCAGCTCGTAGCTCTGCCAGCTTTCTGCTGTTAGATAGAAATTAGCCGAGTGGGTCTCTGCTGATATACGAAAACATCATTTTCCTTTTGCTATCTCCTAATGAATGCTGCAGGGTTTTATCCACGCAGGATTCTCTCTGGTGTCTAAAATGAGAGTTAATTTGACCAGGGATTGATCAGAAGCTTGAATATACAACTCCCAGCCTTTCCAGTATGAGGGCTGAAACTCTCTGACAGCTGTTCTACAGGACCCATCTCCAATTCAAAAATCACCATGCAGGACAGATCTCTGCCTTTAATACATTATCGCATCCTGTCTTACCCTTGCCATGGGGTTTTCACTCAAGGGCTTTCTTTATCCAGTGGCATCTCAGTGTTGTGGCTCTAAGTTGTGCTCTGAGCCCAGTGCACGCTTTCCAGAGCGATGTGTACCATGAAATGCTGCCTGTCCTGATGCTCAAGCAGGGCAGAGCATCCCAAGCAAGGCTGCAGTTTCTCATGCAACATCAGCCAGAGGGACGTGCCTCAGCCTTCTTTAGGAATATTTTTAAACCAGATGTCCCTTGGGGAGTGCATTGCTGGACTGCTGACATTTGTCCCCCTGCTCAGCTCCTACTTCTCCTCTCTTATCGCTCATATGTTGTCTATCTATCTGCTGGATTTCCCAGTTAGTCACACCTCATTCCTGGAAAAGGGAGGGTGGGAACGGAAATACTCCTTTTGACTTGTTTCTGCGAATTACTATTTCCACAGTGCCTATTGTAAGGGGAATCCAGACTCCTCCTGGGTTTAAGCACCACATACAGATCTTCCCTGTTTAATTAGAGCAAGCCTATGCCGCCAACTGCCACATCAATAAGGACTAAACCTGGCCAGGGGAGCTTCTGATCGAGAAATTGGGTTTCCTAGAGTCTCACAGAGTCAATATGTTGGATCAGATTCATCTGCTGGCTGCCGTGACAGTCCTGGGAGTCCTGGAGCAAGGTAGGGACCACTGATGGATCAGTCTCCTGCACCTCCACTGGTTTCCTTTCACTTCCATATTTCATTTCTGCAGTCACACTGGCACTTCCTTGCTTTTCAGATGACAGACTGATGTCTCACCTGGGTTTTGAAATGCATTCAACAAAACGAGTACCTGGGAAGCACCTTCCTCTGAACTGACCTACCTCCTCAGTTCACAAACTTCTTGGTAGATCTCCTCTGCAAACACCTAGGATTTCTTTCTTTGAAAAAAAAAAAGGGGGTTACAGCAGCTCCTGTAGATGTTAGCATACAAAGAGCACAGCAGTGTGGAAAGGTGAAAGAACAGGCTGCGGTGGGTCGTGCAGGATGTCTCCAGACACGGCTCCACATTACATGACAATTTAATACAGTGTCTGAGTGGCTCATCTGTGGCATCAGTTCCCTGCTTACCTATCAAGATTTAGAAAGGGGAAAAATTAAAGACTGAAAAAAAACCCCTAAAACTGATTGTAACAAAGTGCATCTGAACCTAACGGTTTCTATAGAAGATAAATAATCTGTTAATTATGCAAGAGAAAGCAGGTATCCGCTGGTGCTGCATGACTGCACAGTGTTGCACTGGGTCATTGCTTTTCCTTGTCTGAAATGTATTTGGGATTTTAATGCATCTTTCTCTGCTGTGTTGGAGGGCAAGGTTGGGAGGAGTCAGCAGAACTTCTTCTACCTCTGGCAGCCTCCTGACTCCACCGTGCCCAGCCCAGACTGACCACTGCTACTTTTCTCTCTTGTGCTGCAGCCTACTTCTTCCTCCAGGTGATCTACGCCAGGAGAGCATTTGGCATTTCTCCTCCAAAGACCTCAGGCCCACCTGAATTTGAGAGGATTTTTCGAGCGCAGTAAGAAACTCCTCATATAAGATGCATACCAGACCTCAAGCCCAACAGCACTGCCCCTCCCTGCTTTGCCACTTATTTCTTGGGACTCGCAGAGTAATTCAGCAGTTATTCACCTCCCTTGGGGTTAGTTTAGTGGATTTAAGAGTCAGGATCTGTGTTGCATCGGCTCATGAGTCCAAAACATGCCAACCATTGCTTGCAGAAACCACACAGGAATATCTTTACAAAAGATAGGAGAGTGTAGGGCTGCTAAAGACAAAGTTGTGGGTGCCCGAGTCTTAGCCAAGCAGTGTCAAAGCCTCAGGCAGCTTCAGCCCTGCTCTGAACCCCCCTCGCTGGGAAAGATGAGCTTCCAGAGAGCTCGCAGCCAGGGCTGGGGATAGCCATGACCCATCATCTCTACCGTGACTTCTGTGCTAGGGCTGCAGTGGGGAGGGAAGCAGCGAAGGAGGGAGTTTCCACTTCTGCTTTAGCTGAGCACTGGAAAGAAAGCATCTTTTACTCAATTTGTTGTGTCCTGGAGACCCTGGTCCTTTCACTGTTTCATTCCTGTGAATAAAGGTGGGATGGGAACTGTGGGGAAAAGTGCAAGCCTGGAGGTTTTCGTGGTGATATCAGCTCTAAAAAGCATCAGCCCCTGGGAACTGCTAGGGGAAGCAAAAAAGGAAGATCTTTCTCCTTTCCCTTGGTTATGACCTTCCTCTTTCCTGACAGGGTGAATTCCTCTGAGTATTTTCCCCTTTTCCTGGCAATTCTGTGGCAGGCTGGACTCTTCTTCCACCAAGGTGAGAACAGACCCTTACCTGGTTTGCCACTGGATCTGTTCCTCTGAGTGCTGGCTCAGTTCTCAGCTCCTGCTAGCCTTCCAAACAATAAATAAGCAATAATTCTGCCTCTGATGGGAGGGTAGAGCCAGAGGAAACAAAGCCTCTATTCCTTCACTTTGGGCTACCTGCTTCAAAGTAGCTCTGCAAAGCCTTCAGAGATGGTCATTGTGATCTCTCTCGACTGCAGGTCTGGCTGCAGCCTTGGGTGTGATCTATCTCTGCGCCCGCTACTGCTACTTCATGGGATACAAGACATCGTCCTCAGAAAGGTAAATGCCTCTGCCAGCCTGGAGCATGTAGGAGACCCTGGGGGGGGTTCTGTTTGGGAACATAATGTGTTCTAGGGAACCTCAGGACTTCTTCTGGCTGCTTTGGGGTCCCTGCATGACTCAGCCTTGCTGAGATCTCGGTCTGGGGCCCGAGACAGATACAGGGCAAAGCTCTAGAGCCGCCCCGAGCCCTTGCGGGTGTGTGTGCTCCCTCAAGGTGGGAGCAGGGCATGGGGCCACACACAAGGGACAGGGAACAGCCAGGGGCTGCTTTTCCACTCCCCTTCTCCAGGGAGGAAGAGACCTTTCCCAAATGGGAGCGGTGATGCGTGGTCTCAGCAGGCTCCCTCTCCTCCACCAGGCTCACCCCAATGTACTTGAGCGCCGGAGTCCTCTGGATTCTCATTGCAGCGTCAGCCCTGGGCATCTTGCATTTCTTCCTCTCTCACTACGTGGGGCTGAACATCCTCCGGCTTTTCACAGCGTGATCTGCTCCTCTGTCCCTCGTCGGCGTCCTCGCCTTCGAGTTCTGCCCCTTCCTGCCCATCTCAGACTGTCTGTACCAAGTACAGCACCGGCAATAAATCCACCCTCACCTGAGTTTTTCACACCTCCCTCCTTGCCCAGCACCAGGAACTGCTGAGCTCTCCAGCAGCTCTTTTTTCACACTTGGAGCCAGGTGCTCCATATCTGGCAGCTTCGTCATATCTGATGCGGAAACAACAACGCTCCAAAACAAGGAGAACTTTAGGAACACCGAACACAGAAAAGCAAACTCATCTCAGCCTGAGCTTCCCAGGGAGCTGCCCTGGGGAACTGCCGTGTGTTCCCCTTCCTCCAGTGGCTCTGCCTCCAGCCCAGGCACCCAGCATGGGTTCCTGCCAGTTTTCCAAGGCTCACACCTGAGAAAGGCATTTGTTTGAAACAAGATGCGGGCTGAGACATGGCAAAAGAGGCGAAGGATGAACAGGAGCAGCCACCTTGTAATGTTTATTAGTGATTGCCTGTGGGCGATGCTGTAAATTAGGCTGTGCAAACTCATCACCACTACTGCATGTATAACTCTGAATACTGCCGTGCGACAACGTGCACAAATAAAAAGGCACCAGGCTTGCTGCACGGGGTGTCTCCTTGTGGGTCTGCAGTTAGCAGAGAACAAACGCACGAGGCTTTGAGCACAAGGCAGCTGCCTTGGTTTCCCTGCCATGCAGTGCAACGCAGCCTGCAACCCTGCATCCCACGGGAGGAGAGCTCTGGGTTGGAAGAAGCTGATTTTCAGAGGTGCCGAGCTCCTGGCTCAGCACCAAAAAGTGGTTCCCACTTGGTGGTCTGGCCACTGCTCAGGACCCCTCTGTGACAGGAAGGGCGGGATTTGCAGGGGAGCTCAGCGTTCAAAATGCTGATGCTTTTGACCATCGTTCCGCTCGTGTTAGAGACACAGCTCAGGAAGCATCAGCCGTGCTCCATGCCATCTGCACCAAACCCGGAGAGCGAAAAAACTGCATTAACACAGGGCCAGTCTAACCACATTTTAAAGCTCACCGCCCTCCCCTTCCTTCCCCAGCAGTTTGTAGATCTAGATGGTAAGAACAAAAGGCAAGAGATTGTTGTTTTGGTTTTTTTTCGAAGAAGCGATTGATTTTGCACATTGTTTCATTTCCTTCCCTGCATTTTAAACTGGCTTCCCCAGCAAAGCCTTCATCCATTTCCCTCCCAGGCTCTCCTGCCTTGGAGTCCTGCTGCTGTGTTGAAGCTGGGAAACACTGCAGGGAAAGGCTTCAATCCGAATAAAAATAACCCCACAGCACTCGCCTCTGCCAAGTTTTCAGTGCAGTGAGGCCCCTTCCACAGAGGAACCCCCAGTGTCCAGTGTCACAGCAAGATAAACAACAACAAAATAACATTTTTTTCTAGCAGCTTTGCTAATGCACTCAGGAAAAAGCTGAGCAGCATTAACCCCTCCTGTGCCTTAGCCGGGGCAGGGAGGAGGAGATACACTGCCTGGCCCCAGTGGGACTTTACTTCACATTTACATTAACACAACCCGCTGCCTCCTGAAGTTAATTCTCAGTCCTCACCTCCTGAAGGGTTCATACAGAAGGACCAGCCCCAGCTGCTGCTCAAACCCCGGCTTTCTCAGGTCAGTCCAAGGCAGCGCTCCCTGTTCTGCAGACACCACCTCCATCTTTTACCTTGCAACCAGTTTTCTAACCCCATCGTACCCATCTGGAGTCTCTACCCACCTCAGCCCTGCTTGTCTCTGCTCTGTGAGCCTGGCCTGCAGGATGACTCAGAGGAGGGAAGTTAATGATTCAGCAGCGAGGCTGTGGCGAGCTGGCTTCTCCCACTGATGCACAGGAGACCAGGACAAACCCTGGCGCAGCGCTGCCCGCTGTCACTAGCTCTGCCATGGAAAAGCCACACAGCACATCATCTCCCGCAAACTGTTGTCACAGGGGTTGCTTCAGGTGCCTGTAGCAGAGTGGGGGCTCCTCCCCTGTAGCCAGGGATGCTGTCACTGCTCTGCTGCTTCATAGCTGTCATCAACGAAAAGCACTTTGCACCGGGCCGTGGTTCGAGGATGCGGTTGATGGTTTCCAACTGGAAATGCTGCCGCTGCACAGCACCAGTGCAGGATGAAACTGCTTTGCTCTCTTGTAGGGATGCTGAGTGGCGAGGCGTGGACTGGCAGGGCGTGTGCTGGATGGGATATAGAATCATAGAATCATAGAATAACCAGGTTGGGAGAGACACACCGGATCATCGAGTCCAACCATTCCTATCAAATATGATATGATGGATAAGATAGGCTGGCTGGGATGGATAAGATATGCTGGATGGGGTGAGATGGGATGGATAAGGTGTGAGGGGTGGGATGGGATGGGATGGGATGGGATGGGATGGGATGGGATGGGGTGGGGTGGGATGGGATGGGATGGGGTGGGATGGATAAGATGTGCTGGATGGGATGTGATAAATGAGATGTGCTGGATAAGATATGCTGGCTGGGATCTGCTCTGTCCTTGCCACCTCAGGGGACAGGGCTTCGGGGTCCCCATGCGGCTGCTGCTGCCGCCATGGGGGGCTGTGTCGGGGCCCGTCCCCGTCCCGGTCCCCACGGATCCCGCCCGGGGACCCGAGCCCGGCGGCTTCCCCCGCGCCGAGGAGGGACCGGGAGGGGGCGCTGCTGCCCCGCTGCCGGGGAGGGACCGAGAGCACGACAGGCTGCACCCCCAGAGGGACCAGAGCACCCCGGCTGCACCCCCAGAGGGACCAGAGCACCCCGGCTGCACCCTGAGAGGGACCAGAGCATTCCAGCTGCACCCCCAGAGGGACCAGGGCATCCTGGCTGCACTCTGAGCATACTGGCTGCATCCCAAGCATCCTAGCTGCATCCCAAGAGGCATCCAATGCAGCCTGGCTGTATCCCAAGCATCCTAGCTGCACCTTGAGAGGTGTCCAGTCGGGGCATCCTGGCTACACCACAAGAGGTGCCCAGGGCATCTCGGCATCCTGAGCATCCCATCTGCACCCCAAGCATCCCGGCTGCATCCCAAAAGGCACCAGAGTATCCCAGGTGTACTCCATGAGGCACCCAGAGCAGCAGCCACACAGGCTGCCTGCACACAGAGCTGTGGCCGTAGCAGCATTTGTGCACACTCCCTCCTGCTTCGAGTGTGACCTGTGCTGGTCCAGGCCCTGGTATTAAAGTTGTTGTGATGAGGGAGTCCTGGAGCCTCACAGAAATCTCCTGGAGACGGCTTACAATGGACACAAGAGCCCCCTGCAAGCGCTTTGTAGATTCCCAGGATCCTTCCTGCTTTGCCCCATACAGCTGCCAGTTCAGTGCCGGCAACAGTGAGGAAAAGGTTTGGCGTGAGATATTGGGAAGAAAATCCACTTTGATAAAACTGCAGCCTTGCTGGCAAAGCAGCCAGCTGGATGGGAGACCAGGAGGCAGCAAAGGGAACCCATGGGATGAGTGAGAACTGTTTTATAGCAAGAAATGCAGAGGCTGAACATGTAACTCAGATTCTGTTGCTGGTGGGACTTGTTCCCACATGAGGAAATGAGTGATGATGGACACACACGGCTCTGTCCCCCAGACAAAGAGCTGCCACCCACTGCAGGGACAGCCGGCTTGCATGTGTTCCCATTTTTGTATTCACTCAGGTTCCTGTAAGGCTTTTGTACCACATTGCAGAAGTTTGTAGCTTGTTTTCATCTTGAAAACGTCAAGGGCGCCCGCGTGTGCTTTCCTACCCATCATGTGACGGCACATGCAGGACTGCGGTGCGCGGACGGGTCTGGTGTGCAGGCACCAACGGGTTTAAGCACAGCCCCCAGCCCCCAAACGATGAAAGAAAAACGCATCCCTGCACCCAAATCCAAGGAAGTGCAACCCAGTCCCTCGGCACCTTGGCTTGGTGGGAGAGGTGGAGCAGAGCCTTGAATTTCCCTGGGAAGCAGCACTTCTTTGGGGTGTGTACAGGAGAGGAAGGGCGTGTGGGGCTGGGAGAGGAGGGTGCAGTTGGTGGCCCTGGTTTTGTGGCACTGGCGTGTCCCCCACGTTTCCATAGCACCAGCATCCATAACATCCATACCAGGGAGCCAAGGGGAGGGAAAGAAGTAGGTCAGACTGGGCTAACAATACCCAGACGTGTCTGTCTGTGGCTGAGCCTGAGCAGGGAAAGGGAGTGAAAAAGGCAGAGGGAAGAGTGGGATAAAACAAAAAAAAAAAAAAAAAAAGGGAAAACACAAAGTGTCCATAGTTTGAGCAATGCATTTCTTTCCCTCAGGAAAATAAGAACCTTTTAAATCCACCTTTGTGTATCAGTGCTGAGAGATGAGAAAGGCACCCACCTCCTGCCCATCTGACAACAGACTCCAAGGGAATTCAAATGCTAATTTGGAGCCGGACTTCTCAAAGGGTCTTTATTTCTGCGGCAGCTCCAGGATCCGAGCTCTGGGGAAGCAGCCGGCTGGAGCTGCGAGGTTGCTGCTTTCCAGACCGGCACTGGGGGCCGCTTTCCTTTCCCATCCTGATTTTGTCTTAGATTTATTTGTTTACATTCAAGTGACTCCAAGGGCAAGGAAAAAGAGGGGCAGGAGTTGTGTAACCGAAATAGCTGCGGTGGTGACCCGCTTTATGTGCTCGCTGTCGCTCCATCGGTGTCTCAGAGCTGGGTGGTGTAGAACGATAGATCCACCAATGCCAAACCTGAGGAGACCATTATGACCAGTTAGATACAGGATCCTCTTGATTCCAGTAAACATATGGACACAAAGATCCATGGGGTGCGTAATAGAGCAAGATCGGAGGGCTGGAGCACCTCCTGTACGAGGACAGGCTGAGAGAGCTGGGGTTGCTCAGCCTGGAGAAGAGAAGGCTCCAAGGAGATCTTATAGCGACCTTCCAGTACCTGAAGGGGCTAGAAGAAAGCTGGGGAGGGGAGGAAGAGCAAAAGTAGGGTCAGCACTCAGAAGGCTTTGTAGAGCACTTCTGGAGTGAGAGAATAACAGAGGATCGATGCCAGCAGCACGTGCATCAGCTGGGTTGCTCTGACATTGCACTACGCAACAAGAGAAAGCTGGGTGACCCCAAACGGCTGCAGGAGCGTTACCTGCAAGGCTTGGAAGTTGGGAATCATCATGTCAGCAAGGATGAAAATGGAGCTTCTGACCCTGCAGCTGGGGAGTGGCTAAAATAGGCTCCATTTCGTGAGCATGGGTGGCCACAATACCAAGAGCTCAGGCACCGTGTTATCTGTCCTGACGCAGGCACTGCAGCACATTCTCCCGACACTGGACTCCGTCATCCCACTGTGAAGTATTTACAGCTCTACAGCTCATTCTCCTTCTGGGAGGGTGGTAAGGAAATGCAGGCAAGGCTTGTTGCAACGGATGCAAATGGACACTTGTCTACATCTCTCCTGGCAGGCACAAGGCTGAACTGCCAAAGAGCTGTAAATGTTCTGCTTGAGCGAAGAAACCTTCTCTGAGAGCAGCCTGATGAGCTCAGCACAGCACTACGCGGCCAGACGGATCAGAGCTGACTCATGCCCACCTAGCTTGGAGTCAAGGAAAACATGCAGATGCCTAAAGCATGCTGGTAGAAGACACCTTTTCCACTGCTGGAACTGCATTCACAGCAAGGGACCTAGCTGGATCAGTAAAAAGCAAAAGTAAAAAGCTGCTGTAATTACAGCACCACAAAACTGAAATGAAACTAATGAACAGAAAAGCATCAGACAGGTGAACTCCCAACTGAGCCCTGAGAGGATGCGATCACTGAGGGAGCAGGACAGAGGCAATTCTTCCATTTCCTTTTGTCAAGGATGCTGAGCATAAGTTGTGGATGAGCTGGTGGGGTAAAGGGAAGCGTGATAGATTCAAGCAGTATAGCAGCAGCCTCAGAGAAAAGGAGGGACATGTGTATCTGCTTTTCGCTAAAGCAGCGTCTATCAGCCTCTCTAATTGTTTTCCAGGCTGGCTCTGCTGAATAAAGATAAAAACAGGTGAAAAAGAAGAAAGTAAAGGTGAAGTGTAACCTAAAAGAAAAGCCTCTTCAACTGCCCAAAATAAAAGTGAGAGGGAGGCTGTGTTAGCAAAGCCATGAACTGGCTGCATTAGCAGATGACGGTTACCCAGTGACATCCTGACAAGATTTCTTTTTTTAGAGAAAAATAATTACCTGAAGCTACAGCTCAAGTTGCTGACAGACCTCCTGACAGACACACTACATCTCAGCTGTGTCTACTGGCAAGGAAGGTACAGGTGTCATGCTGGCACCTTGAAGCAAAAAAGCCAGGTAAGGTGATGATGCTTGAGTCCCCAAAGAAATCACAGAAACAAGACCTGGAAGACTGCATGTGTAAAAAACATACATAGCTGTTTCCTCGCTCAAGAAATGTATTAAAATCCTGCAACTGACGCTTCCAGCAAGAATTTTATCCCCTTCTTCATTCTTCTTAAGTGCTCACATACCATGGGAGTACCCTTACTTGAAGAGGTGCTTACCAGAGATGGACTCCTAGGAAAAGGTCTGCTGCTGTTAACACTAACTCCCTTCAAACTGTTAATTTTAATCTTTCAAACACTGCATATGTGTTGGCTAATTATAACGCTTCTGCTAACTATTTATGTCTTTATTCACAGTCACGTTCTTCCCCTAGAAGTGGCTGTACCCAACTTCCCGTTGGATGTGTCAAGTTTCAAGGCAAGTTTCAAGTTTCAGGGTTTATGCTTAGCAGCAATTACGTATTTGCAAAAAAAAAAAGAAAAAAAAAGTCATATTGCCTTTCTCCTAACACTGGAAGCTGGAAGAATAGGCGTGCAGCAGAACTCCTTTCCAGTGTCCCTGCCCATGGCAGGGAGTGGAACTGGATGGCCTTTAAGGTCCCTTCCAACCCAAACCATTCCATGATTCTACAACAACCACTTCTGTTTGCAGCCTTTCCTTATCTCAAACACAACTTGCACAAGAGGTGAAGGCACGCCGGGAGCTCAGCCCTGGTGTGCCCCCACCAACAAGGGGTGGTACAAGAAGTAGTTACTGTTAAAAAAAGTGGGATATTTTGATTTAAGCTAAAGCAGAGTTAAGTTTCATCTAAATAATTGTATTTTTTTAAAGTTAAACAATGTTTCATCAAAGTCATGGTATCTTTTTGAAAGTTAAACAGAATATCCCTCTGATGGCATGTTAGTTGTTTTTGAAAGTGCTTTTCCAGACACCCTTTATTCTCTGGAGATGGTAACATTTTGTGTTCAGTGTGATCTGTGCAGAACAGACATGTTTTCTTCTGTAATCACCTCTGTTTGCAGCCCTTCCCTCTCTCAAAAGCAAGGTCAGGCAGAACTGGAGCCAGCTCCAAATTACCGAGAGATTTGACTGTTGTTAAATTCATAATAACATTAAAATTAGACTTTGGAAAGTAATAGAATATGCATAAGATTTCTGGGAAGATGTATCCATGTGCACGTAAGTGGGAAACACACCCTGTCCCCAGCTCTTGTCTCACTGCACACAGTTGATGGGGATCACTCCCTCGTGCCGCCCAGGCCTGATAAAGGATGTTTGCTTTCTAGAACTCAAAAATGAGCCTTAAGAGACTTTATTTGCTGGCATTTTCCATAGCACAGACAAGCGTTACCCTGTCCCATGCCACCTCCTCTCTCCCGAAGCCTCCCTCATGTTCCCCCTCAGCTCCTCAACATCCCCCCCCATTGCCCCCTCCTTCTCCCCAATCTCCCCCCCGGGTTGCCCCCCCTTCTCCTCAATCGCCCCCCGATGTTACCCCCCAATCTCCCCCCCGAGTTGTCCCCCTTCTCCCCAGTTTCCCTCCCGTGTTCCCTCCCTGCCCCCCCCCCCCATGTTTCCCCTCCTCCTCCTCAATCTCCCCGATCCCCCTCCCCTGTTCCCCCCTCTCCCCCCAGCCCGCCTGAGGGCGGCGGGCGCTGCCGCAGTCCCAGAGCCGCGATGGCCGCCGGAGCCCCACGAGCTTTAAGGCGAAGGAGGGGGCGATGCGGGGGGGGGGGGGTGTGGGGTGCGTCGCGGCGGGCGGGGAGGGACAAAGCCGCCGCCATCTTGGGGCTCGGCGAGAAAAACAAGCCGAGGCGGCGCCCCGACCTGGGGGGGCCTCGCCCGTTCCGCGGGTGCGCAGCCTCCTCCGCACCCATCGCCGCGGCCACCGGGGGAGCCCCGAGGCCATCGCGGTCCTCGCCGCCCCCCCACCCCCGCCATCTCGCTCTCCCTCCCCACCCCCATCCTCGCTCCCCCCCCAGCCCCCCCCCTCCACGCGGCGCCGCACGTGATTGGCCGGTTCGATTCGTCGCGCTGCCATTGGCTGGCGGGCGCGGCGTGACGTCAGCACGCAGCACGTCGCGGCCGGCGGGTATAAATAGGGGCGGAGGGGCGCTGCGCAGCCGGAGCGAGCAGGCGGGTCGGGACCGCGTAGGCCTCAGTGGAGCCATCGCGCCTCATCCCTGCGGGAGCAGCGCGGAAACCGACCGAAAAGCCTCGATCGGCTTTCTCCGGAGCGTCCCTTCAGCGCCCGCCGAGTTTTCGTTTCCGTTTGAGCAGCGGCCGAGCGCCCCCGCCGAGCTTTGTGTTCTCCAGGCCCCTGTGGGGAAGGCGCGGCCAAGATGGATCCCTGTCACACCGAGGAGACCGAGGGCGAGATCCCCGGCTTGGGTGAGGCCCGGCGGGGGGGAGCGGGGGAGGGGCGGTTGGGCTGCGGCGGGGGGAGGGGCCCCGGGCCCGGCCGCGTGCGCCGCCCCCTCCCCCACCCCGGCGGCGTGGCGGGGCCGGTCCGGGGCCTCCCGGCGTGCGGTGAAGGCGTGGGGGGGTGGGGGGACACACACACACACTTCGCGGCCGCGGTAACGCCCCATCCCGTTCAACCATCCCACCCCCACGCCGAGTAGCGTCAATGCGGAACGAGCAGTAAAGGAGAAGTTGGGAGCGGAGGGTTCCGGGCGTCATAACGGGCTCGGCCTAAAATGGTGCCCGGTGCCAGGTCTGCAGCGGCCCTGCCGCACCGCCGGGCTGCCCGCCGCTGATAGCGGCTAACCCCGCTGCTGCTAAAGCCGCTTCATAGCCAAAATTACTTTAAAATCTTTATTGAATAGCGGAGAACATACGTAAAATACATTATGGAAGCACCTTCTAGTTGTTTGTTTTAACTAGGTAGAAAATTCTATCAAAACACAGGTCACACAAGCGGAAAAAACTCCCTACTATGTTTTGCACTTCAGTCGTGCCTTAAAATAAACTATAGAGGTAATGCATTCAACTAAAGTACATTGTCTAAACACAGGGATCGTTAGGTTTAACTCTTGAACTTCAGGGACATTTTCGTGTTCTTAAGAAGTCAGGAAAGACTTAACCTGTGGAAACAAAAATCACATACGTTTAATACATTAAAAGAAAAGGTAATTCAATAGGTTTTCCCCTTTCTTTGGGAACAAAGGCCTTGTTATGGTACAGTCTCCAGTGCTGTTCTGCCTTTACACGTAAATCAAGTCTTGAAATGCTTTTCAGTACAGCTGATGGCTGTGAACAACAATTGTAAGTCAGGTAGAACTGAGTAACTACATTATACAAATGTCAAGCACTTATGAAAGGTAGCTTCTGGAGTGTTTTAAAATGAGTTTTCCTTCATTAGGTAACTCTTTCCTAAGAAGAGAGGAATTGTCTAAACTAAGCCAAAGGTCTGGCAACGCTTTAGGCATGGTGCTGTACCCCCTGCCCTGCCTGTTCTGTGCTGGGTGGTGAAGGGAGCTTGGTGGAGGAAGCACTGGGGGCCTTTGAGTGGGGCAAGTTAAAAGAAAGATAGCATTTATGAGTGTAGTCTGGTTCATAATTTGCTTAACAGCGAATACCTCCACAACTGAACACTGCTCCCCTCTCCAGTTTAGAGCTATTCATTTGGGAGAATTTGGTTTGAAGTTTTTTATCAATCTCAAATTGACCCAGAACAAGATGGAGAAATTATTTTGCGTGGCTTGAGAGGTGGATGCCCCTTCATATCTTACAAGAACAGTCTTGTTGGGGCAGTGGGGAAGGTAGAAGTGTCCCAGTAAGTGAAATAAGTAATGTTACAGCTCTGGAGGGCAGCGGATAAGCTCTGTGCCTTTTAAGTATTAGGTTGTTGTGGCGTTTTTTTTTTTTCTGTGAACTGGCTGCAGAGACATGGCTACAGCAGGAGGATTGTTTTGGCGCTTCCAAGTCTCGCCCTGGAATTGGCAAACACCATTTTGACCCAAGTGACTACAAGTGTCACTTCATGCCTTTAGAATTGTGTACCAGGTTCTGCCCAGAAGTGCTTGGATCCCTAGAATGCGAGGGGGCATGAATAGCTGTAAGTGGACTGCCAGATATTTCTTAAGGACGTTGTGGCTGACACGAACCGGGTAGTATTGCACTGTGAACTATTTAATGAACAGTAACGCAGTGCAGACCTGGCAGAGAGGAGCCTGACTACTCCAGCTGCTGTGTGCTTGCATCCCCAACAATTGCCCCTCTTCAAAAACACCTATTTTTCTCTTGAATTGTGAGGATAAGGAGGTGGGGTAAATGATTTTTTTTTTTTTTGAAGGAAAGCAAGGAACCTTTTCTGCATGCACAGGGCAGTCTGTAAAGCAGACTACTATCGTAGCCCTGAACAAGCACCTATCACAAACTGTAAGAATGTAAATTGATAACTTATAACTGTTAGTGCCTAAGGAAAGCAGACAAGGAAACATTTAATACTTACCTTATCAATCAGGTACTCCTGTTTGATCTGATCATTCTTAAAATCTTCGTTAACATCCAAAACTAGAATGGGAATCTCCTTAAGGTTCTCAAAATCAACTCTGTTAAGCAGAAGAACATCATACTAGTAAAAATAGTACACAGTAGTACTGTGTATAAACAGACCAGCTCTTCAAAGCTTTCTGCCTCATCCTGAAGGTGCAGTGTTACTAAATAACAATGTGTACCAGAGATGTTAAACACCAGGGCCTGTGACCAAGTATAAAGCCCCTGTCAAGGCTGCTCTTAATATCTGTTGTATAACATGGTGAACATTGTATCACCATACCCTTAACACTTAAAAGATCTGGCCTCCTAATATCTTTTTACTGTACAAGTGGCAAGGGGAGAAACAGTTTATGCTTTTCATATTACTTTACTTTCCCTCATTCTGTTTGCTGTGGAATTGATTATCAGGAATGTGATTTTGATAGATTGTTTTTTCAATGTACCATTTGCCCTGTCTTCCCCCCACCCTAGTTAACTGCTAATCCATTTACTAAGAGGGAGTTTCAAAGCTTCCTTTGGTGGGGATGACCTCTTTAACAGGTTGCAAGACCGGTATTTAAAATGGCTCACAGATAAGCAAGACCATTTTGGCTACAGGTTAGGAGCACGTGGAAGAGGTAGTTGTGCACCTGGATGCACTTTTCTCTCTAAGCAGTAGTCATTGTCTCCCTGTGTGTGAACAGCAGTTTCTAAAATGCATTTAAGTGTGCTGAACAATATTCTTGTGTTTGCAGACTTTAGTGGTCCTGTGAGAGATACAGGAAATGCTTGCTCACAAGCTTGGAATGAGTAAACAATGTAAATATTTCCAAAATTCCAGTGTATGCAATGCCTTTGTTGCCCAAGTATTTGGGTCAGCCTACATGAAACTTAAGAAAGATAACATGCTATTCCTGGAATTGTTATGCTTCTCATTCAGTAGAGTATGGAACGTCTAAGGTCTATTTTTCACAGTAAAATGGGAAGGAAACGGCATGAAGGTGTGCAGAGGCCACTTAGCTGCTGACTCGGCTTGCTGTGTGTAACAGTACCTGCCAAAAGCCTTTCTGATTGTTTATTTTGGAGCTAGGATTAATATTTAAACCCTGTTGAAATATAGTCAGTTTAGTTTAAAGGTAGTTGGGACCTTGCTCTCCTCTGCATTGAAACTGGAAGTTGCTTGGCAGATACCTTAATGTGATTGATCACCCAAACACAACTCAACTCTGTCCTACTCCTGTGTACTTCAGTTAGCAAAATCAATATCCTTGCTAAAGGTAGAGCTACACAGCTTTCTAGTTGAAGCTAATGCTTAACAAAGGCTTTATATTAGCTGGAAGTTCCATCTGTTGGCAATTTCTACGTTCCTGCCAATAGATAACCATCCCTCTGCGTATCAGCTAGAGTAATAATCTCTGCTGAGAAACCTACAGTGGATCTAAAGGGAAGTCCTTCCAGCTGTGCCCCAGTGAAGCCAGACTTAGGCCTTAGTTTTACCCTTAATCAACTTCTGCAGGAGGTAGGAGTGAGCCTTGCCTGCAAGATGAAACTTGCCTGCAGAAAACGTGTTCATACCTCATAGTCCTTTCGTGGAGCCAGGTTTCATGTTTATAGTGGAGGTTTTCCAAATACTCAAGCTCAATTCCTTGTTCCTCTTCTCTTCCCCTCATCTGTAACCTTTCCATGCATTTCTATAAAAAAAATAGAAGCCTGGACATGAGTCACGTGTCGAAGGGTAAATCAGCTAAACAGACCAAGTGGCCTTTGAACAGGGACTAATGCTAGATGTTAGTGAGATTTGATTTTAAATGCTGAACATGACTTAAATCTAGAATAAGTCTCTTCAACAAAATAACTTGAGCCACTTCAGCTAAGTATTCTTTGTTCTTATTAAAAGATCTCTGCTTGAGTTCATGAGTGTATAGGAAGCCAAACTAGGTTCAGAAATTCAATTTCAGCCTTGTTCCCTTACTGCGAGTGGTGGGTGCTGGCAGCTGTAGCATTTGTGGGCATCAGATTAGCATCTCAGAGGGGACAGCTTTATATTTGGTCTTGGAATGAAAGCTGAATTTATGATGGGCTTCCCATTACATGTGGGGTGGGGGAGCTCTTTCAGCATTTTGTCAGGAATACTTGGGGGCCTGTACCTGCGAGCTCCTGGAAACTGAAGCTGGAGCTGAAATATCATCATCTTTAGTGACCATACCTGAGGTGTGGTTCTTAGGTAGATCATGCCATCCAGTTCTATGTCTGATTCAAACTGATTCAACAGCCATGTGTGCCAGTCCTGATAAATAGCCCACTCTGTTTCGTTGATATTGCCAGACTCAAACAGGTTAGAAGCAAATACGTATCTGCAATGGAAAATGTTTAGATTAGTCTCATGCTTTGAGTGACTCAAATGAACTACTAAAACGCTTCTGAACTCTTGTTGCACTAGGAGTAATTACCTGTCACTGTACACAGATCTCTCAAAAAACTGCACCGGGTGCTCTGCTTCACTGAGCTTGGCTGAAACGGGTTTTAATTGTGCTCTTACTCTGCTCAAGCAAGCGTAAGTCTGAAATGTGTAAGCCCATCTCGTGGGCTTATCGTACAGCATTTGAAGTAGATTTCCTCCACTCTTCTGAGACGTTGAAAGTTCCTAGGGGACAAGAGAGAACTTAATAGCAGCACATCTGCAGGGTTTTATTTCTTGATATTTAAGTAAGAATGCGTGGCCCTTTGTGGGGTTTTGTGGTTTTCTTTTTTTTAGGAAAAAGCTGAGGCATAGCAATAGATTTTTCTCAGCTGATGGCAGTCTCTGTGAGAGCTCCTTTAGCATAGGTTGATCAGAATTTCAGAGCTTCTCTCACATAAGTTGATCCGAGTTTCAGACTTCAGTGGGATTCCTGGGGAGGAGGGCGGTTAATTGGATTCTGCAGCACTTTCCCAGGCAGCGGTGTCGGTTCAGAGCGTTGTGCTCAGACTGTGCAGCTCAATTTTGGGCTGGCTCCCTAGCAATCACGCTAGTTCGTTGTCTCTCCCCGAGCTTCCCAGATCCACCGCCCATTACCTGGTATTCATCGTCCGCCGCCTGGATGTTGCACCACTTGGCGATGGGCTCGGGGATGATCTCCCACTCATCGCTGTGTTTCTCCAGCAGCCGCACGAACGTCGATTTCCCTGCGGCTGGAGAAGGAGCAGGCGCTCATCGCGGGGTTGAGGGGTGCCGAGAGGCTGCAGGCAGCTTTGGGGCGCTGGGCGAGGGCTCGGCGGAGCGACCGCACCGCGCTGGGGGCGCAACCCCGGGCCAAACGCTTCTAATCGCCGGCGCCAGGGCGGCCGCGCCCGGCGGCCGATAAGGGGCCGACGCCGCCATCTTAGAGCGGCCCGAGCGCGGCGGCATTGCCGGGGGGGGAGGGGGAGCGGCGCGAGGCGACGACGCATGCGCAGCACTGGGGGAGTGGGGGGAGCCCGCCAGGCAGCGACGCATGCGCAGAATTGGCGGGGGGGGAGAGAGGCGCGAAGTGACGACGCATGCGCAGCATGGGGGAAAGGAGGTGGGGGGGGCAGAGGCACGGCCCGGGCCCGCGGGGAGCACGGGGGGCGGCAGGCGCCCCTGGAACAGGGCCTGAGCCCGGGACGGGCGAGCTCTCCTAGAGCCCAGCCGCCGGCAGGGCGTCCCCGCCGGGATGGGCGACCCGCTCCCTTCCCTCCCCGCGCGGCCCGGCGCGCCGCTCACCGATGTTGCCCTCGATGGAGATCTTCTTGAGGCGCTTCTGGAAGCTGGAGTCGAGGGAGCCGGCGGGGCCGCGGCAGCGCCGCTTGGCCGGGGTGGACATGGCGATGGCAGGCGGTGCCGCCTCGGCCCGCTTTAAGGTTCCCGCCAGCCGGTGGGCGGGCCGGCCCTCCCCGCCGCCACTCCCCGGCGGGAGGCGGGGGCGCCGAGCCTCGGGGCCCCCAGCACGGGCCCTCGGCCGGGGGGACGGAGCCGAGCTGCTCCGTGCAGGCGCTTACCGAAAAACGGTTCTGCTTACCGGCCTCATTTGCGTTTATGTAAACGAGTTCTCCGTGTCGTTTGCCTGAGCGTTTTGTTTTTTCCTCTTTTATTTTTTTTTAAAGCCTCCAGCTGTGAGGGTGGCCGTTGTTAGTGTTAGGGTTAGTGCCCCGCAAGGGCTGAGGCCGTGCGGATTCGCAGGGGCTCGGCCTTGGTCTGTCCCTTAGCTTGGGCTGGTAGGGGAACGCGTGCGGGCACATCCAGGGCGAGGAGCTGCTTGGCTCCGAACTCCCTGACACCCAGCGTGCTGGCAAACGAAGTCTCCGGGACTCATTTTGGAGTTTTAGAAAGCGAGCACCCTTTGATCAGGTGTGAGCAACATGAGGGAGTGATCTCAATCGTGTGCAGCAGGTCTAGAGCTGAGGATAGAATACGTCTCCCATTTATATGTGTAAACTTTCCCAGAAATCTTATGCAGATTCTGTTACTAATTTTTATGTTATGAATTTGGCAACAGCCAAATCCCTTGCTACTTTGGAGCTGAGTCCAGTTCTGTCTGACCTTGCATTTGATGTAGGGAAAGGGTGCAAACAGGTGATTAAAGGAGAAACCTGTCTGTTCAGCACAGATCACACTGAACACAAGATGTTACCATCTCTAAAGAATGACCAGTGTTGGGAGAAACTCTAACTTTTAGAAAAATACCATTACTTTGGTGAAACAGTCTGTCTAACTTTAAAAAAAAAATCCCAATTACTTACATAACAATTCAACTGAAATAAAAATTATTCCAGGTTTTATAAGAACTCCCTGTATTGCCACGTGTTGATGCGGACATGCCAGGGCAAGCAGGGACATGAACCGCTGGCCCTGCCTGGGGTAGGGAGAGGGGATGGAGGCTTCCCAGCTGGATCTGAGGTAGTTAGTGCTGCGATACAGAGATCAGGGTGGTGTCGAGCTAGGTCTGGTGTGTTTGGAGGAGATGGGAGGGCGTTATATTTTCCTTTCTTTGTGGTAACTGTGACCCATGTCTCTTCTTTCCCCGTCTCCTACAAACACACCAGGCTTCAGTGACCGAAGCGAGCAGATTGTTTCACGTGGGGTAGCGTCAGCCTTTGAAGCTGGTAAGTGCTAGTTCTCACCCCGCTCAGTCCGGCGGTGCCGGTGCCGGGTTGGGGGGGGAGCGGCGGCCCCGGGGCGGGGGGGGGGGGCGGTGTGGGGGGCGCTCGGGGCATGTGCAGTCGGAGCGCGGCGCTCGGGCGCAGGCGCGGCCCGTGCTGGGCGCGGGAGCCGGTGCGCGGGCTTTGTTCCGCGCGGTAGGGAGGCGGCGCATGCGCACAACGGCGGCCGGGGGGGGGTTGCTGAGCGCGGGTGGAGGAGCGTAGAGTAGCGAGGACGCATGCGCAACCCGGCGGGGAGCGGCGCCGCGGAGCACGCGCACGTGGAGGGGGCGGCGCGGGGGGGGAGGGGAGCGTGTGTCGCCGCGTGTCGCCGCGCAGGCGCGTCCCGCCCCGCCCCGCCCGCAGCCGGCGCCTCCCGGGCGCGCGCGCTCCGCGGCGGAGGGTTCCTGTGCGCGAGGGCGGGGCTGCGGCGCGGGGCCGGCGCTCTTTGTGCGGCGGAAGGGCCCGTCCCAGCGGAAGCGGGAGCGCCCGCCGCCATTTCCTAGCGCGCTCTCGCCACAGGCTCGCCCGCTCGCTGCCGCCCGACCGGGACTAGGCGCTCTCCGGACAGCGGATCAGGCTCGGAGCCCTAGAACCACCGCGGAGCCCCACCATGTGTGCGTGCGGGGACGGGGGCTGGGCGCGGGCCGGGGGGCGGGAGCGGCTCCGCGTGTGTGAGGCGGGCGCGGCCCGAGGTAGAGGAGGCCCGGGGGGCGGGCGGGCGCGGGCCGGGGGGGCCGCCGGGGGGTGCGGGCGGCGGCCGCGCCGCGCAGCCTCTCAAGGGTCCCGCTTTCGTCTTCTCCAGCGACCACAGAAGCCGAGGCGGAGCCGAGCCTCACCCCCAACGTGATGCTCAGCACGGAGACCACCGAGGGATACGTGGTGAAAGTCAGGGGGCTGCCTTGGTCCTGCTCCACCGAGGAGGTGCTGAGGTTTTTCTCCGGTAAGCGCGACTCACGGGACGGGGGCCTCGGAGGTGGCCTGAGCTCTGCTGGGGGTTCTGGGTTCCTCTTGGAGACGCTGCAGCACTGGGGTTGCTGCACTGAGCAGTTGTGAAAAGTATTTGGGGTACATTAGCAGCTAGTGAAGTTCATAATTCAACAAATGCTTCAGCTGGAATGCAGCGTGGAAAACTGTACTTCTGCTAGCAGGAACTAGACACAAAGGAACTTAGTCCAGGAGTTGCTGGGAGAGCCACAGCTGCCTCAGCTCCTTGAGCAGCCACAAGAGAGCAGCTTCCATTTTAAAGAAGCCTTCAAGTTTTTTCCTTCAAGTTCAACAAAATCAGTTTAGTTCTTCATGTTGTCTTTATAGATTCTGTTCTGTTAAATGTTCGGTGTATCACGTTCATCTCTCTGATTATTAGTATTCTGCAGTAATAATGGTGATCAATATGTGTTTTCTTCAGGGACTGAAGATTTTAAAGTTGCTTCAGGGGTTTGGTTTATTGAACTTGGTTCTGATTTAGTTCATTATGCTTACACTGGTAGTTGTTGCTCCCTCTTTCACTTAATGCCAATGGGAAAAGTCAGTCAGTTATGATCAAAAGAAGATAAAACATTCAACTTCACATGGGGCAGCAGAGCTTTGAAAATAGATAGTGAATCTGCATTTGCCCATAATATTTTGTTAATTTGCAGACATGACAGAGGTGTTATTTGACTTTCATTAGACCTTTACTTTATTGGTCACTGTAAAACTTAGAACAAAATGCTGCTGATTTTGCCTTTTTGATACAGCTTGATAGTTCATTTTTTTTCGTTTTAGAATGTCTGAACCTTTTAAAGTCACAGTGTTGCTGTAAAGCTGATTGTGGCCTTCCTGTTTCACTTCCAGATTGCAAAATTCTAAACGGGTCTCTGGGTATCCGTTTCATCTACACCAGGGAGGGCAGACCAAGTGGAGAAGCGTTTGTTGAACTTGAATCAGAGGAGGATGTGAAATTGGCACTGAAAAAAGACAGAGAAACAATGGGACACAGATATGTTGAAGGTTTGACTCAGTTGGACTTGTAACTGACTAATTGTATTTGTATTTGGGTTTTTGGTTGCTTTTCAGCCTTTTTAAAATGCATGTGAAAGACCAAAAGGACTTGTGTGTATCATAAGTTGACTAGTTTCAAGGCAAGTTACTTTTAAAGATGTTGCGTGTTCCAGAATGCATTAATTCTAAGTGCCTTTTACAGTTTTCAAGTCAAACAACGTTGAAATGGATTGGGTTCTGAAGCATACTGGTCCCAACAGCCCTGATACGGCTAATGATGGTTTTGTACGTCTTAGAGGACTCCCATTTGGCTGTAGTAAAGAAGAAATTGTACAGTTTTTTTCAGGTATGTGGGATAAAAGTAGTAGCTTTAGCACTATTGGTCTGTGCTAAAAAGAACACCACGGATTGCCCAGTAGTACTTCCAGCAGTTTACTGATGGGTATTAAAAATAAATAAGCAATTCTTCGTTATTTATTTGGGCTTGAGGGATCAATCCCTCAAGTACTGGCTCATTAAATAATTGAGAGAACTCAAAAAAGCTGCTCTAGTTTATACTTAGTGGGATGTCCTGGTCCAAGTAAGGACAGCAGAAAAGTGCCTTGCTTTTTAAACCACAAGTGAACAGTTGGGATGGGAGGATGTTTCCACCCACAGCCTTAGCTGGATCACACTGTTCAGTAAAGGGTGTATGGTGCCTGTACTGCTGGGCTGAGGATCTGAGGGAGGGCATGCATCATACCCCTGATTTCATATAAACCCTGGTCTAGTATTGAATAAAATTCCAGAAAAAAACCCAACCTGCTGAACTCTACCAAGGTACAGATTTATTCCCTTCCCACTTCCCTTCCTAGCAGGAAAATGTGAAAGCCTTAGGCATTGTCTAGCTAAAAGTTTTTATGGAGTAAGATAATGTTTTGTTGACTCATTCTTATTTTTTTCAGCTGTTGTATGTTTTAGGAACTGGAATATTGTTGTAAATGTCTAAGAATGAAATCTATTGATTTATATAGGATTTAACTTGATAGTATTTTTGAAGTGGTAGATATCTAAGTGTGTTTTAAAATTAGCCGCAATGTTTTGCTATGACAAGATATGATGTTTCTTTTGTTTTAAAATACAGTAGAAATATTTCTTTTTTTCAGCATTAGAACTTGCTTTTTGTTTTCTGAATTGGTAATATATTATGAACGTCAGCAATTCTTAAGCATGTGTATTTTAACTTGTTGCTTACTAAGTGATTCAAACTTCAAAAAGCTGTTAATGTGCTTAATATACAAAATGTGCCTCTTCAGAGACTAATCCTTTTGAAATTACTTCATGATCTTTCTTAATTAAGCACTCCTAAAGATAAAAAAATGCTGAAATTTAATGTTTGCATAAGACTGTTTTACCTGAGTGACTTCTAGTAAAAAAAACAAAAGTTGTTTATATATAAAGCCATTTAACTTGCTGTGTTTGAATTTAAGTTACATTAAAAACTTCCTCTTAAATACTTTCACAGAATTGAAGAGGTTTGTACTGATATGTGCATTTCTTAACGCACCCTGCAGCAGGTGCCTTATCTGAGGAGTTGTCTCTGACTCTCAGAACGTTTCTGTGCTCTGCAGAGTGGGTTAAGAACGTAAACTGAATGGTATGTGGTCGTGGCTCTCTTTTGTTGACATGCTTTTTCTTCTGGTATTAGAATCAACATACCATTCGCTTACAAGTGTTACAATTCTGGTGTATTTAAAGCTATAAGAAAAACTCATGACTGGGCTTGTGATGTTAATATTGCCCCCCTACTGGGGTTATTTGTCCTTGGGTTGAAGGGTTGGAAATCGTGCCAAATGGGATAACATTGCCGGTGGACTTCCAGGGGAGGAGTACGGGGGAGGCCTTCGTGCAGTTTGCTTCACAGGAAATAGCTGAAAAGGCTCTAAAGAAACACAAGGAAAGAATAGGGCACAGGTGGGGATGGATGGTTGGTTGGCTCTGTCACTTTTCTTATGGTAAACAATTAAATCCATATTCTCTCTTCTGAAAGTGTTAACATCAAATAGAAATAGTATTTTGGTCTCTAACTTGGTGATAAGTAAAGATACGTTGCTACTGTGTGTATGGCACAGTCTGTTTGGATATAATCAAAACTCACAATTAAATTGGACTAAGCTTCAGTTGGCTTTGAAAACTTGGTAATAATGGAGTGTAAAATAGATTAGTTTGAGAGTGACAAAAGTTGAGAGACTATGGCTTTAACTTCTCAAATAGCACCAATCATGACTTTAGCGCTAAAGACACGCACAGTACTCTTATTACCATAAGAAAATGTGATACTTTCTAAACTTGTTTTATAAGTTGAAATGTAACAAATTTTCTTACTGTATTAATCTCCAATGCGATAAGCATAGCTTTCAAGAAATTGTCACAAAGGGTTTTTATTCTACTTTACTTGTGACTATTTTTCATTGAAGCATGCACTTTTTGCCTACGCTGAATCACTGAAGCGGAGGCGGGGTTCACTAGCACATGCAGAGCTTTTTGCAGCATCCTGATGGGTTACAATCCTGGTGGAGACTGGGTTTTTAACCCTCTGTTTACGTTGCCTGTGTGAGCAAAACAGCGCTGAGTTGAGTGGACATCAGTCCCTCCTACAGTTTTTGACTAACACTTTCAGTTGGGGGGGAGGCGGGTGGGGAATCCATATTGCTCCCCCACCCTTAAGGCTGGGATACTGTGAAGTATAAGGAGCATGTGAACCCTTTATAATAGTAATTTCTTGAAAATACACTGATTTGGAAGTAATGTAGTGCTTATAATTAATAGTATGTCATTGCCTACATAATGTAAAGAAACCTGGCGTAAAATATACTGCCAGTTTTTGAGGCTATGACTAAACGGTTTGCTGTACTGTAAAGTTGTGAGGTGTTTGTGGAAGGAATGAAAGACTAACTTCTTTCTGTGGAAACGTTCCTAGGTACATTGAGATCTTCAAGAGTAGTCGGGCGGAAGTGCGCACTCACTACGACCCTCCACGCAAGTTGCTGGCAATGCAGAGACCTGGTCCATACGACAGACCCGGTCTTACGCGAGGATATAACAGTCTTGGTAGAGGAAGTAGCTTGGAAAGAATGAGGCGTGGAGCTTATGGAGGAGGTAAGTACACGGAGTCCAAGAGGGAGCTGCACATCTGAGAAGCAGCAACACTTGGACCTGGTAGTGTCTCCCCTGCTTTGTAATGTCTGGTTTCTATGTGTCCCCTTGGCTTTTTCTAAAAGAAATCCTATGTTGTAGTACTGGCTGTGTGCAGCATGTTTGTGTGTATTTGGATCTTTCTGTAGTTAAAATGAGCATGTTGTCCGATCTATTTATAGGTTATGGAGGTTATGATGACTACAATGGGTATAATGATGGCTATGGTTTTGGTTCTGATAGATTTGGAAGAGGTAAGATTTCTCTAATAGGAATAGTAACTGAACTTACAATACGTCTCAAAAGAAACTAAAATACATCTGAAAGACCTAGAATGGACTCTTTTCTCTGCAGGAATGTCGGACCACAGATACGGCGACGGGACGTCCACCTTCCAGAGCACGACTGGCCACTGCGTCCACATGAGAGGTCTGCCTTACAGAGCAACGGAGAATGACATCTATAACGTGAGTCCCAAATCTGCCCTTCCCTGAAGTTGTGTGACTTTTGGAGTCTGTGGTCATTATTGGATGTGTCAACTGCACTGCAGCTGACAAGCGTTCCTTTTGAGGAAACAGCTTGCTGTAAAACTGAACTGTTGCATTGGTGCCTTTTAATCTGTGTGACTTTTGCATATAGTTCTTCTCACCCCTGAATCCTGTAAGAGTACACATTGAAATTGGAGCAGATGGCAGAGTAACTGGAGAGGCGGACGTTGAATTTGCTACTCATGAGGATGCAGTGGCCGCTATGTCCAAAGACAAAGCAAATATGCGTAAGTACAACTGGCTCTGCGGAAAGTGCAGCACTGCAGTTTAGTGCATGTGCTGTACCGGGAGTGCCAAAGGTTGCATTGCAGCCTTGTTTGCAGCAAGACAAACTGTGTGGCTTTGGTGTAAATGCTCTCATGGCAAATTTTTCTTCTTTCAGAACACAGATATGTAGAGCTCTTCTTGAATTCTACAGCAGGAGGAAGTGGTGGTGCCTATGGCAGTCAGATGATGGGAGCAATGGGTATGTGTAAACAGGCTCAGTGTGCTTTTAAAGAAGTACTTGATATTCAGCGAAGCTGGCTAATTTTATACAGCTCCTCCCTGTTCTGTTCCTGGTATAAAAACTGAAATCCAACATTCTGTCTTAAATCACACAGTCAAGGAATCGGAAGGGGTAGTCCAAGATTGGAACACTAGCACATTGGCAGGTATATATAAACCTTTTGGGAATGTATTCAATCAATTAATAGGTTGAATAAGCTGTGGTGCTGAATGTGGTGGGTGGGATGGGGTGGATGTATCCTGGGAGTGTGTGTGGGAGTGAAGCGGGAGGTGCCTGTCCTCCTATTCCCCTCCCTGCCTGTTTTTGGACACCAGAACAAAGTTTGGTGGTGGAGGATGTATCTGTTGTCTGACCCACCTTTCAAGTCTGGTCTTGAGGTGAGAAAACATTTGGAATTTGGTGAAATTGTTTGAATTGCTCTAGCAAACTCCAGAATTGTTTAAAATGTGTTAGCAACACAAGTTTAAAGCCAGTGTTGTGTCTGTAACAGATACCCCTCTTGATACCCAACTTAACCTGGTTCCTCAGGTGAAGGTGGTGGTTGGTTCTGGGGATCTCTGTCTTGAGGGGCTGCCGTGCGGGGGGGTGCATGTAGATGAATGGCTGCTTTCCTAGTTTTGATTAAGAAACACTTGAAATCTAATGCTGGTACTTGAACTACGCTGAAGTGTTGTGGGAGCATAGACAAGTGAGGAGGTGAAAAGCTGTAGTTAGCTTATGGAGAGGTCTCTTGTAGCACCGCTGTGATGCGCAACCAGTCAGGATCAGCAGTAAGTTCCCGTCAGGGCTGTGTGCAGACAAGTAACTCCGGTTAGTGAGTCGGCGTGCTCCGAAGGGCTGGGTGCTGTCACAGGCTGCACTGTGGGAGGTCACCTAAAGCTGAGCTCAAGTCCTTGTGGCACCTATTACATACCATAGCAGATTAATCCTGTGATGTATTATCTGTAGAAGCTGCAGAAGTTGTTGGAATGGCTTTAGAAATGGGGTAGCTTTCTTTGAGCTGGCTACTGTATGTACTTGGGCAGAGCGTGAGTGAGGTGAGACAGTGAGCTAGGGCCAGGGCGTGGGGCTGTCGGGTAGGCCGAGGGGGCCTCTAAGGAAGAGGTTCTGACAGGCAAACTTCTTAACGTTTTTGTCCTTAACTTGAAAGGAAGCCAATCCAGTTATGGTGGTCCAGCTAACCAGCAGCTGAGCGGGGGCTACGGAGGCGGATACGGCGGCCAGAGCAGCATGAGTGGCTATGGTAAGAGCATTTCCTTGCTGGCCTAGTGCCTGCCTCACGTGCTGCTCCGTGGCGCTGACAGGCCACAGAGCAGCTGGGGCAGCACTAGCCCTGACAGCTCCACACTTGGTGATTGTGACTGGAAGGAAGGAAATCCAAAGCAGCCTCTTGGAATTGAGGGGGGGGATGACCTTGAGAAACCATTTGGAAGGGGGTAGGAAATGGCAGTCTCTAGACTTGGATTACTCCGAGTGCTTATCTTCTCGATATGGAAGCTGGAGACCAGCCTGGGTTAAGTCACAGAATTGTTTAAGATCATTGAATCCAACTGTAAACCTAACACTGCCAAGTCCACCACTAAACCATGTCCCTGAGCGCCACGGGGGACAGGGGAAGGTGTGCGGGGGGCTGGGTGCTCTCCCCTTCCACAGAGCAGTGATCAGAACACTGACTCAAAGGTGGGCGAGGCAGAGCTGCTCTTTAACAACCGAGACAGTAAGTTCTGGGTGTGGAGCTGTAAACTGACGCTTTGCAGTGTTGGGCACAGTGGATGGTGTTTACGAGGTGGCCCAGCAAGGACAGGCGTTGGGGGAAGGATGCTTCGAATCGGCCTGAACCAGCTGTGAACCTGCTGTCGGTTTTCCCCCCCAGACCCCGGGAGCCAGGGCGCCATGAACAGCAGCTACTACAGCAGTGGGAACCGCGCGTCCATGGGAGTGAACGGCATGGGCGGCATGTCCAACATGTCCAACATGAGTGGTGGCTGGGGAATGTAACCAATCGCTGACTTTTGGGTCACGTCTTTTTTAAAAAACAAAAAAACAAAAAACTAAGTTTAACAGTTTTGCAATACAAGCTTGTGATTTCTGCTTTACTGTAAGTGAATTCAGGATTGTTATTTTAAAACCTTTGGGGTTCAGTATTTTTGAACGTACAGAAATGAACATTCATCTAGGATGTAATAACCAAGTTGAGTAAAGACTATAACTGTTAAACAACTCTGAGCGTTTCTCAAGTTAGTTTTGTTGTAGGAGTGTATTTAAGCAGTACGCGTATTTAGGTTAAAGCTGTTTGAATTATGTTAAATGTTGCTCTTCTACCATATTACATCCAACACTGTTTTAACATGGATTCAAAAGAGACATGCTTTTTTGTAAAGAAACAATATAGAAGCTGTGTCTGGAATTCAAAGTGAACATTTGGCATGTTAGTTCTAGTTTCTTTCTTTTAATACCCTGTAAGGCAAGTTAAAGGCTTTTTTTTTTAAGTTAATGGGGGAAACGTGTTGAGATGCAATATGGCTTCCTTAGGATTTTGGTCTTGGTGTTCGTATAAAATTCTGAGGCCTTGATTTAATCTTTCCTTGTATTGTGATTTCCTTTTTAGGTGTATTGCGCTAAGTGAAACTTGTTAAATAAATCCTCCTTTTAAAAACTGGAACTCATTCCTTCTTGACCTCCACTGTCTGGGGTGTGGCTGCCTGGGCAGAGGTGGTGCTGTGCTCCTCTCCTTTTAACGTGAACCTGCTGTGAGCTCTGCCTGGGATTCTCACCCGAGAGCTCTTTGTCAGCTGAGGGGTTAGTGGGGAAAGAGACCCCTGCTCCTTCATGGCAGCCTGAGCTTCTCCAGCCCCAGGGGCCTGGCAGGGGCTGAGAGGGGATTCTGTACTGGCGTAGGGGCATCTGCCTCCCAGCCTCAGGCCTGTGCCCAGCCACTGCAGCTTATCAAACCTGCTTAAAACTGCGGGGGTAGAAGCGGCTTGGACTCAGAGTGGCTGGGCTGGACGAGACCTTGGAGCCTGAGCCCAGCTCTGCCTCTCCACTACTTCCCCCTCTCCCCAAGCGCTCTCTCTACCTGTCTTTCAAACCCCTCCTGGGAAGGGGACTCCATCCTTCCAGTGCCTGAGGACCCTTTCCGTGAAGAAATTTTTCCCTGTTGTCTAATCTGAACCTCCCCGGCAGAGCTTGAGGCCATTCCCTCTCGTCCTATTGCCTGTCACTTGGGAGAAGAAACCTACTGCCCCCTTGCTCCAACCTCCTTTCAGGCAGTTTCAGGCAGGGACAAGGTCTCCCCTCAGCCTCCTTTTCTCCAGGCTGAACAACCGGTTCGTCAGCAGCCCTCGCTGTTCTCTCAACGCCTCCAGGACGGGGGCAGCTGTCACCACACACCCCGCATAAGCCGAGCAGGGGAGCGGGTCCCAGCCCCTCGCTGCCTGGGGGAGGCGCCGCCTGCTGCTTCTCTCCTGGGAAGCACGGACAGTTCGGCTTTATCCTGCAGAAGGCAGTGAGCCTGCTGGGCCGTCGCTCCAGCTGCATTCCAGTAGCTTCAGCCCTTGCTGCCCCCAGCTGTACGAGAACCTCCCCTCTGGGAGCCACAACCGACAGTTGTTATAAGTCACAACTTCAATCTGGTTCCAGTTTTAGGAAAAGGTTTTATTGTGTAACTGCTGCTCCCCGCGGCCTTCAGAACACAGCGCGGTTCTTGAGTGCGGCGAGATGAAGGCGCGTTCGCCCCTGCTTCCCCAACAGCTCCCACTGTGCACAACTCCTACATCGACTTCTCTGCACTGAGAGCAAATACAAAACTGTACAGGGGGCACCAAAGCACAGAGGGGTGACCCCAGGGAAGGGACAGAGCAACGAAGCTGACGTGTGGGACAGTGACATCTACAGGAATCAAATCAATGTAGAAATGCCATATAGAAATTTTAATACAAATATCTATAAAACCCAGAAAAGTGGATTTGCATTTTAGTTTGAAATAGAACTTATTTTTTAAATTATTCCAGTAGGAGAAACATTAGCTTGCTTATTCCCCCAAAACTACTGTACGCTGCTCTGTCCTACACTGGAAAATCCGAGTGTGCAGGCAGCCCTGCTGCACCGATGCCTGGAATTCAGAATTAAAAAAATAATGGCTATTTTCCAACGTTAGAGCAGAACCGAGGTTACGGAAGCCTTAGGAGGAATTGGATGAACAGCGCTGGAGGAGGAAGGTGTGACAGGTATCACAGACACGGACGGGCTTGGGATAGGAGGGCAGTGCCAGTTCATTGCTGGAACAAGTGTTGCAGAAGATGTCCCCGCAGTTCCTGCAGTGATGCTGCCAACAGAGTCACAGTGAGCACAGCTGCCTAAACCGAGCATCGCGAGGAGAGAGATCCAAACAGCTTTTCCCTTCCCCCAGACTCATCCTCCCATTCCCAACAGGCCCAGCTCTCCCAGCAGCACTTCCTCAGCAGCACATGGCCCCTCACAGCTCTCTGACCCGGGAAGGGGCCAAGCAGAACCATTTTTACAATGGGAAACACCAAATTACTCGTCTACGTGCTTATCACAGCAGCGAGATCTGGAACCGCAGCACTGTCAGTCCTCCCTAGCAAACTACGCAACAGCAAAATTTTAGTTTTCCATGACAAAAGGGAAGAAGAAACCCAGCGACCGCCATTACCTTCCTTCTTGAGATCGAGAATTCCTTTTCACACTGCTTGCAGTGAGTGGCTTCATCATCCTTCAGCCAGGTATGACCCTAGGAAATTGGAATGAAAACTTCACTGTACCTACAAGTGAATTTATAAAACAAACCCCAACGGCAGCTCCCCAAGACTGTTGGCGCTTTTCAAAAGCTGCCTTTTAAAGCAGGATAAGGTGTTAAAACATGTATGTTTACTAGTCAAAACATCCATGAGATGTCAAGTACCTTCAGAGCTTTATTTACTTCTTTAATGTCTTCCATCTTCAACTTTGATCTGGAAAAAAATAAAAATCATTCCCTCTGCTTGACTTCACACTTGATTGTGTTCATTTTCCCCTGTTATTCCACTGTCCACCCACCAAATCTAAACTCTAATTTCAGCTCCCTGTTAGAGCTCTGAACCACTCAGCATCACCGGGAAGCTCTGTCACCCTGGGGTCTGCTCCCTTCCTGGTATATCCAGAAGAATGTGGGAAAGGCCCAGTTCCACTGTAGGAACCAGGCATTTACTGCACAGCTTCCTATCGCAGCCAGCTTACTCATGCAGGGATGTTCCCTCGCTTTCAGTTCATGGCTGTTTTGTTTCCCATGAATAGCAATCACCTCCTAAAATTCTCATGTTTGTTGATTTTCATAACTAGGTGCGTTTTAATATTATTTATATTTGTTTGATGCTCGATTCTGCAGGTTACAGTTCAGCTCCAGAACTTACTGGCTGAGATGAAGTCCCATTTCTTGAAGCGCTTGCTCCTGCTCCTCACAGACTTTCTCTAATTGCTGCTTCTCATCCTGCAGTTTTCTCAGTTCCTGTAAAATTAAGAACAAAATCAAGTTTTCTGTGTGCCAAGTTTGATCTATAACCTAGGTCAGAATCTTCAAACTACCCTGGCACTTCACAAGAAGGAGCTCCTTTACAAACCAACCTATTTCTAAGGCTTGATTTTTAGAATTGCACAGGTGAACTACACATTTGCACAGTGCATACCTTTTTTAGTCCTTCCATTTGCTGCAATTCTGTTTTAAGCAGAGTGGTAGCATCTTTCTCTTGGTGTAGTTCTCTTTGCAAAGTTTGTCTCTGTTCCTTTTCGGATTTTAACTCCTTTTCCAGAGTCGAGCTGTTATTTAAGAAAAATTCATACTAAGAAACCCTCTAGCAGAAAAATATCCTGTAGCACTTACAGACAGCAACAGTATGAGAAGAAAACTTGTGCAGAAGGGGACAAAAAATAGAGGGGTGTCCTGGAAATGGAAAGAAGAAGGCTGTTACGGCAGCAAACATCAAAAACCTATTAGCAGTTTCAGGTCACAGAAAAAAAAGCAGCAATGAATGGCTAGAAGAAAAAACAAACCAAATCCAGTAAAAAAGTGATTGAAAGCTCTATGGCTAGCGAGAACAGACTTCTACTGGCACTCTCTGCTCTAAACTGGATGTTCTGGAACAAGCATTTCAAAATCCTCACGCTAACTGCTCACTATACAGAAGTGCTGTGCCTTCTGAGATCTTGCCTACTGTCAAAGGTTGCTGAACCCACCACAATTCAAACCTACTCCTCTCTAGAACTCAGCACAAACGAAGGAGAAAGCATTTCTTAAAGAACTGGCAGAAAGGAAGGAAAAAAACCTGATCACATCAAATACCATTTGCTATCCAGCTGGGACATCTGTTGCCGACAAGTGTCGAGCCTGCCAGCAAGCTCTTGCTTCATCTTTTTGCACCTTTCTTCCGCAGCCTGCCTTGCCTTTTCTGCATGCTGCAATCTGCAAGGTAAGGAACACGTACATTTGTTGTCAGTTCATTCTCCTTACTTACTCCCTCTCATTCTGTTCTTCTAGATTTATCGTGCAGACCTCTATTAAAGCTTGAACTGAAACGGCCAGTGAAGAAAAAAAGACTTTTGAAAGCAATTGTTTCTGCAATAAAAAACTAACCCAGAAGTGCGAGTCGTACCTGCTCTTAAACTAAAGTCAACAGGTTTTTAAACAACCTGTTTAAAAACAGGAGCGGTGGTTTTCAAACGGGTCACTTATTGGCATTTTTGCCTGGGAAAAGAGAGCAGGCAAGTGCTGAGGGTGATAAGGAGGAGAAGGGGAAAAGAACATCATGTTGGCACGCATGCCCAAATGTCTACAGGAGGTGTGTGGAAGGTCGTCCTAGAGGTTTCAGTTGGAAACTTTCTACTAACTTCAGCGTTGACTTCTTGAACTTGTAATTATTACCTCTCTTCCATTTGTTTCATAGAGGACATCATCTCATTTGCTTTTCCTTCAAAAGAGGATATCGCTTCTGTTTTCTGTTGTAATGAACACTCTGCATTCTGGAGGAATAAGGTAATACATTTTAGTTTTCTAAAGCACAAAGTGTTAGTGTTTAACGAAAGTCTGCCACTAGATAATGAATGTTTAGCTTGTACCAGAGTCTAAATGGAATGTACAGACGAAACGCTGATAAGGCCAGGGCAAACACTCCTCAGCTTGTTTTGTTAAGAGCTCAGAAAAATACTTAACTGTCCTGCATTTTGACCTAGGAGATTAGCTACAAGCCATAAATTTTCTCTTTGGAAACGAGCTTGAAGAAAGAAATGATCAGATTAAACTGACAGGATAAGAATATTAATTATGATTTGAATGTAACAACTGCACTCAGTGGGCATTAAAAACAGTTTGAACCGTTTTAAAATCGATATTACTAAGAAAACTGTTGCATCTAAGTATTAGTTCTAAGTGCATATGCATCCCCAAGATCATCACTACTCTGCTCTTTCTGTTCTCCACTGTGTACTTACCTGAGACTTGTGAAACATCTGCAAGTTAATAGCCTTCACTTCTTCTAGCTGCTGGCGAAGTGCAACTAATGTGTCTTGTTTTTCATGAGTGTCTTTTTCCAGGAGTTTCATTGCAATTTCCATTTCTGTTTTCATTCCAATTTGTAGCTCCAACTCTTTCTCTAGTTCCTTACAAAGAGATTTCCTCATTACTGCCATGCAGTCACATGTCAGGGATCAGCATTTCCAAAACCTGGATAACCTCATACACAAACTAAGTCTTACTTTGAGATAATCCCAAACAATGACTTTAGAGAAGAGTTTGGTCTCAAATGATACATTAAGTCAGTAAGACTGAAACACTGTGTCTGTCGGCTCTCTAGATCAGAGCAAGAGTGCAGATCTGCTGGCATGAAATGCAGAGCTCAGCGCCCTGTCAAATGAAGCCAGAGCTGGGTTTACTAAGAGCTTTGGGCTTCAGCAAGCCTGGGCAGCCTCTCCACTAGTCACTAATTAGCAGTTCACTGTGCAAGTGCCTGTTGTGCATGTACTGTATTTTCCTCCATAAAGACAGGTGCCTCTTGTTGTGTTTGACCTTAGTCTCTGCTACAATAATGCTGGTAGGTTTCTAAACAGAAAAAGATCTTTTATTTTCAGCATTCCAAAAGCCCCGATTTCCAGTTCTTTACAGACACTGTTAAAGACCGATGTCCAGCACCTTGCTTGCAATTCTTTTATGAATTCTGAACAGCTGCAAAAAGTCCACAGTATGCATCCCATATGTGTAATGGTGCCTTAAAGTAGTCAGAATCCTGTATCTTCCATTTCCCTTTTTACAGTTAAGTTTCCTTACCATCCTTATTTTTTTTTCTTCTTTCAGCTGCTTCCAAACATCACTGTACATCTCATCAAGACCCTGGCGTGACTGTTTGTAAGTATCCAATTCTACTTTTGTATCCTCTTTTGTTACCTACAAGAAACATTAGCAAAAAAGCCACATAAGATCGCAACACTATGTATTTAAAGTAGGCTTAAAGTTGTAACACGAATATTTCCATGTGCTATTTCAAGTAAGATTCTACTATTTTATAATTAACAAGCTGGCAAATGTAAATAAGCTGAAATTTCAAAGAATAGAGTAAAAATAAAAATAAACCGTTCTAATACTTTTAATGCTTTCTCTCTTCTGCAAGTCTATGTTTAAGTGTGTGGTAAAACCCAGCAAAATCTAAGGCCTGTGCAAGCTGTGCATAAAACCAGCGATCCACACAGTAGCATGCTAAATTGTGCTTAGCATTCCACCTTAAAATGCTTTTGAGAGCACTGACAACAGCTGATCAGAAGAGATCACTTATTTGAGGTGTCTCACCTCTACACTTTTTTCACTTCGTTCACGAATTAATTCATTTTGTTGTTTTAACTGCTGCTGCTCTTCTTGTAGTGATCCGATCCGGTCAGTTGCTGCTGCGAGCTGTTTACAAAGAGAACATATCTGTATTTAATCATATGCAACGTCTGGAGGAATTCTATAGTTAGCTCAGCCTTTGTAGCAGGTGTGCTGCTCGCTTCCTCTTCTGGCCTTTTCACTCTCCCCAGAAGCTGCTGTACCCTTTTGCAGCCACACTTAAGAGCATAAATTAATAAACCCACCAGCATTTGTTCACTTGACTTCTGCTTCACACTCTCATCAGTGATTTTTAACTATTAACTGTGCAAAGAAATGCATCCTAGTGTAAAAGGCTAAAATTCACCACTGATCTGTGCTATTGTACTTCTGTAGAAGTCATATAGCAAGTCAGGGCTGTCATTCACTGATGAAACCTTATGGCATTTTCAGGTGGAGGTACCCCAAAAAGTACTGAAAATCAGACTATGCAGATACACTCTGAACTCATATGTGTAAACAGTAAAACACCAGCACCACACCAGAACCCAAACCAGCCATTATCGTGCATGCTGCTGGATTCTATTTCAGTTCCCAGTTAGGAAAGATTTCCTAACTAAAGTGTGACTGACAAACACACACGTGTATACGCAAAAGGAAGAGGGACAAATCATGATCATTACAGTGGTATGATGACTTTTGAGTGGAGATAAAACACCTAAGGAAACCTGTCTAACAAACAGGTGCCCAAAAGCATTGTAACAACTAATATAACACAGAAGCTTTCCACAGAGCTTTCCTCATTGCCAACTCATACCAATCACCCCAACTTCATTAGCATCAACTCAAATATTAGGTCTAAGGTACATTCTTAGGGATGCACCTTTGCCTCTGATGGAAAACAGCTACTAGAGATATTTAATGGACCAGACACAAACCTCTTCCTGGAGTTTTGAATTGGTCTTTTCCAAACAGTCTATTTTGTTCTGAAGATCTGCCACTGTGCAACTGCAGCAAGGAAGAGAGATGCATTAAAAAAAAAGAAATGCCGGCGTTAAGCGTTTATTCCTGTCCTCAACCATACTTTCACCATCTTGCAGTTGTTAACAATGAAATACTACAGTGAGCTGGCAAAAATCTCAGGGGAAGGATGACCATCCCTCTCAAGCTCTGACAGGACCATGCATTTCCCTATAGCTGACAGCCTACTGTATTAGTTAGCAGCTCTGTTCTTGCTTAGCTTTTGCAGTCTTAACAGCTCTCTGATGTTCAAGAGGGTAAGCAGGGCCTGCTGTTCCTACTGAGCAACGTGTGGGGGAAGAACAGACTCGCCCTCTAAACAATGAACGTCCAGATGCACTTGTAATAGTTTACTCTTGAAAAGGTAGCTCCAAAATCTCCTGCTAATAAGTCTCAAAATAGTCAATAAATACTACACAGACTTGTTTTCTGCATTGCATACGCCGTCAGAAGAGTAAGATTACAATATGAAACTAAGATTTCAGGAAATAATCAGAAAAGGCATTTCAATATCAGATAAAAATCTACAACACTGACAGCAAAGTCATACTGCTGAAGCTAAACAAAACAAGCGTTCCTACATTAGAACAGATGAAAATCCCACCTTAGATGTCGGTTAAGTTCTTCCACGTAATGCTTCTGGTCAAGGACAGCTGTAATCCCTCCATCTCTAGTTGTAAAAGTGAGAATTTATTGATTGAGAAGAAACTCCTTCACTCTAAAGTGTTAGTTTGTACTAGAGTTTTCAGCACAGACTTGCAAATCAACTTGAAACCTTTTCTCCTTTTCATACAAAACCAATTGTGCCTGAGCTAGACTGGAAGCACCAGGGAGATGGAGTGGTGGTGTAGCTGCTTCTCCTCAGCAGCTAAGCGGTAAAATGCTCTGAAGGGCAGGAAGCACGCAAACTATTATGTACCCTCCATTCATAGAGGTCTTCCAGATACAGTGACATGAACAGTTGCAGTCGCTAATTCACCTGAAAGTACTTCTCCCCCTGTCCCAACTGATTGCTCCCACAAAGATAGTTACTTCATTGAGAATGCTTCTGAAATAGTGCTTAAAAACAAAGCTGTGATTTAGCAGTGGGTGACATGGCAGATCATGTCTCCTAAAAACCAATAAAAACACAACCTAAAATTCTGGGTACTTATAATTTGATCCCAGCTCAAGAAACAAACTCTCTACACTGTACTGTTGTTAAAACTACTACGGGCTCAACCTCAGAAAGTTAGTACTTTTGTCTAGTTAACAATATCTAATTTGGATTTTTTTTTTTTTTGATGATTAAAAGAGTCTGAGATCTCTAGTATTTATGTGCTCCCACAGTTCATCTGGCAGGTTTGATCTGCAAAGAACATAACAATTTTGAATCACTAATTCACCGCACTTACTGTTTGTCATCACTGTCCTGTGTTTCCTTAAGATACAAGGAAAAATCAATCACTCCAACCTGAAAAACATTTAAGACATGAACATGCCTTCACAGTGCAATTCCGTGTAGCAGGAGATATTACTTTAAATTTGGAAAAAGGTAAACATCTGGAGTTTAAGTTTAGAAAGACAGAGAATATATTCTTCCCAGCTGAAGCAAGCGTACAAGCTAGCATTTGTTGTAAAAGCAGCAAAAAGAACACATTCAGTGTGCTAAGACTCTAGCAGTTATTGTTTTGACAGCATTTCCATAAACTGCTTCTTAAAGAGATGGGTACTTATGTACATCTTTTTTTTTTTTCTTGATTCAAGGGGGGAAACATGACAAGCTTCCATACATGACATTCTTGTCCATCCTCCCCATCCCCCAAAAGCAAAAGGAAACCACCGTTCACCCTCAAAACAAAAACTCTCTGAAGTCCCTGGCAGACAGATCTTGACAATGTCAGATCTTTGATTTATCATAAGACTTTCAAATACCTACTTAGGAAAACAATGGCAAATCCTGGCTGCATACTACATTTCAGAATTCTGGACCCAATTCAGTAAAGAACTCATAGATGTGCTTAATTCTACCTGAATCTTACACAGACTGATCTTATTTAACTTTGAATCTTCACCTGGGAGTCCAAGTCTTCTCCTTTCAAGCAAAGGTTTGCATCAATAACATTCAGTCCAACTAGCAGACCCACAATGACTGCTCCTTCCTCCTCCATCATCAATGCACCAGGTTCGTAAAATTCACTAGAAGAAACATTATAAGGCATCACTGCACATCATAACAATTATAGCAGTGCTTCCACCACTGAAACCACATAAATGTTGTGTGTATAAAGCTCCCTCTCTTTGCCAATTTATTGCATACAGGGGAAGGCGAAGAGCTCTCAGAAAACACTCTACTTACTCCTCTGCAGCTTCACTGCAAAAACAATGAACAACTTGCTCCTCTGCAGGTTGCAAGAAAAAGCTTAAAGCCATCACTTAATGACCTCTTAGTACGGCAATGCAAGGTGTCAGTAATTCAGCAAACACAATCTACTTATGTCCATAGTGTTACCTTAACAGGTGCTTATGGTCCAAGAGTACTTTGAGATAATCTGCCAGTTTCTTTTGCATAAGTGCCAGATAAAGCCATGCCCGTCCTCTTCCTACAGCAGTCCTAAAATGAAAAGTTGCATGCTTTGGTAAAACTAAAATGGTTTATTAACTAGCTTAGTCCCATTCAAATTCCTCCCTTTTTCAAAGCGTTGTCTCCAGAACACAGAAGCATTTGAGTAAATCCCATTGTTTCAGACTGTAAAATCTTCCTAATGGGGAAAGACATACATAGTTTCAACTGCCACCACAACCCATCTATTGATGCATCCTGGCATGATAAACAGGCTCTCTTCATCATCCTGGATTACTGAAACGAAACACTACTAGCAATTGCACAGAAATAGACAAAGCCATAAAAGTGATGGAAGGAAGAGGAAAGAAAATACAGTAATTTTTAGCAAACTAATAGAAATTTCCTCACGGTCTTCAGTCTGACAGCATTGTTTGAATCAGAAGCATGGAGTATTTTAAGATGTCCTCCTCATCTCTTGGAGAAGACACTGCTTCCTACCTATCCTATTTTTCTCTTTTGGAACAAGATCTCATTAAGGTGAGGGACTACATGATGAATTCTTTTTCCCAGCAGTATAAGTGAAATGCATCATCCACAACAATCAACTTACTTCAACTCTGGCAGATTTTTAACACTAGTTGCTATATCTGATGCTTCAGGACAAAGTTTTTCCACTAGCTCCAAAGGACCAAAAAACGATTTGTTCTGTCCAATAAAAGTCTTCTTCACTAAAGTGAGCACACAGAGAAGTTTGTGAGGAAAAGTGACAGGCTTTCAACTCCAGAATCACAAATTTTAGTCTACATTTGACTTTGTTGTACCAGCTCCTAATATGTCAACAAAAAGGGGGCATCAAAAATACCATTACAGTTTAGGAGGCACAAAATACAGGGTTTACAGGAAGGTAACCTCACAGTTCCATGTGAAATACTGATTAGCATCGTATGGAGTACATGGTTAAATTAATGTTACACAGAAGACAGCCTGGAAATACAGCCAGGCACGACACAGACTCGTTTATCCACCTCTCCTTGGTGTGGCAGCAGGAGTGGGTGCAGGGAGCAGGCGCTCACCTTTCAGCCCATGCTTGAGGCAGTGTTCCAGCACCACGAAGAACTGCTGCAAGGGTGGGAAGTCAGAGTCTAGGGTCCGGCCCAGGCTCAGGGCTGATTGGATCAGGATTTTGATGCTGAGCTTCATCATGTTCATGAGGTTGCTGCGCTCCTCCATGGCGTGGCACCGCGCACCTGGGCAGGGGGACAGAGGTGGAGACAGAAAAGTGGGTTTAGAGATGTGCTCACCTGGACCCCTCACCATGCTGACACCATCCGTGTCTTCTCTGGACCCCTTACACCAGTCGTATTCTGCAATCCCCTCACACCATCTGCACCTCCCCTGGACCCCTCGCAACCTCTGTGCCCCTTGCATCTCCCCCGAACCCCTCGCACCCTCTGCGTTTCCCCTGAACCCCTCGCACCCTCCATGCTCCCACTGTTCCCCTCGCACCCCCCGTGTCTCCCCCAGCCCCTCTCACCATCCGTGTCCCCCTCGTTCCCCTCACACTCTCCCTGCCCCCCCCCGTTCCCCTCACACCCTCCACACTCCCCCAGCCCCTCACACCCCGTGTCCCCCTGTTCCCCTCACACCCTCCATACCCCCTTGTTCCACTCGCACCCCCTGTGTCCCCCCCATTCCCCTCACACCCTCCATGTCCCCCTGTTCCCCTCGCACCCCCTGTGTCCCCCCCGTTCCCCTCACACTCCGTGTGTCTCCCCCGTTCCCCTCACACCCTCCATACCCCCCCGTTCCCCTCACACCCTCCATGCCCCCCAGCCCCTCGCCCCACCCCCGTGTCTCCCCCCGGGCCCCGCCCCGCGCGCCGCCATCTTGGGCAGCGGCGCAGAGGCGGGAGGGGCCGCCGAGCCCGTCCGGGTGCAGCCCCGGCGCGGGCAGGGACACCGCCCACCGTGCTCCAAGCACCCTCCAACCCGGCCTCGAACACCGCCAGGGATGGGGCAGCCACAGCTTCCCTGTGCTGGTGCCTCCCCACCCTCATTGTGGGGAAATTCCTCCTTACGTCTCATCTAAATCTTCCCCCTTCAATTCAAAGCCATTTCCCCGTGTCCTGTCCTGGCACTCCCTGATCAAGTGCCCCTCACCAGCTTGCCTGGAGCCCCTTTCAGCACTGGAAGCTGCTCCGAGGTTTCCCAACACCTCTTTTCCAGGCTGAACAACTTCAACTCTCTCAGCCCACCCTCCAGCCCTCACACCATCTCTGTAGCCTCCTCTGGACCCATTCCAGCAGCTCCATCTCGTTCTTACGCTGAGGATTCCCGAACTGGACAGAGTACTCCAGGTGAGGTCTCAC